>NC_046156.1:53814445-54139541 GCF_011064425.1 Rattus rattus
TGATAATGGCTACTTTAATGGCAAGTCGAACTTTAATATTTTAAAGAAATTACCCTTACATTGAGATTATTAAGATGTAGGGCTACATTAAGGAATAGAACTGTTATGAGCATGTGAAAGGAATCAACTCCTCAGAAGGGGAAAAAAATCACCCTTGGCAAATACCATCTGCTTCCATATTTTTTTCTTATTGGTTATTGGGCATTACCACGAGCATCAGCTTTTATGAGAAGATGATGATCTAGATATATAGGCTACAATGACTTTGAACTTCTGACCTCCCTATGTGGAATTATAGTGCTGGGATTACAAGTGTGCACCTCCATGGCCAGTTTGCAGTGCTGGGGACTGAACCCATGGCCTTACGCATGCTAGGCAAGCATTCTATTGTCTGAGCTCCATCCCCAGTCCTGGGATATATTGTGGCTGTTGCGTTCATCATAAAGAACATTATTTTCCTTTTCCTTCCTTGTTAAAACTTTAAGAATTGGTCAGCTCTTCTTCCACTCAGCCATTAGGAAACATCTAGAACCGGTGGTGATCTGACTTGGAAAGTGATTTCCTAATGTGCTAACTTCAAAGGACCTTTGAAATCTCAGCACATAGGACCCAGCCCAGGGTTAATCCAGCAAAGTGGCACTTAGTGGTCTGTTCACGGTTTGTTTTGATGGGTCGTTAATGAGCAGTCATGCATCGCAGTTGCATTCCGAAAAGCACAGCTTTCTGTGCGGAGGCTCGCATCTTCTTCTCTGTGTAGCTGCCATGTTTTTTGACACTGAGAGCCCAGTGAACCAGATGGAAACAGTTGTTTTTTTATGCCTACACCTGACAAGCCTGTACCATCCCTAGTTCATGTGTTGACTCTCAAAGGGTCACAGTAACTTTCCTTTAAGACAGGAAGGATCTTTGACACAGAGATGGTGTAAGAATGTGTCTCCCCTATTTAGGATCCTCTTGACTCTTCATTCCTCCTCAAGAGAAGAAACTGAGTGGTTCTAAATCTGGGGTTCAAGAGGACACTAAACAGATTGTTCCACAGCATGCAGAGAGGGGGCAGGGGCTCTGGAGAGGGTTCAGGCTCTCCCGGGCGGAGCCAGGATCCCTTCTAATAGGTCCCAGAGGAAGAGGGAGATTTACTCCACATAACTGAGATAGTCTACAGCATGGCCTTCAGTCAGGCCTTCTCTGATTCCTGGGGAGAGGTAGGAGGGGCACTGCATTTCAGGAAGGATGAAGGGGGCACATGTGGTTGAGGTGTACTGCTACAGAGATAAGGAGCTCTCTGATGTCCTGGGGTCTGGCAGTCTGAGTATGTAAACTTCCTTGGGAAAAAACCCACAAGGGTGCCTCCTGATTTCCTGGAATCCAGACACCTGCGGAGTTCCTTAGCCGTTTAAAGCCTCACAGACAGGCTTGCCACAGAGGCTCACAAAAGCTGCTGCTGACCAACCCATAGCCCTGAACCTGAGAGAAAGAATGGTGGAAACAGGAAGCAACATGAAATCGCCACTATGCACACCACGGAGGGTTTGATGTGGAGGTGGCTGGACTGGGAAGCCCTGCTCCGCTAGCTTCAGAGGGAGGTCACCTCTTACATTGCTGAAAAGACATGAGTAATGGCACCATTGTTGTGGCTTCTTTCCGGTCACAGTTTTGTACCCACATACCTTTTGAAGGTATGTGTGTGTGGACACAGATATAGGTACTGGCCCGAGCATTGCATGCGTAAGAAGGAAAGATTGCACCCTTCCTGTCCTGCATGAAAGAGACTTTCTAACAACTTAGCCCTCATACATCTGTAAAATCTCTTAGCTGGAAAATATCATCCATTAAATTGCTCAAGGTCCTTTTTACAAAAACCTCTGTGACAAATTATTTTCAGAGCTCCATGTCAGGAAACGTTTGTCTTTCTTGAATAATGGGCCTTGTTGTTGTTGTTGTTTGTTTAGTCTTTTGCTATTGATAGAAGAGTAAGGGAATCCACCACATTTCCCTTTTTGCATTGGCTACTGGGAAGTTTGAGTGTAGACACCACTGCTCTTTTCCTTCCTTGGTTTTGCTGACATAAAGATTTCACCCTCCTTCCCTTTCTCAATTTATTACCTATACTTCATTTGATAAAAATGATCTTATTCAACGCCAACATTTGCAAGGTTTATAGCAAATTAAGAATACCGGTTGAGTCTTTCACCACTGACTCTCTTGACGTTCATGTGTGTAGTTTGTGGTGCAGACTGCTCGCTTCCTCACAGTTTTTGCTTGCCTCAATGTCCACCTCCCACCCTCTAGCTTTTTGTTAAAGACAGGAAACATTTGTCTCTCGTGAGTATTGGGCCTGGGTTTACTTGTTTGCTTGTTGTTTGTTTGTTTTGTTTTTTGCTACTGCTAGAAGAAAGGCTGTTCAGAGGAGAATGATTCCAGTGGGCCTCAGGAGTCAGAGTGTCCCTGGGTAGGGGAAACTGAGGCACACTTGATACAGGAGATCGTTCTTAACTTTTCCTCTCTCTTCTTAATTTATGGGATAAAAACCACATTTGCTTAATTAGCATTTGCATTTTGCCAGTAATAACCAAGTTACATATTACTTTTCCATGTTTGAAATTGGATTCTACTTCTTCAAGTTGGGTGTTCAAGTTAGGCTGTCGTAGGTCCATAAGCCTTGATTTCCTGAGAATTTTTAGACCTCGAATATTTTGTTTCTATCCAGATGGGAGAAAAGCGCACCAGAAATTTTAGTGATTCAGTGTCCTTAGTGCATTTCATGAAAAGGTGAGAACAGAAATCTCAGGTCAAGCTGTCTGTCTTATTTAGAACTTAGGAAATGTGCCCATCGCCTGCTCAACAGGAGAGAAGCCATGCCTGGTACTGGAAACCTAGTTAACTACTCAGTGTCAGTGAAGTCGTGGTTATTGGAGGAGAATCTACAGCCATTAATTTATTAAACCAGAATAATCCACAACAACCATTTAAACATGTGTCCTTACACCCACTGAGAAGTGGTCTTCACTCCTCTTCAAGGGAACTCCCCTTTACAATAGACAGACGCCACCACCAATCAATACACAGTTATGGACCCCATCCCAGTGGACACAACTGCAAAACATAAGGCCCAGGGGACAGTGACGAAGAGCAGGCAGAAAGACTGTAAGAGCCTGAGACCAGAATCTGTTGTGACATTATGTCTCCTAGGAATGTCAAAAGTTACACCCATGAAGTCTCACCGACATGACCGCCCAAACAAGCCGAGCAAGGATGACACCTAGAGACTTGTCAAAGTGGACCGGGAAAGCCATGAGGCCTGAACCATAGGCAAAGAACCACAGGCAACTGAGGAGAGCTGGGAGCAGGGAAGGGGGCGTGGGGGGCGGGGTCTGTCCCAGGGAAGATCACAGCAATTGGTTCTGCAATACTAAATGGTCAGCCCTGAAAACACACATACAAGTAACATTATACAGATCGAGCAGGACACACACGCACGCACGCACGCACGCACGCACGCGCACACACGCGCAATCACAATAAGAAAGGAGACCATGGATTTGAAGGAGGGTGGGGAGGAGTACATGGAAAGGGGAAGGAAGAAATGTTCAAATTATTTTATAATCTCCAAAAGAGAAAATAACTGCCCAGCAGAACCTTGCGTTTTATGGGGCTGGAGAATATAAACTACTGCAAGAAGACAGCTGTAGCCTGCTCTGGGCTCTTAATCTAGTTCCATTTTCGTTGCTATGATATAACAAAAGGCAACTTCAAGGAGAAGGGTTTATTTGGTTTACAATTCCAGGTGCCAGCCCCACTGTGGGGAAGTCAAGGCAGGAACTGCTTTGTGGCTCGTTCACAAAGTCGGAGAAAAACGAACGCATCTGTGCTCACCTGATTGCTTGCTCTGAGCTCAATCTCTCCACTCTTACACAGCTCAGGCGCCTGTGCCGAGGGAATGGTACTGCCCACAGTGGGTTGAGTCTTCCCCTATCAGTTAAGACAAGCCTTCACAAGCATGCCCACAGGCCAACACAATATAGACAATCCCTTACTGAGACCCTCTTCCTGGATGATTCTAGGTTGCGTCAAATTGACCAAACTATCATAGATATGCTAGGTTAGTACTAGAATCTTGGTATTCTTGATTGCCAAGATTTTCTTACCAAGACCCTTACTGAATAATGATTACATTTTTCCTTGAATATAGAATTTGTTCCAAATAACTTTGCAATTCAATATAAGGCAAAGTAATTTATATTAGTAATCACTTTCCATGTGCTATAACCATTTGTAATCTACCCATCCCAATCATAATCTTAGGATAATTTGGTCTAGTAAGCATGCACACACACACACACACACACACACACACACACACAAACACACACACCACACACAAACACACACACAAACACACACACACACACATATACCACACACCACAAACACACACAAACACACACAAAACACACCCACAGACAGAGAGAGAGAGAGAGAGAGAGAGAGAGAGAGAGAGAGGAGAGAGAGAGAGAAATATCCCAGATAGATGGGAAAACCCAGGAGCTCATAAGTATTCAAAGTTGCTTGTTAAAGTTTTGTAACTCCTACCCCAGCACCTTGTCTCTCCTAGGTTAAAAAGCACACAGTGGTGTTTGTATTAAGCTTGCTGTGCGGCCCAGATTAATCGGTCTTAAGTGATTCAGAAGCACTGAGTAAACAGGGGTGTGTATACAGGAACGAACAATCACATACCAAACAGCTTCCAGCCCTAGATGTGTTTGAAGAAGGGCGCTCTAGGAAGAATTTTAAAGGCTAAGCTCCAGGAGTGTGAGTTTACCCAACAGTTTTATGAATATTCTACAAAACTACTTAAAATTGATGAGGACTACATTGTATCACTTAAAGTCCAGAGGACAGTAACAATTCATTTTAGCTACTGGTGCTGCCCAAAGGCTGGGTCCAGGCAGCTCTTAAAGCAAACAGTGAACTGTTTTAGGGTTTCTATAGAATCATTAATGTATTTGTAAAAAGAACACAAAGTAGAGAGGAGTGAGACTGTGTAGCAGGTCGCATACTGACCATTGTAGGAGAAAGGATCCAAATGAGGAGTAGATTTGGGACTTTTTTCCCCTTGAATTATCTAACCATTGTCTCTGAACTTTGTTTACAAAATATAAATAAGATAGACCTACAGATGCAAACAATTTAAAAAGTTACAGTACTAAAAAAAAAAAAAAACATTTCTAGCATGGTTCATGGTGATGTACGGCTAAGACCGGAGGACAGTGATCCAGGCCAGCCTGGGCTGCATTGTAAAGTTCTGTCTCAAAAGAACAAAACAAAACAAAAAGAAGCAGATTCCTCTGATGATCCCACGAGGTTTTCCAAACAATAGTCCAACTGATACTTCTGTTGGTAGAGGCAGCAGGGAAAGACCAAGATTTGGGAAGTGCCACGACTGTACTGCTGCCTCTTGTCCACTTCCCTCTGTTCTCATGCATTTCTTTTTTCTGTCCATCCTTCCATCCACCCATCCATCTCTCTCTCTCTCTCTCTCTCTCTCTCTCTCTCTCTCTCTCCATTCCAAATCTTGCCCCCTCCTGGTCCCCCCCTTACAGAGTTCCTCCTCCCCTTCACATCTGAGAGGGGCAGTTCCCCAGCCACCACCTTAGTCCCTGACACGGGTGAGTCAAGTCTGCAGGATTAGGTGCATCCGCTCCCACTGAGGCCAGACAAGACAGCCCTCTGCTACACATCTGTCCCTCAGACCAGCCTGAGTCTGTTCTTTGGTTGGTGGCTCAGTCTCCGGGAGCTCGCAGGGGTTCTCTTACATTTCTTAGGGAGTTTTGAACCCACTGCCAAGAAAGCACCATGAAGTCTCTGAAGAATTTCTGCTTTTGTCAGCCCAAATTTGCTTCAGCCTTTATATAGGAAAAAACTGAGGATTACTTGCATTACGAATTCCAGTGGTTTGCCTGGTAGAGAGGAAGCCCAGACTGCCTTTTGTTAGATAATTAAGAGCGGTTTGTATCTTGTACAAACATTCTTCTTGTACACTAGGAGAAATGTAGTGGGATGTACAGACGTGGAATTTCTTCAGTTTTCTGCTGCCTCTTCAGGAGGAACCCAGACAGGACCGGAGAATTCTAGGCCAGAGTTTAGCTGTTTTGTAGTGAGTCCAAGAGTAAACATTTTACGTTTTGCAGGCCATATGTGTGGTCTTCGTTGTAATGATTCAACTCTCTCAAAGTGGTAGTGCCAAAGAAGCCACAAGAAAGTGCGGTTGTATTTCAGTAAAACTTTACTGATAAAAACACCTAGCATAACAGGTTTGCCCATCTTGGCCCATGATCTAGAGCAGTGGTTCTCCCTTTATAATGTGGAGGCTCTTTAAGACAATTCTTCATGCTGTGGGGACTCCAATCATACAATTATTGTCATTGCTACTTTATAACTGTAAGTTTGCTATTGTTATGAACTGTGTTTTCCGATGGTCTTAAGGGACCCTTGTGAAGGGCTCCTTCAGCCCCACTTGAGGGGTCATGACCCACAATTTGAGAACTGCTGTTATAGAGTTATATCAAACTCTTTCCAATACAGAGCTCCCTACAGAAGGAGTCAGGCCATCCTACATCTGGTCAGCTTTTTTTTTGTATGTTCTACAGTGTTGCTTATCTTGCTACTACCACCATTTTCAACATGGACCATGGCCGAAGCATCCTAGCTGGCCTCTCTGTTCTGCCTTGCCCTTTCTACCAAACAGCTCCATGCGACAGCACACCCTCACCCCTTGAGTCTGTCTTATAAAGTATAAACCCAATCATATCGTTCTCCAGCTCTTGCTTTGCCTAAAGTTCAGAATAAACCAAAATTGTTTACCTTGACCTCTGTGGCACTAAACCCTGTCCCTGTTGTTTCTGTGACCTCATTTCCTGATACTCTTTGGCAAATTTCCCAGAGTTTTCCAAACAAGCCACGTGTGCTCCCACCTCAGGGCCTTTGCACTGGATTTTAATTTTGCTCCTAGGCATCTGCTCCTTCTTTTCATCCAGGTTTCTGCTTAGCCGTCACATTCCCACACTCCATGCCTGTGTGTGTGTGTGTGTGTGTGTGTGTGTGTGTGTGTGTGTGTGTGTGTGTGTTCTGATTTGCTTTTTATTTTATATCATCCAGCACTATCGTTCCAAATATATGTGTGTAATTCTTTCTACCATTTGCCCCCCCGTGTGCCAGCTTTACAGCAATAGGAGTTTATGTGCCTTTTTCTTTCTCTATTGTAATCCCTATGCCTAGAGCAGTGGCTTGTGTATATCAGACACTCAATATTTGTAGGACACATGATGAATGTGACTGTCCTATTCGGCTCTTGAAAATGCACTCAGTCTTCCATGTAACAACCCTTCTGTGCACATGGGCAAGCTCTGCATCCCTCCCAAATCTTCCAATGTGCAGGGACATGTCATATTTACACCCGAGTCATTTCAAATTACTCCCTAAGGCCTTCAGTCTTTACCTCTGCCTGTCCATCAGATTACACCTGCCCCTATCCACTCTGATTTCCTTTAGGGACCTTTATTCCCTGGGGTTTACCCAGGCCCTTGTGAATATAAATAAAATACCACATGTATGGACAGTTGTTAGTCCTTTGAGCCGTTCATCACCTGAATCTGTCTTTGTGACTGGGGAGGCCCCACTTGGTGAGACGGAGCCCAGTGTTCAGCACAGAATCCAAACTCCTCCTGTGCTTCCTTTCCCAAACACCCCTGCAAGCAACCGTGCTCTGGGGACCATCAACTAGATGCGCTGATCTAACACTACAGCACAAGCCACCACGGCTAGGAAGCAGCAACTGCCTCATGCAGCAACAAGAGTCGTGACTTAACTTCTCTGTTGCTATGGTAAAACACCACTACCAAAACCAACGTGGAGAAGAAGGGATTTGTTTCCTGTTTATAGCGCATCATGAAGGGAAGCCAGGGCAGGAACCTGAAGGCAGGAATTGAAGCAGAGCGCACAGAGGAATGCTGCTTAGCTTGCTCCTCTCCGCCTGCTCTGCCTGCTTTCTTATACAAGGCAGGAGCACCTGCCCAGAGGCAGCCCCATCCACGGTGGGCTGAGCGCTGAGCCCTCCAACATCGATCATTAGTCAAGAAAATTTCCAACGGGCGTGCCCACTGGCCAATCAGATGGGGACAATGTCTCAACTCCGGTTTCCTCTTCCCAGATGACCCTCGCAAGTTAATAAAAAAGCAAGCAAGCAATCTAACAAAATGCAACAAAGACCTCACCAGCACAAGCAGCAACGTCCTTCCGTTTAGTTCTAGAGGCCCCAACCCTTATGCATTCAAACTTGCCAGAGGAGTTTTTTGTATTTTATTAAGTTTATTGTGTTAGAATGTTAGCTCTTACAGAATAGGGGCCTTCATTTTGCTTATTTGGTGTCCCAAGCACATAGTAGGTCAATAAATATTTCTGAGTGAATGCACACAGTTGATTTTTTTTTTTATTAAGGAATCAGGAGAAAGTGTGATTTCATAGCGAAAGAACATACTTGGAGTGAGAGCAAGCCTCTTGGGAAAGATGCATAACCGCGGATCTGGAGGGGATCTTACAGGCTCTCTTCAACAGAGGGGAGGGGGTTTATGAGTTAAGGACATGGGAGGCCTCTTAGAAATTGATGAAGACTTCCTAAAATAGTTTGCTTCCCCCTTTTGTGCTTCTGTGAGAGTCTTGGATGTGTCATGGAGTCTGATGCGTGGTAGGAACAGACCGTTTTGCAAGGCTAATGATGCAGAGATGCCCCTGTAAGGAAACAAAGGACAGTTAGGAGGAGCCTCAGCTTTATTGGTCCTACCTAGCACTAGGCTCTTTCGGCCATATTGGTTCCAGCCAGTTTTTTGTGTTCTTGTCTCTTTACTGTTTGAACACTGCACTGTGTTATATCATCCTCTAGCAGTTGCTGGGGTTTTCCTGACCTCTTTCTTTGCCTCTCCAGCCTACTTCGATTTTTCCCCTCAGAGACTCCCTTAATTTTAGGAGGCCGAAGATGGGGAAAAATGTATTTTCCACAGTACCAGCTGCCATTGGGGTGTGGACCCTGTCTGTCACAGGAAAGGGAAGCCCTGACTGTTTTCAGGGTAGCCTAGAGCAGAGGAGGTGACTCCGGAAGTTGGGATGGGCTAGAAATATTTCAGGATCTTCATTTAGCATAGAACTGATATTTTCAAGAAAGTCAAAAATGTGAGACCCAAACATAAAGTCAATAATAGTGGCTATGAGGTCCCCAAGATTGGTCAAACCCAGGCTAGACCATCTGACCATAACTGTTGTCCAGATGATGCTTAGGTCTGGGTAGAGATGATCTTTCTGTCCACATCGGCTCGATGTAGACTCAAGGTTTTGACCAGTAAAGTTGTGGAGAAGTAAACAGTTACACTATTCTGAGGGGGCTGTGAATTGCTGCAAACATTTTTACACTTGATCTTAACTAAAAGGCTGAGAAGCAATTGCTGCAAACATTTTTAAATCTGAAGTTTGATATAGTTTAACATGTAGCAATTCATCCCACACAAGTGTACTAATTGTAACATGTTCTTTGCAGTGTTGTTCATGATAGCAAATCACTGAAAGGGGATTGAATGTCAATCTCTAGAGAACTAGTTAAATATATTGTGATTTTGCATGAATTAGAGATTTATTCGTTGGCATGGAAAGGGTGTCCAAGACCCAGAATAGTCAGATATAAATAGTGCCTAGTGCTAGCTCCAAAGACTCACGAGGTTTTTGTTTTTTTTTCTTTCCAGAAAGATATATTCAAGAAAGTTTCCACGGTGATTGCTCTAGGGGAGGAGAAGCATTTGTAGTCAGTGGAAGGAAGGTGGATTTTTATTTCTTTTTACTCATGCCTTTTTATGTTATTTGCCTCTTCCTCATATGCAAAATGAATTATGCTTTTAAACAACAAAGGAAGTAGGCACTTTTATTAATCAAGTGTCTTTCTTTTATTTAGTTGCTTTTAGTAATGATATATGAAATATATTGCAAAAATAATTAAGCCCATTATACTTAGTGGCTTTATAAATTGTCAGAATTCTTTTAGAAAGAGGTTTGATAGTATGTGACAAAAATATATACATACTCATTTCTTTTGATACCGTAAAATTATTTTTGTGTGTGTGTGAGAGAGAGGAATGGAGACTGTGTGTGACATATGCACATGTGCATAGAAGTTAAATTTGTATGTATGAATGTGTGTATGAATGCATGTATGTATGTATGTATGTATGTATGTATGTATGTATGTATGCATTTATTTGGGTGGTGCCGCCCCATTTGAAAGTCAGAGTATATCACGTGGAAGTTCTCCCTCCACCGTGTGGTCTTGGGGATTGAACTCAGGTTATCAAGCTTGGGAGCAGGCATCTTCCCCAATGAGCAATCTTGCCAGCCTTGATGGTTAATCTTGATTGTCTGATTGGATCTAGGATCAACTAAGACACACGAGCTGGTCTTGAGTGTGTTTCTAGGACAGAAATGCTGCTGACATCAGAACCCAGCTTCCTGGGCCTTCCAACATGGACTTATCAGCTGTTCCTCAGGAATTCCCCAGGCCTTCGGTGCCACACTGGGGCTCCTGGGGCATCCAGCCTCATGGTCTGAGAAGCTACTTGGCTATTAGCTTTCCCAGTGTACAGACGGACATTGCTGGCCCTGTGCTATATAAGCCAATCTAATTAAACTTCCTTTTGTAATAGATATTCATTGTGTTGGTTTGGTCTCATAAGAGAACCCTAAAGCAATTATCATTTAAAGTGATATCATTTAAAATTGTCAAGTTGATAACTACAAATGTTTTGTCAGAAACATCTTTAAAGCACAGTATTAATAGAAAAATGTAGCACAGTGGATAGAATTGTCACGACCATGTTAGAAGAGCCATAGAAAAAATACCAGCAGCAAAATGTCATCAGTGGGTAGCTGGCCTTTTTCTACCTACCCTTACTTTCACATTTACCAACTTTTATAAAATAAGTGCTTATTGTTTTTAGTGGAAAAAATATTCTCTAAAGAAGGAAATGAGATACATTTGGTATGACTTGTTCATAGGCACCTACTCAGGCGCTAAGTTAATCTACCACTTTAATTTCTAAATTAAACACTCACTTATCATTTCTAAAAATTGGTTATAGCATTTTGCCAAGAGTCAGTCATCAAACTTGTCAATTTTTATTACCCAAAGATATTAATTACTCATCGTCAAGTGATGCCAATCTTGCCTTCTCTGTAACGATTGACATCACCTTCTCTCCACCCCCACTATTGGCTCTGGCAAAGGCCTGGATCCTAACCACGCTATCAGGCAGACTTGTTTTCCTTCATTTCATCCTCTACTCTGCCACCAGGATTTATGATGCTGCTCTGTGCTATGAATTTGCCTAAACCATTCCACTACTTTGCTGGCTCCAGATCATAACAGCATGAACTCCTCCCCACCCCTTGGAGCTGAGGACCGAACCCAGGGCCTTGCGCTTGCTAGGCAAGCGCTCTACCACTGAGCTAAATCCTCAACCCCAGCATGAACTTCTGAGTGAGCCTGCAAGGCCCTCCTCACCTGACCCCACCTCAGTCCCATCGCTAAAACATACCAATTTTCTGCTTCTCAGAGCTCCCCTGCCTCTCCACACCCCCACACCATTGCTTTTTATGGAATGTTCTTCACTGGCTACTTTTTCACCTTCTTTTCAGCTCCTGTAGGAGAGGGTGCTTGGATTCCCTCTTGTGGTTTGGGTATAAGGTGTCCTCTTAAAAGACTTGTGCACTGAGGGTTCCCAGTGCAGTGGTGTTCAGACCTGAGGATCTGAGGAAGTTAGAAGGTTCTGACTTCACCAGTGAATTGACTCATTGATTGAATCATGATATGATAGCATTATTGGGAGGTGGGGAAATGCCACGGGCAGATAGAGCTGTCTCTGCTCTCTTCCCATCTCAGCTTCCTGGCTCTAAAGTGGTTGGAAGCTTTGCTGCACTGCACACCTTTGCTACCAGCTATTGCACCTCACGACAGGCCCATAGCAACAGAGCAAAGAGCTGAAAGCTTGGAGACCATGAGGGGAGATAAATCGTCCCTCCTTTGAAGTAGTTCGCTCCTCTCAGGATATACACTTAGGTGTGGTTTCAAAATCACTTTCCCAGAGCAGATAAGCCAATACCACTTGATATGCTTTCAAATTATTTGCATATATAGCGACAACTTTAATCCTCAAGAGAGCCTGTCAAAAGGAAGAAAACATACCATCCCCATTTCATGAATAGGAGTGGGAAGATTCCAGGTATATTCACTTGTCCTCCCCTAGCTCATAGGTAAAGCTAGGACTGGTTCTCAGGTGTTCTGACCTCTGACAATTTTCTCTTCCAGTTTTGTTCTCTGAGCTATGAAAACTAGAGTGGTAGATCTGGGACTATAGCTAAGTGGTAGAGAAGGCTTCTTTAGAATGTATTGGGACTTGGGGGTCAGTCTTCAGTACACACACACACACACACACACACACACACACACACACACACACACACATTTACTAAGGAGACCTAGTAAGTGTCTACCTGTCTACCTATCCCAAATAGGGAACTGACAACAGAGAGGATATCACCAAAGCCCAGCTTGATGAGCTAATGAGTTTTGTTAAGGTCATCTACAGGAAAAATGGGTGAGGGGTTATCTACAGAAGAAGACATAATTCAAAGATGGCTGCATCAGCAAATCCCACCTCAGCATGGGTGACAGGCCACACAAACACTGGGAGCCTGGAGAACATGGCATGACCTGCAGGCAACTCAACAGATTGGAGAGTGTCCTTTCCAGATGGCTCAGGTGGTCTGAGCGTCGTCCAGGCTGCTCTCTGCTTTGTCTGTGCAGTCTGTCTCGTGTGTTTTCCCAGGCAGCCTGGCTGGCCTAAGAGTGTCTTTCAGCAGTCCTCATTCCTTATATGTGCTTGGGAAGGGATGGGCATAGTGATACTGGTCAGTTTCAGGGACTTTCTGAAACCATTCCGTTGTTTATTTCCTGTGTTAACAAGCTTCCCTGCGGGAGAGAACATTCTACCTTCCCTTATAACATCCTACCATCTCCCTGTAAATATCCGGTGTCTTAATGAGCTCCCCGCTTAGGGCATCCTGTTGTTACTTCTTCCTCTTAACGTTCTGTCTTAAAATATTCTGTTGTTTTGCCTCCCCTTTAACATCCTGTGTCTTAATGAGCCTCACTTAAAAATGGAATGTTTTAATCTAGAAGGAAACTGCTACACAACACAATACCACACCCATTTGTATACACACACACACACACACACGTGGGTGAGACTGGGGGTCACTGACAAGTTGGCGGGAAGAGAGGGAATCCAGCTGATAGACGAGAGGGAGACCTGGGCTAAACGAGTACTCTGCCTACGTCAGTACCATTTATTGTCGTCTCACTCTATTTCAGCCTCCATCCTAGGCACTTACTGTAAATTGCCTTATCTAGCAGATAAAAGCCAGCTCTGCCTTGATTGAATTCCAGACCTACTTACTGTTTAGCGTCTGGATTTGCGCATACTGCAGCTTCTCCTTCGGTAAAACAAAGCTGATAAAGGGATCTCTCTCATGCGACTATGGTTCAGGCTCAGCCTAAGATGGTGGGCTTTTTTTTTCTTGTTGTACAAATATGCTAATATTTTATTATTATCACGATTCCCAAAACATTCACATTCTTACCTATGAAGAAAACTGATTCCTGTAGAGGTCAGATGGCCAAGACCACATATGCTAAAGGTGATAGTTCCAGCCCAAGCAAGTTAGATACTGAAACCTGTGCCCTTTCAGGGGAAAAAAAAAAGCCTAATGGCTGAGAGAGAAGGTAGGCCCTGGGGCCATAAAGTCATTGGCCAGCACCTTCTGTTGGTGATGTTATCTTGAGTTAGTTGCTTAACTTCTTTCTCAGTGGTGATTTCGACATCTCAAAATGATCAAACAGGCTGGAGAGATTCCTTAGACAAGATGGCTCCGCAGGCATGGCTTTGCTGCCAGACCAGCTGACCTGAGTTTGATCCCTGGGACCCATGTGGTAAAGAGAACTGAGTCTAGCAAGTTGTCTTCTGTGCAATATAGTTGTACACACACACAGACAGAGACACATGCACACACACACACATGCACACACACTAAACGAGTAAATGTAATACAAAAAGATCAAACATAGCGTATTATATAATATGTTACATAGCCAACACATAAGTTAACTTTGCTTCTTGTGCTGCAAAGGGGCTGAGGTTTTCTTGTTGTTGCCATTGTTTTTTGTTTGTTTTTTTTTTTTTTTTTTTTTTCACTTTTTTTTTTTTTTTTTTTTTTTTTTTTTTTTTTTTTTGTCTCTGTGTAGCCCTGTCTGTCCTGGAATTCCCTATGTATGTTATGACTGGCCTCAAACTCAGAGGTTCATCTGTCTCTGCCTCTCAAGTGCTGGGATTAAAGGCGTGCACCCCTATGCCTGTGACCGTGAAGGATGTAATGATGAGGACGGCTGTAGAAACTCTTTGTGGCAGCTGTGTAGAGGGCTCTAGATTCAGGAATCGACAGAGCTGCTGTCATAGGTTGGGTATGGACATTGTGAGGACCCTGCTGTTTTAACAGGAAGGCAAGAAAGAAAAAGGAAAGAAGGAAGGAAGAAGGAGGAAGGAAGACAAATAGCTCACATGACTGAAATAGTTCATGTGTTTTTACAATTTTTAAAGTGTTAGTCTCTAGCTCTCACTAATGACACTGATGTTCACTAACTTTACTTCATGATGTAGGCTTTGAACTTTTTTGATCCATGTTACTGATGAGATTAATATAATATAAATAATGGATATTTTCTATCCTGACTGGAGGAGGGATACCATTACTACTAATTCAGTTGGGGCTTTAAAACCTGTCAAAAGCCATTACAACAACTGCCATCCATAGTTCGTGTCTGTCAAGAAGAATCAAGGTGTAACAGAAGGTAGAGATGATGCCTAGGTATTCATTAAGAGTTGGTGACTGAAAACATTATGGTCTAGAGATATCCATGCTCATGTCCTCTTTCCTCCTTGAAGGTTAGGAGTCATCTCGAGACAAGACTGCTGTTTAGACAGGCGAGAAAAAGTGAAGGTACCTAGTGTGTTCATAGAAACAAAAACTTGTTGAAAGCCTGGCTTACTCTGTTTTCTGCTCTACACACACATACACACGCACGCACGCACGCACGCACGCACGCACGTACACACACACACCCTCAGAATCAATTGTCGAATAAGAGCCCTTTAATGATACTATGGATGCTGTACATGATCTAGGGCGTTTAATGTGACTGATCATTACTACCTGAAGCAGGCAGGCAGAAAAGCTAGAGTGTGGTGGTTGTGGGGAAAGGCCTGTCATTAGGGAGAACTCGTAAGAAGCTGGCTATGCAAGCAGATGTGGCAAGCTGTGTTGAGAGACAGAACTCTATCCCAGAGCCTGCAGCAGGGAACCAAGAAATTCACCCATATTTGGAGTAAGCATTCCAGGAAGCTAGCCTTATACAACTCAGAATTGTAAGAATCCACTCTGCCACACCAAGTGACAACCCAGGAAGCAAACTCAACCCAGCATGCCAGGGCTTGATTACAACGTCCTTGTCTTAAAATTGTAAAAATGAAAACCGTTGTCGTTTTACAGTGCCGTGGAGAGAACCTGGAGCCTGGACATGCTGGGTGGGTGCTCCGTGCCTTCCCAGTTCAGCTGGTAAAGCACTCACCTGGCATATCTAAAGTTCTCAGAACCACGTATACCAAGCATTGTGACGTACAACTGTAATTCCAGCCATTTTGGAAAGAACATCAGAAGTTCAAAGTCATCCTAGGCTACATAGTGAACTCAAAGCCAACGTATAATACATAAGAGCCTACCACCCCACAAAGCATCCCATGATGCCCTTCTTAATTCTAGGTCCAGGGTCTTGCAAGTGCCAGGTATGTACCCCAGTACAGAGCAATACCCCCTCCTGCTTCTGCTTCCATATTCCCGGCTCGCACCCTCCAGTCAGGAGCTTCCATTTCCTGTAGGTTAGAGACTGCCAGGCACCGGTGACTAACTCGCAATGTTACAGCAAGCTCAGACCAAATGGCCTTTGCTTCTCTCGTTTGTTTTATTATTATGAGAATAATGACAAGACCTTTGATCCTCAAATATCAACATAAAATACTTTTTTAAAAAAAATCGCCATTGTGGAGTATGTGAACAAAGCTACAAACTCTGTCCATGGACTATTCACACAGAATAAAAAAGGTGTGTGGAGGGTATAAAAAGGGATATAGAATTTGTCTAATAGACTCACATGGCATGCACTAAATGCCATACTGTACTTCATAATTGAGAATAATACCAAGTGTCCCTTAGAAAATAGCCGGTGGGAAGTGGTCTCAAAAAATAATGTCTTGGGCTGGCAAGGCAGCTCTGGGTGACTGCCCCAGGTCTGATGACCTGAGTTCAATCCTCAGGATGCACGAGATAGAAAAAGAGGACTGAGCCCCACAGATTGTTGTCTAGGTGCCACGTGCCTCATCCCTGTAGAAAATAAAATAAAAACTTTAAGCTAATAAACCCATACATGTGATTTCTCTTTCCAGCCACCTTTCTTCTGTCGTGAAAGAATTGGCACTGAGTGTTTTCTGTTCCCTCCTCTGCCTACTTTGCCTCTTTTGTTGTTTCTTTTCTTCAGTCGGCTTTATTTAATAAGTCTTTTGCTTTGAGGGGGAACAAGTACATCTTTTCATCACATATTTCACCAAGCCACAGGACCAGCTACATCATTCTCGCAAAATGGAAGTGCAGTCTTCAGCTCAGAAGTCACCGGCAGCGTTTACACAGAGGCAGCTGAACACAGGACCCTCCTGACGTGCTTTTGAGGCCTTCTAGCCAAAAAGGCGGTCCTGTCAGCCAAAGGTAACACAGCCTAGAAAACATTTCTCCCATTCCTTGGGTTCTTTCCCTTCTGGCCTTGTTAAGGAAATAAACTCTGAAATACACCATCCATCTCATAGCAAAAACAAACAAACAAACAAGCAAAACCAAAAAATTAGCAGAATTGGTTTTTGATCTTTCTCTCCCTGAAAACCCCAGTGTATACTGCAAAGGGACCAAGCTCTGAGAGCAGCGTCTCTGCTGACTTCAGCAGCCCCTCCGTCTTGCACTGGCCTCCACCAGCAGCACTTCTGACACTGGACATCCTAAAACCCAAGCCTTGGGGACCTCTGATGGGCTTTTCCAGGAGGCTGGCAGGCCACCTAACAGTGAGCCTTCCATGCTTTTCTTAAGTAAAACAGAAATCTGCTGGTGACAGACAAACATCAGACACTATAAGTTCATAAACTGGGTTAAATGAATCATTAGATAATCTGTTATTTGCTAAAAATAATAAAAATGTGCATTGACTAGCAAGTGGCCATGAATATTTAACCACAGCTGACGCCTTTTTTATGCAGTGTTGCAGCTGTAATAATGTACAAGACAGAGCAGAGGGGGAGCACTGGAGACAAGGAGGCTCGTACTGTCGCCTTACTGTGGAGTCAGCCTTTTGTTTTATTAGGAAAAAATGAAGCTATGTTGTCTCATGGTTTCAGAATACCAACCTTCGGCAAATAAGACTAGATGATGCCCGTAACTACGATTATCAGACAAAAAGTTTATTATTCTTTCTCCTCTGGAATACTTATTGGCATGAAGTTTAGGTAGTACAAATCCATGAAAAGGAAGGTTTTTCAGAACAAGATTAAACTTGGACTGTTTTCTATAAAAATAAAATATTGAATAAAATTACATAACAGACACAGCCCAGTCACCTTGAACTTCTCCACCTTTACTAACAGTGGGATTGGAGGGAAGTGGGTGTTTACTTAGTAGAGCCCTCACTGTATGTTTGTTTAAGATCTCAGGCCGATAGAGATCAAGGCACTCATAGGAGAAGTCGCAAGCCTGGATGGTCTCCCTTCAGTTCTATTACACAGGCTTGGTGTGGTGGTCCACTGGGAATGCTTCAAGTCAGTGTGTCCCCATTACTCAAGATCCTGCCTTAGAAGCACTTATCTCCCTAAACCCATTCACTAACTGCAGCTTTGATATAAAAAAAAAAAAACAACTGCTCCTTAGGCATTATGAATTAATTAAGATAATTCACGGACTTCTTCCAGAACAATAGTAACAAAGGCTTATTGTAGCAAGCTATTTAATCACGCTGTCCATCATCTCCAAGTAGACACCATGTAAGTCCATGAGCCTCATGTTAACAGATAAGAACACAGCCTCAGAGAGGTAAACCAACATGTTCAAGGTCACACAGCTATCATTTGATTGATTATGTTCGTAAAATTAGACAATGCCTAGCCTGGATGAGAGAATACATCTTCTGGTTGCTAGTTTTGTAAGTGTCTTCTATCTGAACAAATATTTATCTACATATTATCAACTTCCTCACCACATTGACAAATACCTAACAGAAACAACTTAAAGAAGGATTGATTTTGGCTCACGGTTTGAGGGGGAATAGTCCACTCTGGAAGGGATAAAAACATACATCCCCAAAGACCATGAAGCAGAGTTTGTTGGTGGGACTGGGCCATAAAATAACCTCACTATCCAACTCCTAGTGACCCATTTCCTCGACATAGCTCCCTCCACCCCCCAAGCCACAACCAAAGGTTATGGGAATCACGAGTTAGTGGGAAAGACTTCATGTTCAAACCATAGCAGTTGAGTCATTGCTCCATGTAAGGCATTGTGTGGGACAGCAAGGAGGTGCGAAGAGTTGTAAAGGTCCCTTTAAAGAAAATTTCCATGGGGTTGCTCAGAGGGCTCAGCAGGTAAAAAGCACTTGCTGCCATGCCCAAGAGTCTGAGCTTGATCCCTGAGACTCATATGGTGAAGGAGAGGACGAACACTCACAGGATGTCCTCTTATCCACGAGCGTGTCGTGGCACATGTAAGACCTCTTGTGTTCAGTTACGGCTCACAGGTTCAGTTCTATGTCTTCAGAGGGACTGGTAAGAGGAACCAGTGGGTAAAGGCACTTGCCACATAAGCCTGATGACCTCATTTTGATCTCTGGAACTCATGGAAGGATTGACTCCCGAAAGTTGTCCTCTGACTTCCACAAAGAAGCGGTGGCCTCTCCTGTCCCCCACCTTCTATTTCACATGCACGGCAATGATAAAATAAATTAAAAAGAGTCTCTAAGACAATCTTCAGCTCTTGGTCCTTCTAATACATACTGCTTGCTGACACATCATGAAAATAATTTATTTAAGTCTCTTTGGAACAAAGTATTTTTAGCTCTTCCCTGTTTTGTACAGAACCACATTCAAGTTCCCTTGCAAGGCACTTAAAGGAGCTGGTATAGAGACAAGAGGAAGGATGTCCTAAGACATGAATTTGAACCTGGCTGTCACTGAACACAAGGGGCCTGTGCTTGGAGAATGCTACGACGTAATAAGCACAGTCAAGACATGAAAGGGTGAAAATAAGATTTATTACCTGCAACAGGCAAGGAGACCAAGAGAGTCATTTCCAGAGCAACACTCGTAGCAAAGCAAGCGTGGAGCTTTCATTCAGGGAGCTGATACACATTCACACGGAGGTAACCGTTCCTGAGCATGCTCAGTTTAAGGTCACAGAGATTACAGTGATGGACAGGAACGTTTCTGGGCATGCTCATCTTGCACCATAACATTTTAGCTGAAAATCAAACAAAAGGTACTTTGTGGTGCGGTCACACAGGCTTCTCCCCTGATGGTACCTTACTTACTGTCTAGCAGTGCATTGAGTGACTACCTTGACCAGGATTGCTCAAGTCACACCGTCCATCCGAGTCTCTCCCCTTACCCATAGACCTAGGGAATAGTGGGCTTGTAGGAAATATTCAATAAAAGGACTGGCACTTGTGAGTATGGGAGAGTCCCTCCTCACCCTCAAATCCAATCTAGTTTTCTATTCCACAGACCATCGACTTTTTACCAAGCTGTCTTGTTGCCCTTCTGTGGACACAAGTCACACAATCCTGCCTTCTTAAATGTTCTCCTCAGGCTACAGTATCATCCCCGTCTTACACTCCCCTCCCCCACAGCAAAGACCTACTCATCCTTAAAGACACAGCTGAAGGCTTGCTGCTTCTCTGTGCCTCTCCCCAAGCCATTTTGTCTTGTATTCCTGAAGCACTGTTGTCTCGTGTCATGAATTTAATAGACCATGCTGTTATTAAACTTTTTCATGCTTGTCTTATCTCCCCAAAGGTGCTGAAAGCTTCTTAGGGGGCAAAAGATAAGACCTTCTTGTCCTCTGCGTCCCCCACTGAGATGATTGCCGTTTGACACCAGTGACAAGTGTCCCGTAATTACAGGCATCGTGTATGAATAAAGACTATATCACATTGTGTTTTGTTAAATTATACTTGTACACCTGGGCGGGGCGAGAAAATTATACCGCCACTTCTCCTCTCTCTGATGCAGTTTGCCTTTAAAAATATTAGCTGTCCAACCTGTTTTGTTTCTGTGCATGCAGCATTTCTTCTCCACTATTTCAACAAACCACTTAAAATCTGATCTGAAAATAAAAAATATTAAAGCATGTGTCTCAAATGGACGGGGTGGGGGGAAGCACCAGCTATGACTAATGCCTTCAATTTATAGTATATCCAATTTGGAGAAAACCATGCTTTTTCATAAGGTTGCATAACTGCTAACAAAAACATTTTCAGCCCCAGGATGTGTTTTGTGGGGAGGGGTGAGTTAGCCTTTCACTGACTAGGAAAAATGTAAAAATCAAGGGCACAGCTTTTCTTGGTATACATTTGCCCTACACAGAGACAGGCACTCAAGTGCATGTCAAATTCAATGTACTCTCCTCATATAATGTGAGGTGGAGGGCAGAGAGTCAATTGGCCCATTCTCAGTAAGAGTTGTTCATTCTAATTCTGGCTAGCCATCCTTGTGAACAATGTCGGTATTGCCAATTATTAATCAAGCATGCCAGCTATCAGCCTCAAGAATGATCAAAGGGCATGAGTGAGGGATGATGTCACATATATCCCTATACCTATCTGCTCTGGATTAAATAAACAGGCCTGTATATTATATACTTCCTAATATTGGTTGTTACAGTCCTTTGGAAGCAGAATAGTCTCTCAAATGAACCAGGAATGCTAGAACTCTAGTTTATTGACTACAGACATACAAGGAAGTAAAGCAGGTTGAACTGGTGAATACCTGAAGCTTATGTTGTGTTTAGTAGTCTTTTCCATTGTCGGGAATGCGAATGTAACATCTAAGCTAGGATCGACATGTCAAATGAGTGCTAGGGCTAGGGATGTAACTCAGTTGGTAGAGTGCTTGTCTAACATGTACAAAGCCTTGGTCCTACCACATAAACCAGGGATAGTGGTGCTTGCCTATATTCCCAGTACTCAGGAGGTAGAAAAAGAGGGTCAGCAGTTCACCACCTCAAGCTGTTGGTCAAGAATGTAGACTATTGCTGCTGTCCTTTGTTGCCTCCCAGAAGTTGAAGGTAAATCCTTTTTGCTGAAGGCAGCACCTGAAGTGCTATACAAGCTACCCAGAGAAGAAAGCATTCAATAGCCCTTCCCAGCTGTGACAAGTATAAACCATAACAATGATCAGCATGGCAAGCTGTCCCTAAAAGTGCAACAGTGGAACTTCTATCTTGGTGGTAACCAATGGCTCTCTAGTTGGTCTTAAGGCCTTCTCGACAGGAGAGAAACTATGCCTGTTACTCTAAACCTAGTCAATCGTCTGTGGTCAGTGAGGTCGTAGATCTCAGAGGAGAATCTACTAGTGTCACTTTTCCAAACCAGTATATAAATTCCTAACTGCATTCTAACTACTCATCCTTATGCCTGCATGGAGTATAGCTCTCACCCCACATCAAAGAAGCTTTTCACAGCAGATGGAGACCATTACAGAAAGCCACAACTAGTCAGAATGCAGAGCACAATCGACTGTGGGTGCCTAACCCCAATTAATATCTCTATGCTATACCCCTACACTCAAGGCACGAGGAACATAGCAGAGGATGGGGCAGAACGACTGTAACAGCCAGAGAACCAGGAAGTCCACCTCGAGATTGAATCTTTTCGATCTGACATGGAAGTTGCACCCATGAAATCACAACAATATGGTAGTTTAAACAAGACAATGACAATTGACATGCCAACGTGGATGGGGAAATGACACAGGACCCCACCCCTAGAGGATGATCTAGAGGTAATTAAAGACTGCTAAGAGAGCTCCCTCTCTCTTCCCTCTAAATCGTTATCCAATCACAAGTCCCCAGTCCTGAAAAATACACAAAGAAGCAACACAAAGCAGATCCAGCAATTTCCATTTTCATATTTATTCACATATGTAACAATAAATAAACAGTAGGAGGCCATGAATTTGAAAGGGAATCAGAAGGGTAACATAGGAGAGGTTGGAAGGAAGCGAGGGAAATGATGCAATTATGTTTTAATTAAATAAAAAAGTTCAGATCAACCTTGGCTACATAATGAGTTGGAGGCCAGCCTGGAATACATGGGATTGTCTCAGGGGAAGAAATGAACCAAACAAAGGATGTATAATTTCAGTCGCACAAAAACAAAAGTCTTTAAAATTCATGAACTATCACATCGATAACCCAGTAGAAAGGTTTAAAACTTTCAGTTGCATAAGAGTTCAAATTATTTATTTTTTAAGAGTACAAAAAAAAAAAAAAAAAACCCTTAAAGTAATCTGACCCTGTTGTCTCTGCCAAGCTAACAAGAACGAACTTTAAGTTGTAAACATGTACTTTGTTTCTTCTCTTATGGATTCATTTTGCTGCCGAAGTGAGATATGAGAATCAAGATCTGTAAAGTAGGGTCTTTAATCAGAAGGGGAAAAATGTTTTTTGAGGACAGGAATGAATCCTGACACTTTAATTACAAGTTCAGTGGAAAGTTTGGGGAAATGTGAGATTGAACATTGTTATGCTGTCATTAAGAATTAATGACTGTAAAGGAAATCAGTTTATAGCCGAAATGGTAAATTACATCGAAAACTTATAGAACTGCTATTTCTTGATAGCCAAGAATATTCATCATAATTCACTTGAGTTAAAAAATCCAAATGGTAGAAAATTGATAAAGAGACATGATTTTTTTAAGAATGGCATTATACTAACCCTGGGCAGATTTTCTTAGCAATTCCAATCATGTTCTTTATAATGCCACTTGTAATAAGAAAAAGCCAGAAGAGCAGTTGGATTGATGACTCAGTGGTTAAGGGCACTGGATGCTCTTCCAGAGGACCCAGGTTCAATACCACCATCCACACAACACATGCATATACATGAAGGCAAAACTATCACATGTACAAAATAATACAATAAAATAAAATTTTAAAAAAAATTACACACAATCCAAGTATGGGAATGCATAGCATATAGTAGATTCAGTTAGTGAGTTATAAAATTGTTTGAAAGGATAAGTACAAATATGTCACAAATTGAAACCGTGAAGGATGGAAATGGTTTTATAGATGTCTATATTTATCTATGCCATGACTACAGCCTGGTCAAATGTGTACAGGAGAAAGCAAGGGAAGAGAAACAGAAATGTTTATGGAATTCACGTTTGTATGGATTTTTTTTCCTCGACTTTATTTTATGTGTGTGGGTGTTTGGCCTCTATGTATTTATGTGTGCCACATGATGCAGTGCCACAGACACCAGAATTGGCGCTCCAGAGAACTGGATGGTTGGTTTTGAGAATCATAGAGGTGCTGGGAACTGAACCCAGGTCCTCTGGTAGAGCAGCCAGTGTTCTTAACCACGAAGCCGTCTCTCCTGCTCCCCTTTTTCTAAGTCCTGTGTAATTTCTGAAACCCTACTTAGAATTTTTCAAAATTAATTTGTATTATTGAAGAGCTGTCATGTCTAATATATTCATTAGATTGAGCTTATGAAATTGCCAATTTTCAACCTCTTTTAATCTACCAAAATAGCTATATATGGTTCAACCTAGTAGTGTATGCTCATTGTCTAACTTAGAGGGCAGATTTTCCTGAGAAATAAAATTACTAACGACTATTCTGTACAGACTATTTTAGTAGTGCTAGAACCCACAGCATTGTACATTCAAGGTGAGCAGGCTCAGCAGATCTCCAATCCCTTTCACTTCTAAGTCCTTTTGAAAATGATCAGAAATCAATTACTTGAAAACTCAGTTTGGAAGCCATGACTCTAAAGTGATCAAGGTCGAAGGGAGGCTTCTCGATTTTTAAGGAAAGGAACTCAGTTCAGACTATTGACAGTTAAGGAAGAGACATCGCTAGAGCCTCTTTTTAAGTGGATTTGAAATTAAGTGTCATGTTCACTTTTTAATTATACAATGGCCAGTATAAAGTAAAACATTCATAATTTAATAAGTAAATTTGCTTCTAACCTGTTCTGGGAATGACATTTAAATTGCGTCGTACTCTGATTACTCAGAGATAATTAGTTCTCTAAATATTACTGTAATGAAAACCAGGGGCTTAATGAATCATACACATTCAAACGGAAGCTTTACTGAATATTTAAGTTCGGCATAAAAATTGTTTAACGACTGGTTAGAATTTGAAAAACTATATAGGGCCAGCCAGGCTGCACAGATGCGAAGGTAAAGACATTCACAGGGATTTTGTACAGTAGTGACAATAAAGAGAAATTGGTCAACTTCTGTCTGAGATGTGAATAGACTTACCTCTGCCTCACAGTGGCTTCTGTTAAGTCTTTGACATTTTGGGATAAGTTTCTGGCTTTCAGTGAAGCAACTTATAGTCTTTTATAACATGTTTGGCAATAAACGATGGAAATATGACTTCTTAAAGGAAGAGACGAAAGTGTGTATGTGTTTATGTGTCCATGGACATATGTGTCTATGTTCATACTTTTTTACATTGAACATTGTGCCCAGTCCATGCTAAGTAACAAGTTGATTAAAAACAGAAGCACAAAGAATGTTCTTGATGAAGAACCTTTGTGGCGCCTTACTGTGTCTCAGCCCTGTCTCAATGACTTGGATAGAGATGAACAGGATATATTAAATAAATGCTCTAGAGAGTACAAAGCTGGTGGGATAAGCCAATGATGTTAGGCCATTTTAGCCTTGGCTGAGGAGACAAAGCCTGTAGGAGGAGACTAAATGACAGTGAATGTAAAATTCCTCCACTTGAGCTTCCTGAAACATGAGCTGTCACTGGCCTATAGCTTTGTTTGTTTTCTTCAAGAAGGGGTTTATCAGATATAATCTTTTTAGTTAGCCAAAGTGGGCCATTTCTCCTGTGATAGCCACTCTTCCCAACCGAAAGATACTTTCTATTCTATGAAATCCTCCAGAATGTTCAGCCTCACCTGGCTACATACATGATGCCCATTTTTGAAGAGCTGTTTCTATGTTGTCTCCTATCTTTGCAAGGGAAGAATCCACACTAGGAATTTTTTTAAAATAAAAAAACATGATCTCTGGGAACATTTAGGTGTTAGGACTATTTGTCTATTCGATCAATCATTCATTCATTTAGTAAATGTTGAATAAGAACCATGTTACCTCAACACACTGGATTGGGCCCTTGGATGCAATGGTGAGCAAAACTGGAAAAGGTTGGCTTTCTCTCCTGGAGCCTGCTGTCTACTCAGGGAAAATACCCAAACAGGAAAAGTGCTCTGTTGAAGTCTTCTTAATTTGAGTGATCAAGGGAAGTATATGAAAAAGATAGATTTGGTTAACAGTCCAAATGCCTGGGTTATACTCAGACAGCAACTGTCTGTAGGGCCTTAGGTATAAAACTCCACTTGTCTGGACCTCATTTTTTTCATCTGTAGAATGAAGGCTTCAAATTGAGTTTCTTGTGTTTCTATTGCTGTGGTAAAACACCATGACCAAAAAAGCAACTTAGAAAGAGAAGGGTCTGTTTCTTCTTGCAGCCTGTAAGACCATCACCCAGGGAAGTCCGGGTAGGAACTCAAGGTAGGAACCTGGAGGCTGGAGCTAAAGCAGAGGCTATGGAGGAGTATTGTTTGTTTGTTCTCCTAGGCTTACTCAGCCTGCTTTCTTTTACACCCCAGGACCACCCATCCACCTGTGGCACCACCTACAATGGGCTGAGCGTTCCCACATCAATCACTAGTTAAGAAAATGCATTAGAGGCCTATTCGCAGATAATGTTAGCTTGTGTCGAGTTGACATAGAAACTAGCCAGCACACTGGGTGATGTCTCTACTTCTAATACAGGCTTTAAACGGTGGTATGGGAAAGACGGACCCTCAACTCAGAGCTCTGGTTACTCTATCAGAAGACCGGAACTCATTCTTTCAGTCTCCACATTGAGCAGATCACAACTCCCTGAAGTCCAGCTCCAGGGACTCTGATTATCCCTTCTGACTACTGTGGGCATCCACTTTTCTATAGACAGACAGACAGACAGACAGACACACACACACACACACACACACACGAAAACTAAATCTTAAAAAATTATTCTCAGTAGACTTATTGATGCATAACATATATAGATAAAATTCATCCATACTTTACAACCAAACTCGTGCACCTATTACCAAAGTGATTTCAGAATACATCTACCATCCAAAAATTTATGTCCCTCACAGTCACTTCCCCTTGTCCTCCCAGGTCTAGTCAACAATCAACCTGTCTTCTAGCTCAATGAATCTGGACGTGCATAGTGGTGTCCATGTGTGTCTGGCTTCTTTCACTCAACACAATATATTTGAGATTTAGAAACTCTGTAAGAGTTGCCATTGCCACATTATGTACATATTTTAATTTCATTGGTCTATTCTGGTGTTCCATTTCTTTAATTTACTTGTCATGGGAAGCTACCTTTACTTACAAGTCTATGCGAGGAATTGATTTTCATTTCTCCTCGGAAGACGCCTAGGAGTGTTCTTTCTGGGTTATATGGTTTCTACGTTTTGAACAACTGCCAACTATTTTTCAAAGTGGCCACACCATTTTGCACTCCCACCAGCCATTTATGAATGATCCGATTTCTCTGTATTCTTACCAACACTCGTTATTGTTTTAGTTTTTCTCCAATTTTATATGTGTTTGTGTTTTACCTACATGTATGACTGTGCACCATATGTATGCCTGGTGCCCGTGGGACCCAACAGTGGATATTAGATCTCCTGTAACTGGAGTTCTAGATGGTTATGAGCCACCAAATTGTTGTTGGAAATTGAACCCGGGTCTTCTAGAAGAGTAACCAGTGTTTTTAAATTGTTGAGCCATTTCTCTAGTCCTCCTGTTTTGTTTTGTTGGTTTAAAAATTGGTTTAAAAATACGGAAAAAAAATTACACCTATTTATTTTTATTTAGGAGAGTGTGTGTGTCATATGTATATGGATGATCTTGGAAGACCGAGGAGGACATCAGATACCCGGGAGCTAGAGTTACAGCTCACATTTCGAATGGCCTGATGTGCTGGGGACTGAGTGTACGTCTTCTGGAAGAGCACTAAATGCTCTTAATCATTGAGGCATCTCTCTAGCCCCTGTCTGTTTTAAAAATATTTATTTTATTGTTTATTTATGTTTCTGTACACACACACACACACACACACACACACACACACACACACACACACACGTGTGTGTGGGTGCTCATAGAGTCCAGAAGAGGGGAGCTGAAGTTATAGGCAGTCGCTAGCCACGTGACTTGAGTACTGAGAACTGAACCCCAGTCTCCTGGAAGAGAAACAAGCTCTCTTAATCCCTGAACTGTCTCCTCAGCCCCTATTGTTTTATTGCCTTAAACACTTTGAGGTCAAGTGGTTGATATTTTGGAAAAAGAGAGTAGAAGTTTCTTTTTGTCCAAATTATATATTTCAATAACATTATTGAGGCTTATTTGTATATCATATTAAATTTCTTTTTTTATTGGATATTTTATGTATTTACATCTCAAATGTTAGTCCCTTTCCTAGTTCCTCCCTCTCCGGTCCCTTGTGCCTCTGTTTCTATGAGGATGCTCCCCCTCCCACCCACCCACTCCTACCTCACCCCCCTGGCTTCCCTTACACTGGGGAATTGAGCCTTCACAGAACCAAGGGCTTTTCCTCCTATTGATGCCAGACAATGCCATCCTCTGCTACATATGCAGCTGGAGCCATGGGTCCCTCCATGTGTTCTCTTTGGTTGGTGGTTTAGTCCTTGGGAGCTCTAGGGGGTCTAGTTGGTTGATATTGTTCTTCCTATGGAGTTGCGAAAACCTTCAGCTCCTTCAGTCCTTTCTCTAACTCCTCCATTGGGGTCCCCTTGTTCAGTCCAATGGTTGGCTGCAACCATCCTCATCTGTATCAGTAAGGAACTGACAGAGGCTCTCAGGAGACATCTATATCAGGCTCCTGTCAGCAAGAACTTCTTGGCATCAGCAATAGTGACTGGGTTTGGTGGCTTCATATGGGTTGGATCCCCAGGTGGGGCAGTCTCTGGATGGCCTTTCCTTCAGTCTCTGCTCCACTCTTTGTCCCTGTATTTCCTTTAGACAGGAGCAATTCTGGGTTAAAATCTTGAGAAGGGTGGGTGACCCCATCTCCCAGCCCAGGGCCTTGCCTAACCTCTGGATATGGTCTCTTCAGGTTCTCCCTCCCATTTGTTGGGTGTTATAGCTAACCTCATCCCTGTTGGGTCCTGGGAGTCATATTAAATTTCTAAATATCCAAATCAATGATTCTTATACTTAATTTTTCAGACTGAACCATCATCACCATAAATCAGCTTTTGGATATCTTTATTACACCAATAAGATCCCTCAAGCGAATGTAAACTTAATCAATTTCTCCCACTGTCAATCACTTTCCACATCTACTTCTGCTTTCCCTGGGAGGTTCATACGAATGGAACTACATACTACATTAATGTTTTTCTTAGGGCTGACAGAGGTGTAGATAAAGATTTTGAAGCTTACCCACATGGGCGTATGTATCAGTAGTCTGTTCTTTTTTGTTTCTAAATAGTATTCCATTGTTTTTCTGTACTGCATTCGGTATATCCAGTTACGAATTTGGTGACTGATTGGATTGTTTCCATTTTGGGCTTATAGTGAATAATGACACTCAGAACATCACGTTGAAGTCTGAGTTTATATATACTTTCCTTTTTCTTGGATAAGATTTCTAAGAGTCAAATTCTGGGTAATCTAATAAATTTATGATGATTATTTTAGAAAGTTGCCAAATTCTTTTTCCAAATGGCCTCACCGTTTCATCTTCCCATAAATAATAAATGTAGATTTCTGTCCTTTCCAACATCACTTATTATCTGTCATTTTTGTTATTATTTTTTAACTGATTCTTTGTGAATTTCACATCAGGCACCCCAATTTCATTTATCTCCCTGTCCTGTCTCCTCTTGCACACAGCACCCCCAGAAAACAAACAAAATTTCACAATGAAAGCCGTAGTTTGTCACAGTGTGTCACACAGTACATCCTTTTGACAAAACAGCTTTATTTGCAAGTTTTCCTGGCAATGAGTCATTGGGCTGGTTCGAGGCCTCTGGCGTTGGCTATACTATCAATGTGGATCCTCGCCGGGCGACTCCTGTTGCTTCCGGGTGTCGTGGACATTCAGCAGCTTTGGTTCTGCAGGATTGCTCCTTCTAGAATTGTGCTCTAGCGATTCACAGATGGGATAAATGTTGGGGTGAACCAACTCAGAGCCCTGGATCTGGGACTGGGGGAAAGCTGAGTTGGTCAGTCCCGACGCTCTCCCCCTTTGCCCAGGCAAGGTATGGGACCAGCTTTCCCACTCTCACACCCTCACCCACTCTCCGATGCCCAAACCACCTAGGCCAGCTCTACTGTGCCGCACAAGGGAGCCGTGGGACCGCTGTCGAAGTGCTGCAGCCAGCGAGGGACCGGGTTATCTGTCTTTTTACAGATATTCTAGTTGACGTGAAACAGTATCTTCTTGTGGTTTTAATTTGCATTTCACTAATGAATTCTCCATCTAAGACTGAGTGTTTTGGGGCCAGTGTGTGCAGACACTCTGCAGAGAAACACAGCCACTGTTGAGTTAAGAACGCCACCATGCTGTGTCATGCCGTGCTGTGCCATGCCTATACAATAACATTTCAGACTCTCCTTCCCATCACTAGTCTCTTACATTCTTTCTGTCCCCTCTTCTGTAATGTTCTTTGATTTGGCCATTTTTGGATGAGCTGCCTGTCTCATTATTACTGAGTTATAAAATAAAAATCTTTATATATCTGGAGTATAAATCATTTATCAAGAACTTTTCAAGTTGGATGGTGGTGACACATACCTTTAATCCCAGCACTTAGGAGACAGAGACAGGCAGGTAGATCTCTGAGTTTGAGGTCAGTTTGGTCTACAGAACAAGTTCTAGGACAGCCAGGGCTACCCAGAGAAACCCTGTCTTTGGGGGGAAAGGAGTTTTTAAAATGCTTTGTTGGATCTGTCACGTGTCTTTTCACTACAAAGCCTCCCAGGTATTTTATGTGCAGGGTGGTGAATCTTCAGAGCGATTATACTAGTTTTTCCTTTGGCAACAAGGTTCATTCATAAGCATTGAACATGAAGTGAAGGCTGAGTTAGTTTCCTCTTTTATCCCAAGAGGACTGGTGCTCTACATAGTCTGAGGATGGGGTAGGATGCAACAGATAAGGAAAAAACGCTTGTAAGGAGGAAGGCAGAAAATCTGGTGCGCAGTGGAAAGGCAGTGGTTATATTTCTCTTTTACTTTTGAGATTATACTATAATTACATTGTAATGGATATTTTGAACAAAGGAATAACCGGAGACTGCTATTGTGGTTTCCTTAAAAATTCTTTTTATAGCTTAAATATTTTACATTCTCTTCTTTATTCTGCTTATTTCTCATAGACGGCATGTTTCAGATAAAATATAGAGACAGAATTCTGTTCAGTGGCTGTGATATATATGGTGTGAGGAGTACAAAAGTCAATAATCGTTATTTCACAGTATCTGAGGGTCACATAATCCTTAGTGTTGTCTAGTACTGAACATTCTTAAAAGTATTGTAGCAAAAACCATATTTCAGATTGCAGGATATGTTAGGAAGCCACAATAATCAGACCAGTATTGTACTTGCAGTCAAACAATTTACTGGAAGTGAACCTTACATATGATCTTGACAAGGCCCTCAAGGCTATGCTATGGGAGATGGTGAACTTTTCAACAATGAAAACAACTAGGGGAATTGGATGTCCATGTTTAAAAAAATGAAGTTGGTCTCATACCTTACACCATATTAAAAACAAACAAACAAACAAAGCCCCTCAAATAGACTTAGAACCTGAGCTGCAAGACTTAGAGCTACACAGGTACAGAGGACATAGTGACAGCTTTATGGTGCTATTTTGTTCTTTTATTTGTTTGTTTGTTTTGTTTGTTTTATTTATTTATCTGGGAGAGATTCTACCTCAAATGCACAAGCAATGAAATGAGCAATGACTGACCAAGGCAAATTTGGAAACTTCGGTACATGCATGGGAATAATCAGTGGAACACAGGGCAACCTATAGAACATGAGAAAGTCTTTGCAAACCATGTATCCAGGTGAGTCTAGGTATACAAAGAATGGGTGCAACCTAACACCAAAGACGAAGTAACGCAGTTACGAATGGGCAGAGGACTTTATGACTAGACATTTCTCCATAGACGTTATGCATGTATGGATGTGTGTAGTCACAGGCATAGGAACAAGTGTTCAACAACCCTGCTGGTTGAGGGGTTACATATCAAAGCCACAACGAACCATCGCCAGAGGCTATCACCACTGACAAGAGAAAACAGAAGTGTTGGTGAGCGTGTGGAGAAATTGGAACCTTGGTGCACTGTGAGTGAGGATGCGAAATGATGTAGCCACTATGTAAACAGTATCATTTTCTCAACAAATTAAAGGTAGAATTGCCATATGACCCTTGAATCACATTATTTGAATGAGATTGAAGTTAGAACCAAGAGGTGTTGGCACACTCATGTTTATGACAGCATTTTCCATGGCAGTCAAGAGATAGAAGCATCAAGAGCAGTCAATGGTGAGTGGATACACAGAAGAGATGTGGCACAGGATAGTAGCAGACTCTACTCAGCCTCGAAATAGAGTGAAAAGATTTAGTCCCATACAGGAAAAGCATCCTGCTACACGCTACAATGTGGATGAAACACGAGGACAGCCTATTAAGTGAAACCAGTCACAAAATGATAGGTACCATATGATTCCATTTACATGCAGAATATAAACGGTCAAACTCAGAATTGGAAAATCGAGAGGTGGTTGCCAGGTGCCGAGGGTGGCGGGTCAGAGAGGGCTGTTCAGTTGATATAAAGTTCTATTTTTTTTGCAAGTCAAGAGAGTTCTAGAGATGGCTGTAAAACAACGTGCACATAGCTGACCTTACTGAATTGTGCACTGAAGAATAGTTAAAATAAAAATTTTAATTGTAGGCAATTTGATTTTTTTTCCAAGAAGTAAACATCTTCAAATGCTGGGTTTATTATCTGCTTTGTATTGTCTCTAGAATAAAAGAAATAAAAGTCCTCGAAGCTTGAGAAAGCTAATGTACAAATCTGAAGTGATGTAATCAGGAGTACCTATTGTGCAGAGTTAGCACCTTATTAAAGTAGAGAATAAACAACTTTAAAATGGTTCAGTATCATGATTTTATCTATGTCCACAATAGCAGTCTGCTTTTAAAAAAATATACTCATAATAAAATGTTGAAAACTAGTCTCTTTAGCCTCAACCGGGATTTCACAGTTTTTTTTTTCTGTAATGAATTTTATTCTTAATTTTAAAAATTATGTGTATGTATTGGGGGAGTATGTGCACGGGATTGGCAGATGACCTTGACGTCCTGAAGAGGGTCGTGGGTCCCCTGGAGTTGAAGTTACAGGCAATTGTAACCAATCCAGTGTGAGTGCTGAGATCTGAACTTAGGTCCTCTGTAAGAGCATTACGTGTTGTTTACGGCCGAATTGGATCTCCAGTCTGCCATTTTATATTAAAAATCGTGTGTGCCTGGTGTATACGCATGCGTACATTACCATTCGTGTGGTGTCAGAGGTCAATGCTGGGCGTCTTCTTCCGGCACTCTTCAGCTTACAGTTTGAGACACATTTTCTCTATAAACCTGAACCTCACTGATTGGCTGAACTCTTTGTTCAAGGAGCTGCAGAGATCACTTTTTCTCTGCCTCCCCGACACCGGGATCCTAGATGCTACCGCCATGCCTGGCTTTTTATGTGGGTCCTAGGGGTCCAAACTCAGGTCGCCCCTCTTGCAGCGAGTGCTGTACAGACTAAGCCATCTCCCCAGGCCTGTGTGAAGAGTTTTAAAGAAATCTTTAGAGAAGTCTAGAACTTCACACCGTTTGTGAAAAGGACACCTCGAGTATTGGGTGACAGCATTCAGCATTTGGATCATTTGCAGCTTTCTTTACCTCCTCCATTTAATTGCAAACACCTTCAACAGAGCTACAAACTAATTAGCAATTCCTTTTCCTCAAAAAAAAAAAAAATCCCACAAAACACTCCTAATCAAGGATGATAATCATTTTAGATTAAGCAACAACCAGAGTTATCAAATGTAAATTTGCAATTGATTACAGGGGGGAAAAAAACCCATAGTGTGTGCTTTTCCTCTTAATAACAGTAAGCATTATTGCCTCTCCATTCCGTTATATTTAGTTTCTTGGGTTAATTTAGGCTGATCTATCTCTTTTGATGGTGTGCTCACCAGGGATGCCTATATTATTTCCCAGAAGAATAATCTCCATGCAAGTAAAATATCCAGATGGAAAGTACTCACGTGGTAGAAAGAAGCCTGGCTGTCGCCCAAATGTTTTAATAATCTGGGTGCCACTGACATTCTATTATTCAGGCTTACAAATCCCTCAGGACATAATAAGGTCACAAGGAGTAAAATTCCATCCCAAAAAGATAAAAAGCAGACTGTCTAAAAATGACCATAACACAAAAGTTAAATCTTTTGTGTATTTTTTTTCATCCATCCAATAAAGAATGGGACGGACACCTACTATGTTCTAATCAACAGTGGACAAGCTATAATCCTTGTCCTCAGGGAGTCTCCAAGCCAGCTGGGGAGACAAGCAAGTTAATAGGCAATTACAAAGCAGTATAACTGAAAAATGGTCTGGTTAGACGTTAAAAAGGGCTCATGACATCAGGGACTTGAGTCAAGATGGATGTGTAGCATGAGTTTACCTGAAAGGACCAATAGGCGTAAGGTAGGTAAGGTAAGGAATTCAAGATCATGTTCAGAGTTCCAGGCAAGAGAAAGTATGTGTCTTGGAAAGACATGAGAAGCCTAACATGTTTGAAATAGAAGCGATAGAAGAAAATGGTGAGGAAAAAAAATTCCTCTCTTGAAGAACGATGTGCACCTTCTGGTTTGCATGCTGTTCCAGCAGCAAATCCACTGCAGATCACTGAAATGATTTCTTAGGAGAAAAGTGTTACATTTGCTGTCTTCCTTTCCGTGTGCCTTGTTAGTATACTGCATGTCAGATTGGGTGTGATTATAAAATGAAGCCAGGTGTGATGGCACATGCTTGTAATCTAAGCATTCAGGAGGCGGAGGGACGATAATTTATGCTCAAGGCAAGCTGGGCTTTATGGGAAAAAAAGGAAGGGAAGGATGGAGACCCAGGGTAAAGACAGAAGATTAAGGCTACAAGTCAACTTTCTACAAATAGGTAAATGAAGGAGAGTGATCACAGCAGCCCTTGAAGCTTGGTTTTGTAACCCCTAAGCTTGAAGCTGCCTTTGAAGTGAAACAAGGGAAAAGACAATAACATCAACTGTTGGTATTAAATCTTAACAGGGATAGGACCTAAAATACCATTAAAAGAGCTCCCTTAGAAAAATGGCTGGATGTGTGTCTATGCCCAAAACAAATAGAATAAAGAGCCTTTATCTTAAATTACCAAGAAGTAGCTAAATTGTTGTGGGGGAAAAACAAATTCTAATCCCAGTGGTCTGACTGTATTGTCAGAACAGAGCAACTGTATTTTAGGTAACAAAACAGCTAGGTAAATGCTTTGTGGGCCAGTTTGACTCTGGTAAAGAACCATGGTATTTGTTTCCCATACACCTTGATTTAGATCCGAATTCTGCCGCTTACTGTCACCTTCAACTCTCAATCCTCACGCTTGGTTTTTCCCAGTGCTACTGAGTGAGAAACAAGCTGTCTTCACATCACATTCCACAAGAAGTGGGACTTAAAAAAAGCAACTGATGACAGGGATCCTTTGATTATACACAGAGATAAATAGGCAGTTCATTATTTTGGCTGAACAAAAAAACAAAACAAAACAAAACTCAAGTATAGAGTATGAACTTGCCTTTTGTTTGGTTTTGTTTTCAACCAGATAACAACCATAAAAATGAGGTTTGGATGCCATGGTGGCTGAAGGATTCTGAGGAAGACAGTCTAGAAAAACATTCTGTTAGATTGATTGCTCCAAACAAGAACCATGAAAAGAGCCCAGGGGAGAAATAGATGACATACAATGGATGGATGGATGGATGGATGGATGAATGGATGCATGGATGGATGGATGGATGGATGCATGAATGGATGGATGGATGGATGCAGGGATGGATGGATGGATGGATGGGTGGATGGAAGGATGGATGATGGATGGATGGATGGGATGGATGGATGGATGGGTGGATGGAGATGGATGGATGGATGGATGGATGGATGGATGGGTGGATGGATGGGTGGATGGATGGGTGGATGGATGGGTGATGGATGGATGGATGGATGAGATGGATGGATGGGTGGATGGATGGATGGATGGGTGATGGATGGATGGATGGATGGATGGATGGGATGGATGGATGGATGGGTGGATGGATGGATGGATGGATGAGATGGATGGATGGGTGGATGGGATGGATGGATGGATGGATGGATGGGTGGATGATGGATGGGTGGATGGATGGATGGATGGGATGGATGGATGGATGGGTGGATGGATGGATGGGTGGATGGATGGATGGATGGATGGATGGATGGATGGATGGATGGATGGATGGATGGATGGATGGATGGATGGGTGGATGGATAGATGGATGAGTGGATGGATAGATGGATGAGTGGATGGATAGATGCATGGATGGATGGATGGACGGATGGATGGGTTGGACGATGGATGGATGGATGGACGGACGGGGATGGGATGATGGGTTGGATGGATGGGTGATGGATGGATGGGACGGATGGATGGATGGGACGACGGATAGACGGATGGACGGATGGTGGATGGATGGGCAGATGGGTGGATGGATGGATGCATGGACGGTGGATGGATGAGATGGATGGATGGATGAGATGGATGGATGGATGGATGGATGGGTGGATGGATGGATGGATGGATGGATGGATGGATGGATGGATGGATGGATGGATGGATGGATGATGGATGGGTGGGTGGATGGATGGATGGATGAGGGGAGGGAGGGATGGACGGATGGATGGATGGACGGATGGATGGATGGGCGGATGGATAGATGGACGGATGGATGGATGGATGGATGGATGGATGGATGGATGGATGGATGGGCGGATGGATGGATGGACGGATGGATGGGTGGATTGATGGATGGACGGATGGATGGGTGGATGGGAATGATGATGGGATGGATGGATGGGTGGATGGATGAGATGGATGGATGGATGAGATGGATGGATGGATGGATGGATGGATGGATGGATGGATGATGAGATGGATAGATGGGTGGATGGATGGATGGGTGGATGGGTAGATGAATGGATGGATGGATGGATGGATGGATGGGTGGTTGGATGAGATGGATGGATGGATGGGTGGATTGATGGATGGATGGATGGATGGATGGGTGGATGAGATGATGGATGCATGGATGGGTGGATGGATGGGTAGATGGATGGATGGGATGGATGGATGGATGGTTGGATGGATGGATGGATGGATGGATGGGTTGGATGGATGGATGGGTTGGATGGATGGATGGATGGATGGATGGATGGATGGATGGGTGGATGGGTGGGTAGATGGATGGATGGATGGGGGGATGGATGTGTAGATGGATGGGGGTGGATAGATGGGTGGGTGGGTGGATGGGGGGGTGGATGGATGGGATGGATGGATGGATGGATGGGGGTGGATGGATGAATGGATGGATGGATGGATGGATGGATGGGTGGATGGATGAGATGGATGGATGGATGGGTGGATTGATGGATGGATGGATGGATGGATGGGTGGATGGATGGATGGATGGATGGATGGATGGATGGATGGGTGGATGGATGGATGGATGGATGGGTGGATGGGTGGATGGATGGATGGATGGATGGGTGGATGGATAGATGGATGGATGGATGGGTCGATTATGGATAGGTGGATGAGATGGATGGATGGGAGGGATGGAGGGATGGATGGATGGAGGGATGGATGGATGGATGGATGGATGGATGGATGGATGGGGGATAGATGGGTGGATGGATGGATGGGTGGATGGATGGATGGATGGATGGATGGGTGGATGGATGGATGGATGGAGGGTGGATGGTGGATGGATGGATGGATGGATGGGTGGATGGATGAGATGGATGGATGGATGGGTGGATGGATGGATGGATGGGTGGATGGATGGATGGGTGGATGGATGGATGGGTGGATGGATGAGATGGATGGATGGATGGGTGGATGGATGTGGGTGGATGGATGGATGGGTGGATGGATGGATGGATGGATGGATGGATGGATGGATGGATGAGGTGGATGGATGGGTGGATGGATGGATGGGTGGATGGATGCATGGATGCATAGATGAGTAGATGGGCAAATAGGTGGATGGATGGGTGGATGGGTAGATGGAACAATGGACATTATGGTGGTTTGAATGAGCAATGTCCCCCATAGGCTCGTATATTTGAACACTGGGACCCCAGATAGTGGCATTGTTTGGGGAATTTTAGGAGATATGGTTTTGATGGAGGAAGTATGTAAGTAGGGGCAGCTTTTGAGAGATTATAACTTTGCCCTACTTTCAGTTTGCCCTCTTTTATGCTTGAGATTAAAGATGTAAACTCTCAGCTTCCTGTGCCTACCACCATGCCTGCCACTTGCTGCTCTGTCTCCCAACCACAGATGGACTCTTTCTCCTCTGAACCATAAACCCGAATACACCTTTTCTTCTATAAATTGACTTGGTCATGGTGTTTTATTACAGCAGCAAAAAAGTAACTAATGTAGATGTATAGTTATCAGTGAAATATCTATATACTAACTGCCTACTGTATTCAAGGGGAATATGACAGGCAACAAGAAACCATAGTATGTAAACTTGAGTGGGGCTGCAAGAACAAAGCAAAACATTCATAGTATTGTGATGATGGAGAGAAGAGAGTCTATTGGATCAAAAAGGTGAATGGAGAGAGTGGCATTTGAGATCCTTTGGAGATGCAAATAGTTGATGAGTGACAAGAAGACATTTCAAAGGAAGGAGCATGGACTTGAGAGGCAAATGAGATTCACATCTAGGTCTGCTATGTTCTAGTCCCGTGTTTTAGGAAATGCGTGGAACAATTTTCTTTCATCTATGAAATCAGGATAATAGTTCCTACCTGACATTGTTTTTAGCTTGATACTATATGAAGGGTTTAATGCAGCTCGTGGTATTGAGAAATTGCAGCTACAGTTACCAGAAGCAGAGAATCCCACACAGAAAGAACACCTGGTTCTAAGCTGGTTGAAGAGGGTTTTGAAGGAGAAGCCTGGAGTTAAGTATTGGGCCATGTTACAGGGACTTACAGATGGTGAGCTAAAGGCTTAGACGTTATTAAAAAAAAATTCCTAGGTTGGGGATTTAGCTCAGCGGTAGAGTGCTTGCCTAGCAAGCGCAAGGCCCTGGGTTCGGTCCCCAGCTCCGAAAAAAAGAAAAAAGAATCCCCCCTCCATTCCTTCTTCCCTCCTTCCTCCTCCTCTCCCTCTGTCCTTTCCTTCCTTTCTTCTCTTCTTCTCTTTCTTCTTTCTACCCTTTATATTTCGGCTGAATTTTTAGGTCAAATAAGCATAAAATGGTAGACAAAGGTTAAAAGCAAAAAGACAGATTGGCACCAAAGTGGCAGGTTGGCATGTCGTAGCAAGGCACAGCTTGCACATTGGTGGTAGCAGTGCAAATGACAAGAGAGGCAGAAGCACAACTCCATCTCACAGACCGACAGAGGTGGTGGGGTCACTCTTGAGCTAGTGGATACTGAGCTTGGTGAGACAGTAAACAGAAGTTTGGAGGCCTAGCAGAAGGCTACTAGTAGCAAGCAGGCTAGTAGAAACTCCCTGTTATTACTTGGGAGAAAAAGGGGGTGAAGAGGAGCACTTCCCCAAATAACTCTTACAAGTATCCTTTGACCTATATTTGACTGAAGGCTTATAGGTTCCACGTTCTTTTTTCTCTGAGGCAGAGTCTTATGTCTTAGTCTGGCCTCCAACTTGCTATATAGCTGAGGCTGAACCTCCACCAGATAGGTCAGTTTATGAGGTACTGGGACTAGAACTCATGGCTTCATGGATTCTAGGCCAACACTTTACCATGCAGCCTCGGGTCTCACAGTCTTTCTCACTAGGAATTTTGCACTTGTTTGTGGTTTTGTCTTACCTGCCTGAGCAGTTGCCAAGGAAGCCAACCAGAGTGGTACTGTTGAGGATGGGGACCATTCTGCATAGAGAATGCTCTTCATTCTCGTTGTTTAAAATGTCCTCAGCCACTTTCTTTTCCCTTTGTTTATTTCTACTGAAATGTGCCACTACAATGTGCACAGGATGCAAGGTTCACACTTTGTCTTGAGTGTGTAGTGTCAATGGCACTGCATCATTGATACAACTTGGCAAGTTGTTAGCCAAGCTCACCAAGTTTCGTTTCTTTTGGCCAGACATGGGTTCTCGCAAATGACCCGCTTCTACACCAAATATCAATTACCTCTTGGTGTCTGTTATCCACTGGCCTGCTTTTCCAGGGGATACGTTTTTCTAACGTCTCATGTTGTTAAGGTGTCTAGTTGTCTCTATTTCTGACCTCATCTAGCCTGTAGCAGTCTTAGAGGACTAAAAGGTATTTAATGATGGCTACAGTCATGGTTCTAGTGAAGGGAGTCTACAAAGATATCATTCATAAGCCCATGTACCATTCATCTCTATGGAAGAATTTTGTAGACACAGAGAAGTCAGTAGGAATCTTAACACCAGCCTTTACAAATCTCTTTAGTAGCTGAAGTCAGTTATGGTAACCTTGCCTCTGTCTGGGCCAAACAGGTTTTCCAGTAGCCTTCTCAACGTTAATGTTTGTGCCTCACTGTGCTGACTTGTATAAGCCTCTTCCGGAAAAGTATCCCATGCCCAGGTCTGTACTGTATTTATTCAGTGTCCTCTCTTACCCTTGGTGCCTCTTACTACCTATGTCTTACTTTGTGTGGAGAACTCTCCTCAGTCTCAGGGGGCTAAGCCTCCTTTAAAAATTCTCTCAGAAGAGACGTGGCTCTTCCTTTAGCCCCTGCTGACTTGGTGGTCTTCGTCCTTGAATCTTTGAGATTAACAGTGTATGTGTGCTGTTTGCTTGTATATATGTAGACTACATGCATGTCTGCTGCCATGCATGTAGAGGTCAGAAAATGGCATTGAGTCTCCGGGACTAGAGCTTACGAATGTTTATGAGTCATGAGGTGGGTGCTGGAAATTGAACTAGGGTCCTCTGTAAAGACAAAATATGTTCTAAACCACTGAGGCATCTCTCCAGTACCAGCAACGAACAACCATTTGTTTTTCTTTAATGTAAGGAAACTCATCCGGATCTCATTGGAAACAGCAGCTACTTAGCATTTCTATAACTGGAACGTTAAAATATAGGAGGACCTGTGCTTGTATGCTATAGCGGGACAAGCATTGCACTTCTCAGAGCCCACCCAAGGGACCACCCATGTCCTTTCCTGCATCCTGCTTTTCAAGAGTGGCCTCTCCCACCGTGTAGTCTTGAGGCTACAGGAGAGCGCAGGGGCAGCAAACAGTCACTATTGCCTTTCTTTGCCTGGCCTCTTCCAAAGATCAGGCACCATCAGCCATCAAATCCTGACATCATCGTCATCGTCACAACATCCTGTTTTCTGATCCCATTGTTGCTGCCCTTCCTGTCCCTTTGCAGTTGAAAGGCACATGGCATTTGCTTCTAGAGCAAAACAAACTTTGATGTGGAACATTTACCTAATAAAAACTCTGGGAGAATTACAGTTTCCAAATCACTGGAGATACCTGTAATCTTCCCAGCTCAGTGGAGAATGAGTCTTCCAATAATACATTTGATGCAAAGGTTGTCATCTAGATGCATGGATGGTCTTAGACTCTCCCCTTTGGAAGAAACACACAAGTGAACTGCCTCGGTGTTTGCAAAGCCATCAGAAGGATTAAAATCTCAGTGTCCTGGTTAAAGTTAAACTGGTGATAATGAGCAAAAGCTGCTCATTTCCATTAACAAAGAATAAATTTTAGAGAGATATGAATTAACTTCCCCAAATCACTAACACTACTCTAAGTATTTAAGAACAGATAGGTATGGTCATCATGAATCCTATCGGACACACAGGGATCAAAGGCAGGCGGGGGACTTTATGGTCTGGCACACTCATCTTAACTTTTAGGATGACAATGTATCGGATTCTAACATGGTTCTCTTTGTTTGCATTTGAAAGTCAGCAGGCAGATTCTTCGTATTTATTTTTTATTTTTTTTTAAGAACTTGGGATGCTCAGCTATTCTCTCTGAGGGTTCATGTAGGCTTCAACCTCATTACACACAATCCAACAAAACCTAGCTCTCCCCAGAGGGTAATAGCAGCTTAGAACTCTACACTGCAATAACAGAAGGACAGAGGCTTTCCTGAGAAAAGCACACACAGGGAGCTTGCTTGCCTTTTAATGGGATCACAACACAGTGCAAGTGAATTTTTATTACCTTGGCTCTTTTGTGGGTGTCTGTAAAATGGAAGATGTATTCTTTAAAAACATTGTAATATTGTACACTGTTTGCAAAGGTTTGTTTTTTTTTTCTTTAAGCTTCCTTTCTTGAAATTGCTTTCTCCCATACATTGTCTTGCCCATTTTGTTCCACAACATTGTCAACGGAGGGCGACTAAAATGTCAATGTAACTTTGGACGGTGGTGGCATGCAGCAGACTTGTGTCTGCACTGTGTCAGAGGAATAAAAACAAGGTCATTTTGTTTGTTTGTTTTCTGCTTTCGTAAGGAAACTTTTGTGAGAAGTTTAGATTTTCACAAAAGTGTGTGAAGATCCTACACAGAGTTCTTTTTTCCGAAGCTGAGGACCGAACCCAGGGCCTTGAGCTTGCTAGGCAAGCGCTCTACCACTGAGCTAAATCCCTAACCCCCCTACACAGGGTTCTTATACACTTGCTCCATTACTTCTTTTGTTAACAGTTTTTATAACCGTGGTATGTCCACCATCACCACAACCACCATTATCATCCTCTATGATTATGTCTGCGTACGTGTGGGCCCTGACCTCTGTGTCTACAAGCTGACTTTGGGCGTCTTTTCCTCAATTACTTTTCACCTTTATATTTTTCAGACAGGGTCTCTCATGGGACTTGGGACTCATCCATTCAAATAACTGACTGGTGAATGAGCATCAGGGATCTGCCCATCTCTGCCTTCCCAGCTTTGGGGCTACAGGTTCATGCCTGGCTTTTTATGCAGATGCTGGGGATCTGAACTGAAGTTCTCAGGCATCAGGCACCTAAGTGACTGAGCCATCTCCCCAGCCTTATCAACGAAGTGCTCATGTAAACTATGAAAGCCCAGCTGGCAGGAGACTTAACTGACCTCTCGTCTTTATCCACTCTAAAGTAGCACCTGCATTTAGTTGTCATTTCTCCTTAATCTCTGGCCAGGGGCTAATGCCCAGCCTTTCAGTAGTTTTCACAGCACCGACTCTGAGGACTTCTGGCCAGCTACTTTGGTATGTGCTGCTTCCTCGATGTAAAGTTACTGGTTGTTTTCCTTTCTGTGCTGTCTGCTCACTGCAAGTGGGTCATGTAATCTAAGTCACACTTAAGGAGTAGCTGGGGTAGTTCACCTTTAAGATGCCTTGCATGCAGAAATTTTAATGTATAATAAAGCTCTCATCTTTCATTCAAACTTAATTCAACATGCTTTCAGGGTACCATCAAGAGATGTTTTGGAGATTTACACGGCAACAGTTGTAATCTCTGGGAGCAGCTGTGAGCATTGCCATCATATGCCAAGGCACAAACCTTAATCCTTGCAATGATTGCAGATACTAAGGGATGGTTATTGCTGCCATACCTGGGTTGTCATTAAAATGACTGTTTGCTTTAAAGTGCTTTGTAACAGCTGATGCATTCTATGGATGAGTTTTCTTCTGAGACTAAACATGCTATACCACAAATCACATACACAGGCTAAAGATGCATATTCAAGTATTACACTCTCCTATATCAGTTAAAGGCACATCACCAAGAATACTACTTGTCTTCAGAGTCATAGATGCATAAATAAATCCCTCCCTCCCTCCCTCCCTCTTTCCCTCTCTCTAGTACTTGGCATTGAACTCGGGATCTTGTATGTGCTAGGCAAGCATGCTACTTCTGATCTTTGACCACAGTCACTTTTAAAAGTTTGTGTTTAAGGCGGGGTCTCACTAAGTTGCCCAGGTTGACCTTGAACTTTCCATCTTTTCGGCCTGTGGAGTAGCCAGGACTGTAGTGGTGTGCCACCCCCCCCACCCCCCGAAATTACTCTCTCAGAGATTATAAATGGCCTACTTTGCTTTTTAGTTACTGTAATAAGCACTACAACTAAAAGCGATTTTGGGGGAAAAAGGGTTGATTTCAGGTCATGATCCATCATTGAGGGATGTCATTGCAGAAACTCAAGACAGAAGTTTGAAGCAGAAACCACTTCTTACTGGCTTGCCTTTCCCCCCACACTCAGCTTTCTTCTATAACCCAGGCCCACCTGCCTAGGTTGGCCACCGCCCACGATGGGCTGGCCTGTCCTACATCAGCCAAGAAAATGTCCACACAGACATTCCCACAAGCCAATCTGATGGATGTGGTTCTTCAATTGAGGACCCTTCTTCCCAGGTGACCCTAGTGTGTATCAAGCTGATAATAAAACCAACCAGCAGGCTGCATTTATACACCTGACCTAAGTCTTACACACACTTTACCCTTTTACAAGTAAGGGCATTTCAGTTTATGATTTTCATGGGAACCTCTACTGTCATGGTACCTTTAAAAATGTTTTCCTCAATTGCTATTTCCCCCTTACTCTACTAGCTTTCCTTAACCTTTTGATTAATATTTTAATTGTCACAGCTCGCCTGGTAAGTGACTAGATGAAAATGCGTTCTTTTCAATTTAAAGGAATTATGTGACTATCTCACAAATCTATAATTAAGGTCTTGAATTAGCTACATCTTCCTAAATTGGTGATTTATATCTCTCTTTGTCCTGATCAAATTATAGCACCACAAAGACACAGCTGTGCTAGTTAGAAATGCCTATCAACATAATGATATATTCTTCTACCATTTTAGGTACTGATTTCTGTTTTTTCAACACTCATTGATACCTTACAATGAGCTAGGTGCTGTGGGGAAACAGTGCAAGGAAGTTTCTAGAAGTGAAACTCCAGTGGCTGTAAAAAGCATCGTCGTATGAGTTATAAACCACCAACGGATAAAACCCAACAGGAGCAGAAAGCAGTAAGGAGCCTCGGGTCTTGTGCATGCAAATGACAAGACCAGAGACACAAGTTAGAAAAATTAACTCACTAGCAGTGCACTGGATGGCCAGTAGTATGAGGTGGGAAGGGACGAGGGAGGGAAGGAGGAGAGATGGGGGTCAGAGAAACACATGGAAGGTTATTATTAGTGAGGCTGCAATGTGAATGAGAGAATTAGCAGTGAAAGCAGAGAAGATGTGGATGAAAACTAAGACTACTATGAAAATAAACTAGTAGGTTACGGCTGTTGACTAAATATGGACAACAAAGGATTGGAAAGACACAAATAAAGCATTGCTTTTCTCAACGAGGTGACGCTCCAGAAGCAGAGACGTTGAGGGAGCATGGTTTTTATTTTTTATTTACATTCCTTTGCAACATCATTTACAGTGTGTTCTGTTCGTGCTGAGAGCTGGACCGCCGCATTAGAACTTTTTTGTCTTGGTGCTTCCCTGTGATCCACTCGTTACAGCAGCCTCTATTCCTTTCTGGACTAAGTCATGGTATAAATAAATAAATATGCGTTCATTATGCTTGATTATGTCACTGTGCCTCCCTCTCTGCAAAGGTCTCAAGGTAGTAAAGGTACGGCTTCTGTTCATAACTAAGGTCTTGGTTTGAGCTTTCAAATCAAAGGGATGTTTTCAAGCTGTGTTGTGTTTGCTTCATGTCATGCTTTGCCTTAGCAAGAAGTACTAGTGTTTTACCGAAAGCACTTTCTCGTTTTAATTTAGAATTAGGTAAACTAATAACTAGTTTGTTTTCCCTTAAATAAGCACTAATGATATCATTCAGTAAAGAAACAAAAACAAAATTCTGTTAATGCTTTAGACTCAAATTGCTCCTCAGATCTGTGTTAGCATTATATGAAAATTTTAATAATTATAATGGCACAACCACAACAAATACTTACAGACCATCTATTATTTTTTTTTTTTTTTTTCTTTTTTTTTTTGGAGCTGGGGACCAACCCAGGGCCTTGCATCCTAGGCAAGCGCTCTACCACTGAGCTAAATCCCCAACCCCCTATTATTGTTTTTAATGTTATGTTTATATATATGGATTTTTGCATGCGTGTATGCCTGTGTAGCACATGTGTGCAGTGCCCACAAAGGCCAGAACCAGATCTCTGGAACTGGAATTACAGACGCCTGTGAGCTGCTGTGTGGGTGCTGGGAATTGAACTTGGTACTCTGGAAGAACAACCAGTGCACTTAATCATTGAGCCATCTTGCCAGTCCCAGTTTAATTATGTGTAAGTTGTTGCGCTCTATCTATCAGATATAACCCTCAGAATAACCTTTGACGTGAGTTCTGTCAGAAAACCATTTGAAAGAAGAGACACAGGGAAAGCTGAGCAACTTACACAAGGCCACAGGGCTAGTAAGGGTGGGAACCAGCACCAGTGTTTGACGTTTGGTCCCTGAGTCCACCTGCTTGGCAGCCGTGTCCTTGGTCACTTCCTCCACATGTGGCAATCCACTTAGACAGGCCTCGACTTAGGAAAGCTGAGCTCTGTGCCATATATCTCCAATTTGCCTGAAGTGAGGCTTACTTCGGTAGAGAAAATGAAAACTTAGGAGCCCGTTGTCATTCTCGGAGGCCTTAATCATCAAAATTCTGTAGAAACATAATTCCCTACTCACCAAGACATTTGGCATGGTAATTTAAAAATATTCACTTCCTGGGGATAGCTGTAGGAAAGAAGAGCTATTTATTTGTATTTAAGCTGAAAGTAGTAAAAAGAAAAATGGGAAATAAATGAAATTGGATTGGTTTTTTTTAGTTCAAGAACAAAACAAAAACTATATGACAACTAGAGGGGCTGGGGAGAATTCTGAGGGTGAAGTTCTTGCCATGCAAGCATGAGGACCCAGGTTCAATTCCCAGAACTCACATTAAAAGGTTAATGTGTATCACTCATGCTTGTAAAGCCAGCACTGGAAAGGGTCAGGAGACATCTGGGGCTCTCTGCCAGTGAGCTCCAGGTTCAGAGAGACCCTGTCTCAAAACAGGATGTCTGAGAATGACATCTGAGATAGACCTCTGACCAACATACATGAGCACAGGCACACACACGTGGTGTGTGTGTGTGTGTGTGTGTGTGTGTGTGTGTGTGTGTGTGTGTGTGTGCGCGCGCGCGCGCGCTCCCCCACTTGACACACACATACAAAATTGACAGCTAACTTGGATGTCTGCTCATTGCAACAGTCAAGTGAAATTCAGGGACAGGGGCAACATGAGTCCACGGTTTGGAATGAGGTAGTGAAGGGCCAGAAAAGGAAGCTCTGCCGAGACACCAGTGTTCTTAGGCTTGTCAAGATAAAATGCTGATAATTCTCCTCACGGATGCCTTTAAGAAGCATAAATCTTTTATTTAATTCCAAACTCTGAAAGGACTGAATTTATTTCTGAAGATAACTGAAGTCTGGAAATACATTTCATCAAAAAACTCATTTGCCAAATATCTTTATAGAGGATATCTTCACAGATCACATGCCCTGAAAAGATGGCCAGACATAGGACAAAGATCCATCAAGTGAGTGGTCATGAGTTACTGTCACATCACATGTACATCCTGTTTGCCTACTGTGTATGGTACGGGGTTTGTCTGAGACATCAAAGGGGCCTGACACGCCTGTGTACATGTTCACCTGTGTGCGTGCAGGCATGTGTGTATAGATGCATATGTACACACACATATACACACACGCTATATATATATATATATATATATATATATATATATATATTTACCTTTTACCTTTTACTGTTTCAGTCAACACTTGGGAATCTTAAGGTAAAATGATTTTTCTGGAGAAATAGTACATGATTAAAAATTTTTAATCTGATTTTTATTTCAATTTAAAATACTCTCCTATACTAAATTGTTTGATTCTTTGTCCTCTTAGTTTCCCAAGAGCTAAATAACATTAAGTACAAATTATATTTTTTAAAAATACATTCCTCAATATATTGGCAAATATATAAGTATATATTTGGGTCTACTAGATATGCATATATATACATATTTGTAATATATATGTATATATATGTATATATGACAAAACCACTTTTCTCCTGCCTTATTAATCACTTGTTTCTGTTGTTGGGAGGGAGGGTCTCATTGTGCAGCCCTGGCTGGCCTGGCACTTGCTGTGGGAAACCAACTCACAGAGACTCATTTGTACTACCATACTCAGGCCTTGCCTTTTACTCTGAAGAAGGGAAGGGAGAGCACTGCTTTCTCTGAGCTAGGACAGGTCTACTTGCCGGTATCCAGAGTCTGCAGTTTTACCTGAGCATTGCACCATTGTGAAAGTAGGAAATTTTCTGTCGCAAGCTGCAGAAGAATTTTTGCCTCAGGATCATGCTCCTCAGGTCTCCAAATCTGCTCTTTTGTACAATTCTCAAAGAGAGGGATGTGGAGGGGTGGCAGAGCACAGGCATGTGTACCTTGAAAATTGCTTCAAATGTAAGAGAACCAAGGAAAGATAAGAACCAGATAAGCATCTCTCAGAGCCTTGTGCTAAGATAGATCTCAAAAGCTGTGCCTGCTCCATTCAGGGATGTGTCAGAAATGAAAATGCCAACAGCCCAGACCGTCTCAATCAGAAATCCTAGGGGAGAAGCCCATCAGGCTGTGGTTTATCTGCTCTGAGGACAGTGATGCTGATGTTGGAAAAGGTTGGGACCACTGGACTAAGGCAGCAGAGACACCTGGGGTGTTTGCTTCAAATGCAGGTTAGAGAGCCTACCTGCACCAAAAGCAAGAGTCTCTGTTCAAACTTCCAGGTGATTCTCAGGTCACTGAACCAATGGATAAATCAACTGATTACTTTGTGATGGAAAGAAAGCAACAGGCTATAGTGGTGCACGCCTGTAATCCCAGCACTCTGGAGGCTGAGGCAGGGGGAGCTCCATGATTTCAAAGCAAGCCTGAGCTATGTAGTAAGACCCTGTCTCAAGAAAGGGGGCGATGGGAGGAGAGAGGGAGGGAGGGAGGGAGGGAAGAAGTAGACCTCAGATCGTCTTCCTTGAAGTCAGCATCACGTAGGGAAAGAGCTCACGCCTCGGAGCCTTGCTGACCTGGCTCTGCACTCTGGCTATGCTGTGTCCTGTCTGTGTGGCAATGGGACCAGCAGTTCCAGCACCCTTATCTGTAAAAGGGTCTCAGTAATACACAACTGACACCACGTCAACAGGCTCCAGTAAGAGCCATGTATGTCACAGCTTGACAGACACTAATCTCTTTCCTTGTGCTTTTCACTTCCGAAGGTGTCCTTGTCTCCTTCTTTAGAGTTCTTGACTCTGTAACTTTAGAATTTTCCTTTTAATGTTTATTACTTGATACCATGAGAGCTCGAGTTATCTGACCTTTGTGCTCCTCAGTTTCAGCATCTTTAAAATGGGCATAATACAAGCATTTACTTCCTCATAGTGAGGGTTAACTGAATTAATATATGAAAAGTACCCTAAATGATATCTAGAACACTCATTCTGAAAGATTGCATCCTCACAAGTCCACCTCTGAGTTTCAGAGAGGCTAAACTTTCAAATAATAAACATTATTTCTCCTACAAATGTTTGTTTACTATTTTGAGGCCGTGGAACACACGGCCATGGAGCACATATCCTAGAGGAAGAGGCATATGTCAGTCACAGCGTCATACACCGTGAGAAGTGCACGAAGACAAAACTGAGCAGTGGGCGCTGAAGGCCAGAGGCCCGGAACTCAGGAAGCAAAGGGAGAAGACGGAATGAGGACAGATGCGGAGTGGGGAGGTAGGAGGATTTGCTTGCCGATGGCTCTGTGAAGATGAGAAGTAGAAGAGGAAGCTGGAATACTGGAAAGACCAGTTAGGTTTTATGACCAACACGCTACAGCAGCGAAGACTAGCAGGAGGCAGAAGAAACGGAGCTGTTTACGGTCTAAGGGTTGTGCAAGACAGGAAGTGGACAGGATTCAGGGAAGAACTGAAGTGGGAGATGGGAGGACAGAGGGTGGGGTGCTCCTGAACGAAAGCCCTTCGCTGACTGCACTACAAAGGACCTGGCTGATTAGAGTGGAGTGGGCATGGTCTCACTAGCGAATTTAGCTCAGTGTCACAGAGAAGTCCAAATGGGACTATGGAGCAAGGAAGATTGCTCTGGGGTTCAGTGAAGAGGTCTGGGCCAGAAAAACCAAACCAGGTAGTCACAGGCTTGTCACAACTACTGTCCGGAAGTGATGAGACTGCCTGGGGTATGGGGTGGAGCTTGGGTCCTCAGGCTGGATGGCTTGGGGGCAGAGGGTCAGAGGCTGATGTGTCTGAATAGTCTGTAGAAAGAACTTTCCTCCCTTACTTTAATCCGCCCTCTTCCCCGCCCTCTCCCCATAGTTTAAGCTAGTAGCCTGGTTTTATTGTTTCTAGCGTCAAGGAGATTGACAGAACCTACGACACAAGGATTCTTCAGTTAAGACTTTTAAGAGTTTTGAGTAAAGGTCCAGATGATAAAGAGAACCTCCACGGTCTGGGGGAGAGAGCTCTTTTAGAGACCCACGAACAGCTTAAATTCCTGGCCTTAGAGTCTCAGCGAATGCCAAAGATTGTTTTGGTTTTTTTTGTTTTTTGTTTTTTTTTTCCGGAGCTGAGGACCGAACCCACAAAGATTGTTTTGTACATTTTCTGATATATATATGGCTTTCGGATCGTTGCTCTGCCCTGAAATGGAATGCTTAAAGCTAACTGGTTCGTTTTTCCTTCAGACTGATGGGATGATAGCAAAAGGTCTGAACATTGGACAAAAACAAGCAAGCAAGAAAAAAAAATAAGATTTAAAAAAAAAGTTCTGTTCTGAGCCGTTTTCTGAAGCTAAAAGAAAAATGTGTCTCTGGCTTTAATGGAAATAGACCAATCAATACATTCTCAGTCAACTTCTTTGGCTGCTTTGTTTAGAGCTGAGATTATAGACTTGTCTTGTTTTACATTTTCTTTTGACGGGGCCTGTAGAGATGGCTCAGCAGTAAAACACCGAGCGCCCTTGCCGCCAGGATCTTTTGGTTCCCAGCTCCCACACAGTAGGTCACAGTCGCCTGTAACTTCCGTTCCAGGAGATCTAATGCTCTCTTCTGACTCCCATAGGCTTCTGCATGCATGTGGTGCACATACATGCAGTCAGGCACACATATATACACATATGAGAAATTAGGTGAAAAGTACTCTCTTGACCAGGTGATAATACAAGTAATTCTAATGAACATGTGGTTAAATCCTAATAAACTCCCTTTTTGTATTAGTAAACTATACTTGAACTTTAAATGATTTCTAATGTACCTACCTTTTCATTTTCAATAGTTTTCCAGCTAGATTAATATTCAAAAAACAAATTAACCATTTAAAATGCATTAGAACTGGATGTAAAAGTGTATTTTCCCTTTTGCCTAAGGCGCCAATCTTAATCAGCATAGTGCAGAGCTGGCTTTCACTTAAGTTTTTGGTATTTTGTTTAACATGCTCATTTACATTAATTAGATATTTGGAATATTTTATTCAAAGTTAATGATCCTGTTTACTGCATTGTAGTAATTACATCTATTTATTTATATGTGTGTGTGTTTCTATGTGAGTGAACATATGTATATGGAATCAGGACAATTTGCATGTGACATGGTCTAGTCCCAGAGATCAAACTCAGGGCATCAGACATGACCACAGGTGCCTTTACCCACTGAGCCATCCTACCAGTCCATTCTATTTCTTTTATTGTTTTTGCGGGGAGGGGAACTGAGGAGGCAACACCTTGAATTTTATATGACTATTCTGTCACTAACTCACTCTAATTCTGGTTTTATTTCTTTATTATTGTTGTTGTTATGGTATTGCGTTCATTTATTTATAGTGTGTGATACACATACCCCAGTAGGTCAGAGGATAATGGGAGTCAGTTATCTCTTTACACCATTTCGTGTTCTGGGAATTGAACTCAGGTTGGTAGGTCTGGTGACAAGCGCCTTTACCCACCCATCAGTCCAAATGATCCTAGTTTTATTTCTCAAAATGCCTCACGATGGGCCAAGCATCATCCCTACTCTTTGGAGAAGTAGCCAGAGATAAGAGGAGACCCAGGAGAGTACAGGACCATCTAAGAGTATTTCCAAAGAAAGGATTGAAGTGTGATTATAAAGAAGTCAACTGAAACTAAGACTGGAATGTGCACTTGCGGGGTGACCTCAAGGAGTTGGAAGCTATTGTGATAGGGAGTAGTGGGCTGGAGTGGATTGAGGAGTGAGGTACACACAGGACAGTCAGATCTTTCACCGTGGGCAATCTCTGAAGATACAAAGGAGATGGGGTGCTCAGATAATACAGAGGTGGCTTCGCTCTTATGTGATCCATCATAAGAATGCTTAATATACAGCAAAGCTGCTAGGGTCATGGGACTATTAGGCCCTGAAGAGGTTGATGGGATGGGAAGACCCTGAAGAGGATGTGGGATCCCAGCTAGTGGAGAAAGGATGGACTTCAACCCAGAGTTGTAAGGTATCCTGCACTGCCGCATGCGCCTCTCCTCACCTCATTCCCCCACCCGCCACATACACATCATAAATAAATAACACAGCGCTTTGGGTTGTTCTTTTGTTTTTGTTCTTAATGGGAGCTGGGGGTAGCTCAATGGTAGAGCGCTAATCTAGCATGTGTGAGGACCTGGGTTCAGTCCTCAGCTTGAGAATAGCAGGTTAGCAGGTGAGGTCCTATATACATAGTTACAATGAACTCAGAATCTCTTCCCAGGATGTAAAGCATCCCCCGACAATACCGTTAGCTCTCCTGTCACCTCGTCCGTAAGACGGTTACATTCTCACATCTTACCGGAAGGATGTCGTCAGGAGTGTCTGGGTCAAAGGGAAACTTTTGGATTGTTTCCTAGTTACTGTGCTCTTGTTCTTGCTGAGGCAGACGTGGGGCTCCGGCTTTGCTGCCCCTTCCTTGTCTTCTTTGAAGCCCTGATGTTCGTTCCCTTTACCAGAACCACCCTTAGCCTCTATACCTGCCACCCTTATCTCCTTTCCTCCAAAGACCTGAAATCTTGGTGTTCAGTCATGGTCCCAGCAGGAAACATGGCAAATCGGGATCATTTAAAGGTACATTTACAAAGGATGACTCACAAGGATCTGGAGATAGAGTACCACAGGAGGGAACTGAGGGCCTGACTTTCACCAGCCCTAAATGTAAGGGATGAGAAGAAGGAGAACTCCCCAAGGCCCAGGAGAAAATGTTTTGTAGAGTAAGGTGCCTCATCGGGAAGAAACCATAGAAATAAGTACGTGTCCTTCTCTCTCCTCTTCCTCCTCTGCTTCTCAGCCTCTAGTAACAAAACTCAAACAGAAGCCAGCAGGCAGGCAGGGATTCAATGCAGTCCCTCAGTGCAGCGCTCTGAGCTGAGGCGGAGGGAGAAAGACAGAAGGTAGATCTTTAGGGCAGAACAAAGATATCTGTGGTTATCTCAAATTCAACATTTCCAAACCAAACCGCAACAGCTCGCTTCATTACTCATTAGCCTGATCTTCCTCCTGGGCCTTTAGCTATCCTGGTTAAGAGAGTCACTACCCCTCTGTGTAATCCCCTACTCCACTCCTCCTGACTTGCGCATGCACACTTGCAAACTCCTGCATTGAGACTGTGCTCCTGGAAGCAGGGCCCAGGAGACCGGACTCAGCAAGAGTCTCGTAAGTAATACCAGGAAACATGTATCAGGCACTCGTCTACTGGGCACCACACAGTGCGCTTCATGTGGATCGCCTCACGCTATGCAGTACTTACTGTTAGATATCCACGTTACAGAGTCCAAGAGGAGTCAAACAAGCCAATGTCTCCTTCTTAAAAGGGGACATCTCACATGAGAGTCCACTGACCCTCTGCCTCCCCTTTTAAATGAATGAATCACCTACAGTGATAACAGTGCTTTGCTTAATGAAAAAAAAAATGAGTGAAGGGCTGGCCAGGCACTGAGCGGTCTTCCTTTAGCATCCTTGGGAACTGGCTTCAGGATCTTAAAGTTACATATAAAATGGTAACCGTGGTCACAGATCTTCCTAATTAAATCATCTTCCTTATGACATCTAATACCCAACTCAATATACATGCTGTGTAACAGTTGTTGCCTTGTATTGCTTAGGGAATAAAGACAAGAACAAGAATGTACACTTTCAGTATAGATGTGATTTATGAATGTACATGTTCAGTAGAGATGCAATTTGCTTTTTCTGTTTTTTTTTTTTTTTTTAATAATCTGGGTTGGTTGACTCAGTAAGTGACTAATGCACAAATACAGAGGGCCTCTGTGATTCAGAGAAGTAAAGGTTGAAGCTAGGGCTTGAACTTGTGGAATTTTAATGGATGGAATGAAGAAAGATTCTCACCATGCCAGGCAAGGATGCCAAGGAATGATCAGAGAATGACAGCTTGTTTGTGAACTTGTAGAGAAGGCCTTGGCAACATCAGAAACATTCAGGACTAATGAGATAAAACTGATTAAACTGGGGAAGATGGAGAGACCCCAGTGATAGAGGGCTTGAGAGAGAGAGAGAGAAAAAGAGAGAGAGAGAGCGCAGTGTTTTGGGGAAAATTAATTTGCCACTAAAGTGTATGAGTCAGATATTGAGAGGATCGTGCCAAGAAGTAAGAAGTGTAGTGAAGGCCTGGACTAGAGTGAGGCAGTGAAAGTAAGGATTAACATTGGGTACAGAAAACACCTCTATGCAAAACCCTCCCACAACACTCAGAGGCTGACTGCTATGGAGATGACAGAGGGCCAATTTCAGTTCAAACGACTTCAGCTTCTGGTTGGCAGATTGTCTTATACTGACCAAGGAGAGGAGCTGGAGTTAGATAGGACAGAAAGGAGAAGATAGTCTCAATACATTGAGACTAACTGATCCGTCAGCCACTGTCCAGTTTGCCAGTTTAGAGAATGTGCTGGTTAGACGTTATCAACTTGACATAAACTGGAGTTACCTGGGAAGAGGAAATCTCAAGTCTTCCCTCCATCAGGCTAGAGGGATTGCCTCTATCACATTGACCTGTGGAGTGTTTTCTTGATTAGTGCTTGATGTTGGGCCTCCCAGCCCACTGTGGGTGGAACCATTCCTGTGCAAGTTGTCGCCGGTTGAATAAAAAAAACAAGCTGAGCAAGTTATGGAGAGCAATCCAGTAAGTAGCACTACCCCCATGACCTCTGCTTCAGATCCTGCCTCTTCCAGATTCCTGCTCCCGTTCTTGCCTGGCTTCCCTCAATGACAGATTGTGATCAGGAACTGTAAGCCAAATAAACCCTTTCCCAAGTGCTTTCGGTCACTGTGTTTATCACAGCAACAGAAAACAGACTAAACTAGGACAGAGAGCCAGACTTAGAGACTGAGAGGCACAGCGTTGTAGGTCAGAGAGCTACCCTGTACTCCTACTGTGGTGACTTTCCAGAGTGGACAGAGTTTTCTTTCTTCACCCTTTGCCGTTTTAGGTTTTTCTTCTATTACACATCCAGCCTCTGAGCAGATCCTATCCTCCTGCGGTGTGTGTGCTGGGGCGGGGAGCAGGATAACGCTCTGGGTATCATAACACACCAGGGTACCAAAGCCTATGATTCAGGACTGGCACACTGCGCCTCTAATTGATAATTTTTTTCTGCTTCACAGTAACTGAGCGGAATTGCACAGACGTGGAGGAGTAAATGAAACTAGTGCTTTATGAAACGACAGGCAAGCCATTTAAATCTATAACTGCTTTGCTTATGGTTCCTGCTTCCCCGTCTACTGCGGCGGGATGGAGGCGTCATCTGTGAGTAGCACGCAGCCATTTCCTTTTATGTCCCCAGCCAACACTGCAAGTGGTACGATACCCTTACTCCAGCTCACAGGAGGCTTAAAGGGCTGAGTTGACAAAACAGGAATGCTAAATCATGGATAAGGATGTAAACAACCAGATTTTTACTGCCACCGCTATACCCCAAATGCCAAAACACAAAACGAGTTCGTAGAAACCATAAATACTGATCTTTTTGCTCAGAGGGACAAAGAGTGAAAGATTAAAACTCACTTTAAACTGGAAAGAAAAACATCGCTGGCTTGCCTGTCATCCCTAAAATACATAGATGATCCAAAAACCTAAAACCAAGACAAAACCTTTAAAGTCGTGTAATCAAATACTCCTAAAACTTGACGATAAGAATATTGTATAGGACTTGTTACTTTGCTTTAAAGCTTTAGCCAAGAACAAAGACAAGTTGTTGGAGCAGAAAGCTGCAGATGTGTTAGAGTAGCACAGCAGTATTGCTGGAGTTAAAAGAGAGCAGGAAAAGTTTTTACCAATGGGCTGGGATAATAGGTAAAGACCAGGGCCTGCGGGTCTACTGACATCTTTGCAAATTACCTTGCTCTGAGACTCAGTGGCTTTGCTCACTTGTGGTTTCTGGAACAGAACTCACAGGAGAAAGGTCTGTTGTCCTATAGTTAGAACTAGTACTTTTTGAAAGTAGCTTTACCTAGCGTCACTCCCCCAAACACTGCCCCCCTCACAGCACTTTTATCAACTTTAATTTACACACAACCACTTATTTTATTTACGTACTGTTTACTTCCTATGTGCCAAAAACGATTATTGGGAAGAAAAAGATCGACGGACTGCGTGTTTCAATGCATACTTATAATATCAGCACTTGGAAGGTGGAGGCAGGAGGATCAGTAGTTCATAGCCATCCCCTGGTGCCTAGTGACTTTGAGTGACATGAGTCCCTGTCTCAAAAAATCCTAACAACTATTGCGCTGCCCCCGTGCCCATGTAGCTTACACAATACTAGACTAGAAAGTGCTTTTTAAACACTACAGATGTGTTTTAGTTTTCGTTTAAGCAACGGCCTTGTGATTGTCAACTGAACATGCTCTGAGCTAGCCAGACAGTATAATGACGATCCTGGATACCAGCACCGGCGTGTTCTTGCTTTTTTAAAATGAAGGACTCTGGTATTTCAACCTTGAACAGGGGGATTTCTCTCTAGCTGTGGTTTTTAGATTCAGAGGTTTTTCTATTTTGCTAAAAAGGAAAAGGAAAAGAAAAAGAAAAACAACAACAACAACAACAACAACACAACAGAAATGTCTTAGTGAGTTTAATGCCAGATTACCCTGATTGAAATGCTGGCTTCTCATGTCATAGCTGAGAGGTCTGGGGCTTCTGCTTATAAACATAAAGGCAATTGACGCTTCGTAAGGTCTCTTGCTGAGGGTGAAGGTTAAACACATGCAAGGATTTTAGGGATGGTGCCCGACATATAGGAAACACTAAATGCTTTGGTTATTAGTATACAACCATGTGTATTTACGTTGCATTGTGTCAGCCGTCTTAGTCAGGGTTGCATCACTGTAAAAAGACACCATGACCACAGCAGCTCTTAGAAAGGAAACCATTTAACTGGGGCTGGTTTACAGTTCAGAGGTTTAGTCCATTGTCATCAGGGTGGGAAGCATGGTGGCACGCAGACATGGTGGTGCTGGAGAGGTAGCTGAAGAGGGTGACAGAAGAGACACTGAGCCTCCAGGCCTACCTTGAGCTTCTGAAACTCAAAGTCCACACTCAGCGACACACTTCCTCCAACAAGGTCACACCTACTCCAACAAGGCCACACCTCCTAATAGTGCAACTCCCCATGGGCCTATGGGGACCGTTTTTTATTCAAACTGCCACATCAGCTTAGGCTGCAATAATGAAATACTATTAATGGGGAACTTAAACAGCAATTTCTCAGTTTGGGAGATTAAATGAATGAAAAATCAAGGTGTCAGTAGGGCCTAATTTTTATGAGCTCTCTCTTTATGGTATCCATCTATTACAAAGCCCTCACATGGTAGAATGAACAAGCGAACTCTGGTATTTCCTTTTAAGGCTACAAATCTTACTCATGAGTATCTCACCCTCTTGAGCTGATCTTCCACTATCGCCCGGGAAGAGATGGCAAAATATCAATCTGAGGGACGAAGACACAAGCATTTTTCTCCATCATTCACATGTTCGGTTCACACCTGTCTTAGTGACTTCACTGCTGCTGTTGTGTGTGTTACCCCATCAAAAGCAGCTTATGAGAGAGAGGTTACTTCAGCTCACATTTCCTGGTACAGGCTATCATTGTGGGGAAGTCAAATCAGTTGCAGTGTGAGACAACTGGTCATACTAACTCCAGGGCTGGGAAACACAGAGGGATGAATGCAGGCGTGCTTGCTTCTCAGTTCCATTTCTCTACTTAAATAGTCTAGCTTCCCACCTAAGGAGTGCCAAGTCATGGTGTCATTCACAGTAGGGAGTAGTCCCACTTCAATGCAGAGAATCCCTCACAGGCACACCCAGAGGCCTATCTCCCGAAAGATTCTAGATCTGTCAGGTTGCCTGTTGACGCTAGCCATCACAAAGCTCCTCCACGTCTATGCTTCTCTGTGAGAAGCCTAGCCTTCCTTACCACAACCCTCAAATTAGGACTCAGTGGAGAGCATCTCTCAAATGATACAAAGCCTTTTCTCTCTGCACTCTGTTCCTTGCTGTGGTTGAAAACCACGTGGGCTTTTAGTATTCCTCACCTTGACAAGGAGGAAAGAGAAACAATATGGCCTCACTGGTTACAAGTCTTTGAGCTTACAGGGCAGAATGGAGCAATGGTACTTTATTCATTAGGGACAAAGTAGAAGATGAAAACTGTTCCAAGAAGAAAAAGGAAGGTGGTAGATGTCACTTACCACTTTCGTAACATTGATGAAGGCAAAAGATACAGTATACAGGTTGCTAACCTCCCTGGTAAGAGCTAGATGAAATTCTGGTTAAAGAATCCCAGAGAAGCTGAGCATTTCCTAGATGGGAAAAAGCAACTGCGAGAATTACCTAGAGTCAAGTTTACACGCTGGCAAATCTGCTTTCATTTAAAAAGAGATTCATTTTAACACACTTATGTAGTCTTATTAAACATTCTTTTCTCAGGTTGGTAATGGCCACAACTGTCTGGATAGCATTCCTGTTGTAACATCGCTTTGAGTTTATACCTTTAAAGAACAAACTAAGCCGCCCTGAAAAGATACTATGTACCCGGAGAGATGAGCTGATTCTCCGCTGCTAGCAGGAAATGAAGAGAGGTGGGTACGTCTTGCTATGCTGGAGAGCAGGGAATGTCCCTAGGATGAGTAAATCAGGTCAGAAAGGCATGGGAAACAATACAGGCAGGACTCTGATACAGAGATGAAGAGGACGGCTGGAGGAAAGATGGAGAACGCTCAGCAGCATCTTGACAATCTCCTAATCCAAGAGAGGTGCAGGGAGCTCCAGGTGCTATCCTTACTACTTTCTTTTGTGTTTGTTTTGAAAATTTTTCTGACAAGATAAAAATGTGCATGATTGAAGCATTCTTTAATGTGAAAACTATACATTCCTAAGTTCTTGATGACACGAGACAATGCTTAAATAAAACACAAAAACAAATGGATAGTTTTACATCACAGTGTTAATTCATCTGCTCCTGCTAACAGCTGGGGCCCTGCACACACATGGTGCACAGACATATGTAGACAAAACACTCATACATAAAATAACAATAAAAATGCTAAAAGAATAACTTTATGTCTCAACTCATATCTGCCTTGGTCTAAAACACCATTTCAGTTATACTGACACACTGGTCTGTAATCTCCTAGGCTTTCGTCATCAGCAAACAGAGGCCGGGCTCCTTCCAGCATTCTTCTCATAATTCTTTCTACTGCTGTCTGTCCCCACAGACTCCTCGGCTGCAGCCACTCTAGGTATCCTCAGATTCGGTTCAGACTGGTTCCTATAGCAATGTCATAATTTATAATCTGAATGAACCAAGACCTTTAAAATAATATATTTGAGGATTTCAACGTTTAGGATTCTTGATACAATCAGCCACCTGTCCCAGCACAGGACCTAATTTTTGTGAAAAGGCCAGGCCGTTATATAAGCATTTGCCAAGGTCAGAGAAAGGAAATTAAGGGAGCACGTTTTGGCCTGAGCAGGATGACTTGGGAACACAGATGCTGGGGGAGTCTGTGGCCAATGGAAGCAGCAGGGCATGCTTCACCTTGAGCCCAGCTCCCCAAAGGGTTGGGCTTCACACAGAATGGGGGCTTCAGCCTCTCACTTTGCTGTGCTTACTTCTGTGTCTGGGAAAAGCTGAGATCTGGGTTATAAAAGGTATGCCTCCATTGTTTCCAAACTTCGGCAACCCTGTAAGTCAATGAGCTTGGTAATTAGATAGTCTTACAATTGGAAAGAAGCTTAATCAGGATTGATGAGCATTTCCCTCTGGTATTTATTTTTCCTAAATCTCTAAAACTAAGTCAGTCACTCATAGTGCAAAACTGAGTTCTTGTAATTTCCCAGGTCTCCCTGCTCGTAGCTTGGGCATTGATCGATGAGATTCTGTAAACCTTCGTGTAGGTTCCCTTTAAAGCAATTTCCTTTGGTACACAGGATCAAAATAAACATGGGCTAGAACCTACTGTGCAAGCCATGCCGCTGACCCTCCGAAGCCCACTGAGCCTTAGCTTCCTCCAAAGGTTCATACTGAAGAAGCTTCTGCAGAAGATCCTGTCCTGGGCGTTCACTCATCACAACGGGTCCTTGTTTATTATTTGATGGAGTTAGCTGTGTATCTCAGGCTGTCCTGGAAGTTGCTATGTAGCCTGGGCTGGCCTTGAATGCATGGATCTCTTGCCTCAGCCTCCCAAATTTTGGAATTCCAAGACATGTACCATTGTGCTCGATTTCGGCAGGTCATGTTCCAGTTATCTTAACTCATTCATCTGCAGCACAGGTGGGACACGCCCTGCTTTTTTCTCTTCTCTCCCTCCTTTTTTTTTTTTTTATTTCATCAGTGTTGATTTATCTTTGATTCTTTGTAATGTATATAAGGAGCAGATGAATTTTAGTTTCTTATGCGTAGAAACTACCTCCAAGAACCAGAACATTCTTTAGCTTGAGCGTCACATGCACTAAAATGTGTTGAGAACTTCACTGGAGTTGAAATATAGAACTAATACTTAAGTGGAATCTGAGAGTTTTGTTTATGCCCTTTGCTATGTGTAAGACCTTGGCCACGGTAATTCGAGGTTTGCATAAACTGAATTCTTGATTTCCTTTCCTCTGCTACCTCCTTTCTCTATCACCCTCTTCCTTTTTCATTCTACTTCCTTTTCTATTTTGAATGTTATTTTTATTTTATTTTTGTTTGTTTTGTTTTTTTGAGACAGGGTTTCTCTGCATAGCCTTGGATATCCTGGAACTTGCTCTGTAGACAAGGCTGGACTCGAACTCAAGAGATCCACTATCCTCTGTCTCTTGAGTATTGGGATTAAAGGCATGTGCCCCCATTGCCCAGCATCATTTACACACACACACACACACACACACACACACACACACACACACACACACACACACATACATATATGTGTGCACATATACTTAGAGAACTTTTGGACATTGGCTCTCCTAAAAGTAACTTTTATTTCCCTGTAGTAATTGATGTCTCCAAGGTTTACCGCCTCTATCTGCTTGCCTAGGCCTAGTCCTAAAGCTCCTAGCCTCCATACAAACTTATCTAGGCCTAGAATGGTTTCAGCTTCTGAGACTTAGTGCTGAATAAGCTCGCCATTTCTAACCCTTTCTGAACTCTGGCTGGCCGGTTCAACTCAGCTGTAATGGCTCTAAACTGCTCGCCAGGCTAATTGATTCAATCTAGCTTCTCTCAGCTTCTCCTGAATTGCTCTGCTTGGCTTCAAACTAACTCTACCAATTTTTCCTAATCTTCCTAATCTCCCTTCTCATTCTCTGGCTTGCTCTGTCTTTACCTGTGTCTCGCTTGTTCTCACTTCAATCTGTCTCTGTAAAACTCTCCTAGTAAAACGGCTTTCTTTCTCTTTCTCTCTTTCCTCTTTTTTCCATGGTGCTCTTTTAAGCTGGCTCTCTTTCCTTTCTGTTCTCATGAGAGGTGGGCATATCCTATTCTGTCAAATCTTTCTCTGATTTGTCACTTTGCCTCTCAATTAGACATCACTTTCAAACATAGGTGCTTCCTTCTACAAACTAACTTTGCCTTCATTGTTTGGGATTAAAGGTGTATACTGAGGGCTGAACCACACCACAACTAGAAACATGTTTTCAGTAAGTAACACAACCCTGTGGTTTACAGTGTGATCAATATCCTGCAACAGGTTCTCTCTCATCCTACCTGTACATGAGTTCTGGGGATCAAACTGCAGTTGTCAGGTTTCTATGACAAGCACCCTTACCTGATAAGATTTGCCAGCTCAATCACTCTAATCTCAAATAGGCATTTGAGTTGCTTTCAGTTATGATTATTTTGAATAATTTTATTCTGATGTTTGGGATGATATGTGTATATATTTCTATTGTCCATCTACACAGGAGAAGAATTAATGAACAGTAGAAGATACAGAGACTAACTTTAGTAGGGATTGTCAGTTTACCAATTTACATTCTCAAAGGCAGTGTCTGGAAGCTTCCACATGCCCCCATTGCTTTTGCTAACACCTAGATTAGGTTGGTCATTGCCATCTTAACTGTTCTAATGCATTCAGAATAGACTACTCTCTCCTAACAGTGTTTTGATTTTGGTTTTTCCTTGTGAGAATTATCACCATGGCATAGGGAAGGAGACTGGAGGTGGAGCAAAGACTGTTCAAGTTTTGTCTGACACTAATGTTGTAAATTTAGAATGATTTTTTAAATTTTTTTTAAAGATTTATTTATTTATTTATTTATTTTTCAGAGCTGGGGACCGAACCCAGGGCCTTGCGCTCCCTAGGCAAGGGCTTTACCGCTGAGCTAAATCCCCAACCCCTAATTATTTATTTAATGTATGTGAGTACACTGTAGCTGTCCTCAGACACACCAGAAGAAGGCATTATATCCCATTACAGATGGTTGTGAGCCACCATGTGGTTGCTGGAAATTGAACTCAGGACCTCTGGAAGAGCAGTCAGTGGTTTGTTTGTTTTTTTTTTTTTTTTTCTTTCTTTCTTTTTTTCGGAGCTGGGGACCGAACCCAGGGACTCGCACTTGCTAGGCAAGCGCTCTACCACTGAGCTAAATCCCCAGCCCCCGCAATCAGTGCTCTTAACCACTGAGCCATCTCTCCAGCCCCCAAATTTGGAATGATTAAGTGATCCTTCTAATCTGTTACCAAGAAGACAATGATAACGGCAACTTCCAATGGTGATTACAGATTAAATAAAAATATATTATTGTGAAAATCAAATAGCATACTCTAGTTAACATCTCTGAGAGAACTCTAAATGGAACACACTGGGCAAACAAGCCTTATGGAGGGTCTACTCTGAGCGGGACAGTCTTTTAGGCCTCTGAGGTAAATTAATGACTAAAACAAAGACTCCTGTCTTTTCTGGAGTTTTTATTCTAGGGCAGTGTGATGGCTAGTTTTATGTCACTTTGGCACAAGCTGTAGTCACCTGAGCAAAGGAAACCTCAATTGAGAAAATGCTGCCATAAGGCTACAGGCAAGCCTAGAGGAAATTCTCAATCAGTGATTGGTGTGGGAGGCCTCAGTCCACTGTGGGTGAGGCCACCCCTGGGCTGGTTCCATAAACAAGCAGGCTGAGGAAACCATGGAAAGCAAGCCAGTAAGCCGGACTCTTTCACAGGTTCCTGCCCTGTTTGTTTGAGTTCCTGTCTTGACTTCCTTCAGTGGTCTACAGTGATGTGGAAGGATAAGCTAAATGAACTCTTTCTTCCCAACTTCTTTCCTCTTTCTTGCTTTTGGTCATGGTGTTTCATTACAGCAATGGTAACTCTAAGTCAGGTAGAGACAAAGAAGATACAGATGTAGTAAATACACTGTAGAGTATGCTACAGCATTCCAATGCTTGATGGAAAAGAAAGAGCAGAGTTGGGGCAGCTTCATTTTGGAGTAAGAAGGTCAGAGTAGAATCCACTGAGAAGGGACTTTTAAGCAAACTTAGAGGTAAGGTATATGCTGGGCAAATACCTGGAGGCAGAGCTCAGGCAACGGAAGGGTCCAGTGGAAGTCTGCTGGTAGGTTTCAAGAAGGCTAGAGCAACTGCAGTAGTGTCAAGTGAGAGATGGGGGAGACAGTAAGATATAAGTTTAGAGGGGCTGAGCACATGGGTTCAATCCCCAGTGCCTGTGTGGTAGGCATGTCAACACTCCAGATGCACAGGAAGGTCATCAAGATACCATGAACTGGGTGGCTTACTCAATGGACATTTTCTTCTTGCTTCGGAAAGGAGAATTCTGAGATGAGGATTTAAGTTGGCCCCTCCCTCCCTCCCTCCTTTGCTCCCTCCCTCTCCCTCTCTCCTTTCCTTCCTTCCTCTCTCTCCCTCCCTTCTCTTTCTCCCCTTCCATTCCTTCTTTCTTTTCCTCCCTTCCTTCCCAAGTGTCTTAATCAGGGACACTACTGCTGTGATGAATCACCATGCCCAAAATGCAAGTTGAGGAGGAAAGGGTTCATTTGACTTCCACTTCCACATTGTAATCCATCACTGAAGGAAACCAGAACAGGAACTCAAAAACAGGGCAGGAACCTGGAGGCAGGAGTTGATGCAGAGGCCATGGAGGGTGCTGCTTATTGGCTTGCTCCCTATGGCTTTCTTTACCTTCTTCCTTTTAGAACTCAGGACCAGGGATGGGCTCACTTGGAATAGCCTTCCCCCCCTCCATCATTAATCAAGAAAACGCTCTTTAAGTGTATCCACAGCTCTACCCATCCCATGGAGGCATTTTCTTAGTTTCTGCCTCTCAGATGCCTTTATCCAACACAGCAAATGACAGGATTTCAGTCTGTTGTTGAAGCTAAATAGTTTTCTACTGCATGACATACATTATTTTTTGGTCCATTCATCCATTGGTGGACATTTATATTGATTGGTTGTAGTGCTTAATAAAAGTGGGTGTAGCGCTGTTCCTGGCTTTGGCAAACTGGTGTAAAATCCCTTGGATATATACCCAGTGGTAGGACTGCTGGATCATAGAGCAGGTCTGATTTTCCATAATTGTTGGACTAATTTATGTTTCAACGGTGTACGGGGCTCTCTTTGCTCACATTTGGGTTCCTGCTTTTTACCTTTCATCTCTCTCATGATAACCGTTCTGACACGTGACAGGTAAGAGCTTGTGGTTTTCATTTGCCTTTCCCTGAAGACCAGTGATGCTGAGCACTTCTTCCTGTGTCAACTGACCACCTGCGAGCTTTCGTTTGGACCCCTCTCTAGTTCTGAACGAAGGCAAATATGCACTTTCCACTGATGTCTTCCTAAGAACCAGAAATGCCTTGTGACCCTGCCTTTGAATGGGAATAGTACTGTTAAGCTCGTGTGTTAGATTTCCAGTCAATTTTACCATGAAATTTGGGAGTGTGTATTTGGGAGTCAGTAAGAGCCTCCCCTCTGTTGAAGAAAGGGAGTCGCAAGGAGCTTTGTGCTACAACCTGCCAGAGGCACTGCGTACATCTCGTCTGTGCTGAGAAAATATGGCTCAAGGGTTCGCAGTTTTCTAATTAGCCAAAGAATCTACAAGATTTCACACAGTGGTGGAGTCCTTTGTAAAGCAAAGTTCCCAAGTCCCTTTGTAACTTAACAAGCATATTCTACTACTTATAACTGCACGTCCTCTCGATGAAAAGGACAATGCTAGCTCTGCCAACTTGAAGATCACCTTATGCTTTGAGTGCACGTTACTTTCTTAGGAAAGTAAACCAGAACCTTGAAATTCACGTTATATCCGTGGAAGTGCTTCTGGGCAAATAGATACGAGGTACCTGTATAAATTTAAAGGTAATTGTGAACTCTCCCTCAGTTTTTATTTCTTATCTTCTCTTTACTGAGAAGGGACTTTTCAACAAAGCCATTATTCTCCACGGAGATTCTGACAAAACACAATTGTAACTTACATTTCTTTCACTATAATCGGTGTGTGAAATTAAAGCTATAATTTCTGATTTCCACAGCATTCAACAAATTTCCATATCTGTCCTTTCTATCCTGGTCCATATCACCATCATTTATTAACGGGTCCCCTGTTCTGGATTTTTCTGAAAACGTAGAAACACTGGACTCTCTGGAATCCAGTTTCTTTCCTATAGTCACAGCACAGATCACTCGTGACAATAGCTATGAGGATTCCCCATATACCTAAGTCGAGCAATCATTTCTGCATAGACACCAGCTACATGCTTCCCTAATTAATTCAACACCAACATTGTTTTATTGTTAGACGTCACAGGCCGAGGGCTCAGCTCTCCTTTTCACATGTCGATTATAAGCTGCAGGTAACCATGGACCTTTTGACCTGTGCTTCTGCTTGATCAGGTATAAGTTGGCATTCCTACAACTTCCTCCTTGCAGAGCTCAGGACACGCTTACTGCTTTATTATAAAGGCCTTTACAGAGGCCTTCACTGTGGGAGCCATACACAAGGTCAAGGGTTGGGGGAAGGGACGGTCTGGGTGTGCCACCCTCCCGGAACTTCCCTGTGTTCCAGAAGCTCTCTGAACCTTGTCCTGGACAGTTTTATGGAGGCTTCACTGTATACATGTGACTGACATAGGGGCACCCAGTGTAGGAAGGTGATTGGACACAGAGAAAGCAGAGGGCTCACAGAGGACTGGGGAGCCTATCAAAGTTGTCTGTCCAGGTTCTCCCTGGCCTCTTTTTTGCAACATTCCTTCTTGCTGGGTGTGGGCAAGACTGGGGATTTTATGACCTCCTATTAGACAGGGAGAGTCAGAGAGTTTCTTTATAGCCAGCTCCAAGAGAGAAAGGCAGGGGAAAATCAGAGTGAGTGGCCAAAGACAGTTATGAATGAGGCGCAATGCAAAATCATAAACTTAAGAGATGTTTTGTTGTTGTTTTGTGGGGTTTTTTATTTGCATTAAAAAAAAAAAAAGACTTGAAAGTGTGGTCCTGGAGTGTTAACTTTGTAGGTGACAACATAGTCAAAATCTGGACACATCTATAAAAAGTTTCTAGGATTCATCCCAGGGAAAGAAAATTCTGATTTTTCTGGCTTCCTTTGGAGAAGGGAAAGTCAGTTTTTCTGGCCTGCCTCCCGGAAGGGAATTTTCTTTTCTGCTGCTTGCCCTGGGGAAGGAGTCATAAACCAGGAACCCAGGAAGACATTTCCTATCACAGTTGTCCGGCTTCCTGACTTGTAGCCTCACCCAGCATCCTTCCCATCCCAGAACCAGAAGGAACAATTGAAAACAATGAGAACCAGATCACGCCACAGTTTCACAGCTGTTTGCTGGGCTTGGAGTAAAGCGCACGTTCTCCCTTTATCCTTGAATGCATCTGTGAGCTCTGGCCTTCCTGACCCCATTTCCCAACCCTCTCTGCTCTGGAACTGTGCTCCAGGCACATCAGCCCCCTTCCTCATGTCCTGTGTGGGACTACAGAATCTGTGGAATGTCTGGATCTGGGTAGTTATCTTCCGTGTCGTTTGACCTCTGCTCTCCAAGTCAGGCTTTCTCAGGCCACAGTCTTCCATCCAACTGTATCCACCCATCACTGCATTCTGTCTGTCTCCAGTCTCGTGGGTAGCAGCTATCACACCTTGAATCTTTCTTTTACCTGTCTCAGGCTTACTGCCTTTCTTCCCACAGAAAGGAGGGGCCTTGTAAGTCTGGTCATTGCGGTAAATGAGCACATAAAGCTGCGTCAGCCCATGATCCATTCTGGGTATTTCGGGGATGGATGGATAAAGGATTCTGTGCCAGCTGAAAGACAGGAGCCTGATGACAGTCGTGTAGATGGGTCAAAACGGCACACTCCCGGTCTCAGTCACACACAGATGGGAGCTCTTGTTCTGAGGGCTAGATAGACGGCTCCACCTTAGAAAATCGTGGCTAGCTTTAGGTAGGACATTGTAGTTAAGCTTAAAGACAAAAGATAGGCCAGGCTTGCTGGCCTATACCTTCAATCCCAACCCTTGGGAAGCTGAGCCATTAGATGGTGAGACCCGTCTTATAAAACAAGCAGGGAAGGAGGGGGACGACAACCAAGGTTCTGTTGGTGTCTTCTATTCCATTCCATGGTCTTTGTGCCTGCTTTGTTAAGCAGCTCTTTGCCTGACTGCTTGACTACCTTCCCTTCTCAAAGTTGCTGCTGTTGTTGACCTTTAACACTCCTGTGGATTTGGCCTGAATTCATGTGGTCATTTGCAGGTAAATGTACCTTTGTGTAAAAAGGTGTGCTTATGTGTGGAACATAATACTGATTTTAGATGATAAGTTTAATTGGAATAAACATTTCCACGCTATCAAACTTGTCTCTGAACACATTTGAACATTATTCTTATACAGATGACAAATAAATGCTAATCGAATATGAAGATACAACATTATGTTGGGTTAGGCTAGTGGTGGTGGATTATGTTGCAAATATCACACAACATAGTGGTACATGTAGTATGTGTGTTTATATGTCTGTGTGTATGTATATATATGTGTGTGTAGTGTGTATGCATATATATGTGTGTATGTATGTGTATATATATAAAACGTGTATGTGTACATGTATATGTGCATGTATGTGTGTATGTATATATATGTGTGTGTGTGTATGTGTGCACACATCCATGTGCACTCATGTTAGTATGGAGGCTGTTTGATATCTTCCTCTATTGCTTTTCCACTGTATTTTAATGGTTGGGTCTCTCAATAATCTGGGGCTCTCTGATTTGGGCAAGATTAGATACCTGTCTCATTCTCCCAAGCCTGGGCTTACAAATCTGTGATACCTGACTTTTGTTTTCTAGTTGCTATTGAATTTAGATCCTCAAGCAGTATACCAATGGAGCCATCTCTACAGCTTTTACAGTTTTTTTTTTTTTTTTTTTTTTTTTGGTTTTTTTTTTTTCGGGGCTGGGGGCCGAACCCAGGGCCTTGCACTTCCTAGGCAAGCGCTCTACCCCTGAGCTAAATCCCCAACCCCCAGCTTTTACAGTTTTAAAAGCTAGTAATGGTCCTCTCAGCCCCTGAATATGGTCAGGATGCCCACAGAGTGCAGAGGAGCATATGAGGTGTCCTGCTCTATCATGCTCTGCTACATTCCCTTGAATCAAGGTCTCTCACTGAACCTGGAGCTTGCCAGTTTGGAGCTTGGGGGGCTGGCCAGCAAGTCCCAACAATTCTCGTGTCTGTGACCCTCAGCATTAGGGTTTCAAGCACGGCCATATACAGCTTGTTGGTTTGGAATTTGCATGCTGTAACCAGTGAAACCATTTCCCTGGTCTCCTTGCCTTCCTCCCTTCCTCCCTTCTTCCCTTCTTTCTTCCTTTCTTTCTTTCTTTCTTTCTTTCTCTCTCTCTCTCTCTCTCTCTCTCTCTCTCTCTCTCTCTCTCTCTCTCTCTTTCTTTCTTTCTTTCATGTTGGAGATTGAACTTAGGACCTCATTCATGCTAGGTAAGTTTCAATTACTGAGCCACATCCCCTGTCCTCTTTTTGAAACCTTTACTATTGGTACAGGATCTCGTTAACTTGTCCAAACTAGTCTTGAACTTAGATCCTCCTGCCTCAGCTTCCCTAGAAGCTGGATTGCAGACCTGCCTGACTATGCCTATCTAGTAAAGATTTTGTACTTCAGAATCTGAACAATTCAAGATTGTTCTAGTAGTTGGCTGGAGAGACCATGTGCTCTGCCTCTCTACCTCCTGCTCAGCCTGGCCCGTAATTTACTATGTAGCCTAGGCTAGCATTAAACTCTGATTTTCCTGTCTCAGTCTCCCAAATACTGAGATTATAGGTGTGAGGTACTTTTGACTTTGAAGAATACTTTATTATAACGTGGCAGAAAACCAGGCTTAAGTTTCATGTATTCTGTATAGGAGGCAAATATTTATAACACCTGTCTGCTCCACAACCATTTGGCGTTTCATGTAACTGATGATAGTTTGATTTGCCACCACTAGAATTCAGGCTTCCTTCCAAGAAATTGAGACTGAGACTACAAGTGAACCCTGCATTCTTTCTACACTTGTTTTGCTTTGTTGCTGAGCTGCATGTAGCTGGGGACACAATTTGCACAGATGGAGAGGGGTCTCTGATATGAAAAAGGAGGAACCCTGGTCATTTCACAAACATCAGATTTATAATTTTGTTTTGAAATTTTCTATTAAATGGGCAGGTTTATTTAATTCTCATTAGGAATACACCACAAAATTATGAAATGAACTTTTCACTTTTTGCTACCCACCTGCCCCAAAACCCCAATGAAATGAAAAGATAGAAGCAAATCAATGTATTTTATTTGTGGCAGATGCTATTGCTTTTTTTCCTAAATGCTAATCTCATCCTTTTTAGTTTTGTAAAAAAGATTTATTCTTAACCCAGATTTTATGTATTTACATCTCAAATGTTAGCCCCTTTCCTGGTTGCTCTCTCTCTGATCCCTCATGCCCCTTCTTCTATGAGGATGCTCCCTCTCCCACCCACCCACTCCCACCTCAACACCCTGGCATTCCCCTACACCGGGGAAAACAGCCTTCACAGGACCAAGGGCTTCTCCTCATATTGATGCCAGACAATGCTATCCTCTGCTACATATGCGGCTCGAGCCATGGGTCTCAAGATTTATTTTTTAAAAATATGTGTATATGCATGTGTGAATGCAGGTGTCCACGGAGTCCAGAAGAGGGCATCAGATTCCCTGGAGCTGTCGTTACAGGGATTCTGAGCTGCCTTGATATGGATGCTGGGACTTGAACTCAGTGGTCTACAAGAGAAGTATGCATTCTTAACTGCTAGGCCATCTCTCCTCCTTCTCACTGAACCCCTTCAGCTTTACACAGATGTTTGCAACCATGTACCTTCCAGAGGGGGTATGCGATGTAATTTTATTACTCTCAGCAGAGACTGGCTTAGTAAATGACATTTGGGCCCTTGTTGCCAATCAGCTAGAAAGGAAATCCTGTTGGGAGGAGCATTTGGGGAAGACTTTTTGAGTTATAGAATGTAGATGATGAAACTTCTCTCCTTAGGACATTGTTGGGGATGTGATACTCAGACCTCATAGCCATCTTGAGGCCTAAAGTGTTTTTTATACAAAATATATTACTGTCTCTATAAATGAGAGATAACCAAGAGAAAATTTGGGAACTAGCAAATCCAGTTGTTTCATTTATTTTTGTTGGGCCTGGTTTCATATTGTTCGACTTAGTAATACAGCCTTATGAAAAACCGTAACTCTTAATCCAACTGGTAGGTTTAGGAAACAATGATAAACTTGAAAACAATTTAACTAAGGGCCATTCTAGAGAGAACATTTATGTGACATCCATGACCATGGAGTGATCTCCAGCAGTGTCCTACCATCAGTAGCTCACCGAGTAGGCAGAATATTCAGACTAGGGGGACAATGACTCACCTCAGATGAATGATATTTGCAGAATTGGAGAGGTACCCACGATACATTTTAGCCTTATCACAAACATTACGATATGGCACAAGCCAAAATACCATTTTGTGGAGTGATTGCTATGCTGAGTGCTTGACTCAGCTGCAGACACATCTCCCCACAACTCAGCTAAGTATTGTCGTCATACCTGTTTTGTGTACCGGGAAATGGAGGTTAGGTGACAGCAGGCGTCTTGCTAGGAAATAGAAAAGCTGGGATGTGAACCTGGCTCTGAAGCTAAGGCTCCTTTCTAATCACCGCAGTTTTCTGCCTGAGTTTCTGGTTAAGACACTCGGCAGATGTTGGATGACTACTTAAAACAAGAAGAAAAGACACAGCAGGCAGACATTGTTGGGTGACTACTTAACGATTCTCCCCTCCTCCCTCAAAGAGGACCTCTACTTTAAGGTGACTCATGATCAAGTTAATGGACTGTTAGTAATTACATTTCCTTTTGCCAGTGACTCTGGCCTAAGGTGTTGTGGCTCCATTTTTCCAACCACGGTGGTGGCCACAAGCTAGGTAGGATTTTTCTCCATCATAAAATTTGGACTAACATTCCCTTACCCTTCTCTCTTGCTTCATATAATGACCCTTGAGGAGGTGATGTCCGGAGCTGTGACAACCACCTTGTAGTTAACAGGTGACAGGCTTGGAGACAAAAGTTCATATGGCTATGATGGCAAAGAGTAAACACAGAGAGCTCCAAACCTTGAAAACAGAGATCTACCTGGCCAGCTAGTCCTGAAACTACCACACTTAAGCTTTATGCTAAAGATGGAATAAATGACCTCGTGCTCTAAGCCACTATTTGTCAGATGTCTTGTTCCTGGCTACCAAAGCCATTCCAAACAGATACAGTTTAGGCAGAGCACTGTGTCTCAGTCTCAGCAAAAATAGATGTGAAGGCCATCGAGTTTTCATACAGGAATTTATTAGCATTAAGTAGTTATTCATAAAACAAAATTTTTTTTAATCTCAGATTTGGGTTGATCTGAATGACCCACATGATGCCTGTGATAAATATTTACCCCATTGGGTTCCAGATGCCGGGCTTCCTCTGCCGCCATCATGAGCCATCATGAGCGTGAAGGCCATCCAACTTCCAATCGACTTGGCCAGAGGGAGCCTCAGCAGGGTGGAGCGTGGCATTATAGAAATTTAGTTTCTCTCTTGGGTGACTGCTCAAGGACTGAAGGTTATAGTTTCCTGTTTGCCAATCTCTTCCTCAGGGTGTAAAGGTCCTTCTCTGCCTGGCAGGTCCCAAGCCTGCAGCTCCAGGGCTCCACTTCCCTTATGGTTTCTTGAGTCCCGCCCACATTTAGTGTTTTTATTTCAATTCAACGGTGTGAAGGCGATCACTGCAGCTGTCTGAATCGTGGTCTAGTCTGCAGAGTTCCTTGGAGTTTAAAATGAGTGCTATCATTAAAGGGAGTCAGAATGCCCTGTCACAAAAGTGAGACAATATGCCTCAGCTCTGAGAAAACACTTTCCTAGAAATACTGGACTGTTATTTGGATGAGGTAAAAAATTTTAGGAATAGAGGGCATTCCAAAGACGAGAAAGCATGCGTTCAATAAAGAGAGAGAAAAAGCTTAAGTGTTTCTGAAAAATTAGAGCTGGGAGAGATCTGAGGTCTCCTTTGTTCTCAGTCACTTCTCCTTCCAACCTCTTTACAGACAAACAATCATGAAGCAGAGAGCTGGCCAAGGACAAGCCAACAGTGTCAGGACTTAGATCTGCAGGCACTAGATTATTTTTTAATCCATCTCCTTCCCTATTTCCTTAAACGAATCTCCTCGAGAGCAGGATCACCTTTTCTTCATTCTTGAGTTTAGTAGCTTGTGTAACTAATGATCTTCACTCTCAGCTTGTTTCAGACAGGCTGTCTAACTTGCCCGAGAACACACAGCATTCAAGCACATTTACCCACAACCGGACTCCGAATTCCTCACTTTAATGGATCATTCAAGAACATTCGTTGAACCAATTAACAAACCCAAACCCGTCGAATCCGTTTCAGCTACAACAGGCCCATTTAGTAGCTCCACCGCTCGAGGTAGCTGGACACTGGACGCCCAAGATCCAGGCAAAGCACTCCCTGGCTCGCCATCCGGCTCCAGATCCGAGGCCCCGCCCACTGCCCAGCTGGGCACGCCCCACCATGGGGACCTGGGTCCTTTCTGCGTTTCCCTTGGCTCCAGCCCCTGGGCGGAGGGCCTCTCCCCGCTAGGCGACCTGTGCCCGCTCCCAGACCAACCCTCTCTCTTCCCTCCCCTTTCTCCCTCCCTCACAGTCTAAACTTCTTTTTTCCTCCCTCTCTAAACTTCAGTCATTCTAGTGCCCGCCTCCTCTACTCAGACCACCCAATCAGATATCAGAATGCCCGTCAAGGCCCGCCCCCAGCCTGCCGGAACCCAATCCACGGCGCGGAGTCGAGAGCTGGGCGAGTCCTTCAGAGAAGGGCTGGTGACGGCAACGCGCCGGGCGCTGCGCTGCGGGAGGGGGCGGGGCCGGGCCGGCGAGGGAGGGGGAGGGGCCGAGCGGGGAGGAGGTTGCGGCGGGTTTGAAAGCGCCAGTTTCCTGGCAGCTGGGGCAGGCGTTGGTCTCGGCGCTCCGGCTCCGCAGCAGCCGCGCTCGAGCGGGCGACTAAGCTCGGTGCGCGCGTCCTGGACGGAGCCTCGGTTCCAGCTGCTCCCTCAGCTCCCGCCCCCTTGCCTCAGCCTTTCCCGCCGCGCGGGCGCCGAGTCCCGGCCGTCGGCGCTGACCCCGCCCGGAGACCCCGTCGGCGCCGCCCGCGGGGCGCGCTCCCTCCGGCTCTCCTCGGCGGCCCGCGAGAGGGGCGGCTCGCGGCTGCGCGGGGCTAGCGGGCTGAGGCGGGAGGTCGGCGGCGGCGCCCCTTTGGCCGGGCTGTGCGCGGGGCCCGGAGCGGCACCGCGGCCGCCCGCGCGGGGGCTCCCCATGGTGCAGCGGAGGTCGGGATGTCGAAGACGTTGAAGAAGAAGAAGCATTGGCTCAGCAAGGTGCAGGAGTGTGCGGTGTCCTGGGCCGGGCCCCCGGGCGACTTGGGCGCTGAGATCCGCGGCGGCGCGGAGCGCGGCGAGTTCCCTTACCTGGGGCGGCTCCGTGACGAGCCTGGCGGCGGCGGAGGCACCTGCTGCGTGGTCTCGGGCAAGGCGCCCAGTCCCGGCGATGTGCTGTTGGAGGTGAACGGGACGCCGGTCAGTGGGCTCACCAACCGGGACACCCTGGCTGTCATCCGCCACTTCCGCGAGCCAATCCGTCTGAAGACCGTGAAGCCAGGTGTGCTGTCGGCTGGGGGATCCGGCTTGGGGACCCGAGTCCTGGTCCCGACTCCCCGGGGAGGAGGGGGGAGGGGGCGGCGCCCGGGTTTCCCATTTTGCGGCAGGTAAAACTGAGCTCCGGTGAACCGACAGCTAGCTGTGTAGGCTGTCAGGGAATTGCTACTAGGAGTTAGCTGGCTCTCCTAATCCAGCTCGGTCCCCCACAGCAGACAAGAGTTTCTATTTTTTTTTTTTCCTAGAGAAGGCCATCCCTTTTTTGCTCCCCCTTTGTGGAAAAGGTCCTATGATGGTATCTTTTCTTTGGAACGTATGTGTCTTATAACGGGGAGAAAAGGCTTTACTATGGAGACTCAGCGCTGGATCGAGTGCCGAGGTTACCAACGAAAGCTTCAGGGAGGGCTCAGCTGGCCCAGTGCGTCGTGCACGACCGCAGACGTCTGGGAGCTGACAGTCCCACTCTGTGGGTCTAGGTGGCTCAGGTGTCTGAGTACCAATGAGGTACAATGTGCGGTATGAGGCCGTGGAGCTGTTGTGTAGTCTGGGTTTGGAAGGAAGATCTAGGTACCCAGCCGAGCAAATGCCTTTGTAAAGCTTTCGAATCTACAGAATTTGTTGAAGCGCTGGGTAAAAAAAGAACCCTTGGTGCCCTGGTGTCTTTGATGCTCGTAAAATGTGCTGCAAAGCACGTTACGCTTATGGCATATTCCCTAGTTGGAAAGCATTGATCAGACTGCGCACAGTCTGGGCTGGTAGTATGTAGTAAGTTTTCTTACGAATTTGTGAGAACATTGTTGGTCCGTTCGGTATTGGAAGGATGTGGTTCTGGCGTCTGAGATGGTTGTAGACACAGGCATTGTGATTCATCATTGTTACTAGAAATCAAATTGTTTCTGCTGAACATAGATAGGGTACATCTGAGCATATGGGGCTGCCAAATTGTGACCTGGGCTAGATTTTGGTCTTCCCTTTCATTACAAAATGCTAGAAAATTCTAGAAAAATTTTAATATTCTCTCTGCCTTCCCCCTCTCTTTCTCAACCCCCCCTCTTCCCCCTCCCTCTTCTTGTCTTCAGTTCACTTTAGGACTGTCTCTTTAGTAGTCCTTGAGCTAATTGCGACTGATGGTTTGATGCAATATCCATGTGTTGTGGGTGTGTAACATAATCTTACTAGCTTAAATGAAGGCACTTGTCATATAACCTATTCTGTGATACTGTTAAGATTTGTATGTTTGTGGGTTTTTCTTATTGTTAATCTTTAGAACTTTGTCAAACTGTAAACACCCTTTCTCTATGTTTGTGAGAATTGTAAGATTTTTAACACTTAACTTCTAACCATATTTGAAAGGATGGAGGGAAGACTTTGGGGGCTATAATTTGGCGTGTTGGTTACTGTTTATAACATTCAAAACACTATACAGACATTTATTATCCTAGGTACGGTTAGACCATTGGTTCTCAATCTGTGGGTCTCGACCCCTTTGGGCGTTGTGTATCAGCTATCTTGCATATCAGATATTTACACTACGATTCATTGCAGTAGCAAAATTACAGTAATGAAGTAGCAATGAAATAATTTTATGTTGTGGGGGGGTCACTGCAACACGAGGAACTGTATTAAAGGGTCCACAGCATTAGGGAGTTGAGAACCTTTGACTTAGATGAAATCCCATGAGCCAGCAAATAATGAGAACATGTGTATTATGGCTGTTTTGTTTTGATCAGTGGGGGCATTTCTGAGAGAATAACAGTCATAAAGTTGTGGAGGAAGTTGTTCTATTCCAAATCACTGTGGCTCATTTAAAAGACCAGAGGGATGGCTCCTTAATAAATACCAATCTGTTTTACATGTTACATACCTTTCACATGAAATTGGAGAAAATGCTTCAGGGTTTAAAGGGTTATACAGTAGTATTAGTTAAGAGTATTGACGAAATCTTCCATGCCCCAGAATATAGTCAGCATTTTTGTATTAATAAAATTTTGCCTCCTTGTCATCCAAAGATGCTGTCCTGCTTTAAATATTTAGTGAAAATAAGGGGAATAACTGGTGTCAGTGCTGCACTCCAATTTATTAGAAACAGTTCTGAATGTTGTGCTTGCTTTGTAAAAATATGCTCAACGTCGATAATTTGTAGTGGGTACCACTATTTTGTGCCATCTGAAATTTAAAACTTTTAAGCAAATTGTAATGAAAATATTTGTTAGGTAGTGTATTTTATGGCTTTCCTAAATGGCTTTACTTAAAGCATCATTTATAATGAAATACCAAGGGTTTTGTAGGTTGAACACAAGCTTTAAACACTAGAAATCAAGAACCTGAAGATGTGATTTGTAGAACTTTGGAATTAGCTTGAAAATTGCACAAGAGAATCTTGGAGTCTATATAGTTGGGATTCATTTAGAAAATCATGAAAACACAGTGTAAGGTGGTCTAGAAAGAAACTTTCCCTGCCCCCACTTCCATTATTTCTAAACTTTGTGAAATTTTTAATTTCAAACATTATATAGTAGATTTACACTCTTGACCAGTAACTCTTTGTTAAACTGTATTCTTGACAGTCATTTAGAAGCTAAAGAGTAAAATGTAGCTGTGTCTGTAGGATGCCTGTTAATGAGGAATGGTATTATACTGTCTTCTGTAAGTTTGTGTCAGAGGAATGAGTTGCTGTAGCACTACTTCTTGACTCTGGCCTTTTCTTCTCTCTGGAGAGGCTCGGGGACTCTGTCAGTGCTGTTATTGCAGGCACATAGAGTATGTCTTTTTTTTCTGATTTTCTTACACTTTTGCTTTAGAGTTGTATTTATTTTGTACTTTTTAATGGGCAATTGAAAATTTGGATCCATTTTTCAATTAGAGAATTCAGTTTTGGTTTAATGTTGACATAGTACTTAGCAGTCAATACTTTAATGTTTATAGGTAAATCTTTAGTCCCATTTATTGCTTGGCCCAATTAATCACCAGTTTCTTAATTGTGATCTGTGGCTTTTGTTTTTGTTTTGTTAGTTATTTAAAAGAAAAGATATCATTTGGATTTGAACTTTTGAACTTTGGACCACTGGTGAAACCTTTTGTGGTATAGTCCTGTCTGTAGCATAAGTGCCTGTGATTCATATCACAGTATATTCTTAAACAAGTTTTATTTGGATTAATGTGACCATTACTTAACTTTATTCTAAAATTCTCTCAACTGTGAATTCGTAGAGTTTTCGAACACATAAATATTTGCTTCTTAGTTCACCTTTAAATATTTCATTAGTCATAAATTACATAGGTTTTATTTTAGTTAAAGATTAAATATTGCATTATAGTTTAAGTATGTGAAATTATTATGCAACAGTGCTTTGCACTACCTTAACTCTACTACTGTATCTAGAGATGAAAATCACAGAGAACAGTGTGCTTAATGCTGTTATCTGTGTGTTTAATGACTAATTTGAAGCTGAGTTTGTAACATGTTAATTAAATGCAGGTAAAAATGCTCTCCACTGACTCAGGGATTATAGTGTCTAAAGGAATTTTGTTAAAATGAACTCACCTCTAGAAATACATTCCTCTTTAGTGAACAAGCTTTATTATATGCTTTAAAATAAGGAATTTGTATGATTATGCAAATAATAAAAACTCTGCTTTACTCCTCAACTCTTGGATCTTTCTGCTAGTTTTAATGTAGTGGGCACATTGGAACATCATTGAATTTTGCTTAGGTGGTTTAGTATCCGAAGAAGAGAAGAACCAAGGAAATGAGACTTAATTGCTAGTCTCCTAGATTAGTAATACTACCAAGTATTCAATATATTTTTTAGCCAACAGAAACTAGAGATAAGGTGAGGCAGTCCTTTTGTTAGAGACAATTGCATCATATTTTGATAAATTGTCATTTGAAACATTCTTGCTTTTCCAGATTTTGGTAGCAGGTTCGTGCCCCGCAACCCCCCTCCCCCACCCAGCTCTCTCTCAAGGTCTTAATTTAGTGGTTCAGGATTCCTATGAAAGTAGGGGATATATGCTACAGCAGCAGAGCTGGTTAACATTGTTAGCATCTTTACACCTAAACTCTATATCACTTTGTCAGAGTACTAAATCCAAGCATGGCTCGTGTATTTAATTTGGTTACTTTTGTAGTATATCATTCTGGTTGCTTTATTGATTCTTGTTCCCTGTCTTAGTTATGGTTATCATTGCTGAAACACCATAGCCAAAGCAACTTGGGAAGGATAGGGTTTATTTAACTTACACTTCCATATCACCATTTATCACGAAAGAAGTCAGGACAGGAACTCAAACTGGGCAGGAACCTAGAGGGCTAGAGGCCATGGAGGGGTGCTGCTTACTGGCTTGCTCTTTATGTCTTGCAGTCTGCTTTCCTATAGAACCCAGGACCACCAGCCCAAGGGCAGCCTCCCCATCAACCACCAATTATAAAAGTACGCTACTGGTTTGCTTGCAGGCAAATTTCATGGAGCTGTTTTCTCAGTTGACATTCCCTCCTCTCGGATGACTATAGCTTGTGCCAAGTTGACATCAAACTAGCCAGTACATCACCTCATCTTTAGACATAAAAACTAGCCAATACATCACCTTATCTTTAGACATAATCTTTCTTAGGCTGATGTCTTTTAGAAAGTCTTTAATTTCTTGCTGTCTTGTTATTAAGTGCATACATTTAATATTTGGCCCTTTCAAATTTAAGATCACTTTTTTGTTTTATTCAAGTCATTGCTAAAACTGAATTTCATGAAATATAGCAATACAACACCATGTTTCTGGAAATATGTGTTATTTTTCCTCTGATTTGGGGACTACTTTATAAAACCACTTGTTGTGAGTTATTTTAGTCATTCTTAAAAAGTTTGTTTCTAATTTACATAAATTTATGGTTAAACCATGTATAATTTTGTTTGAGTATCTGACTTATAAGGTCATTGCCTAGTCTTTGGGTGGATAATGTCATATAGTGTCTTTACAGTATAATCCCTGAAGTCCTTTTAAAAATTTTGTGGGTACTTAGTGTGTGTTTTGGGGCTCTATTACAGGAAAATAGGCTCTCCCCTTCCTCAGCCTTCTTTTTCCCCCTTCTTCTTTCATTCTCTTCTTTCCTTGGCAGGATTTTTCCTCCTCTGTTTCCCTGGTTAGCTTTGAACTTGTGGTCCTTGTTCCTGTTCGACTCCCAAGTACTGGGATTAAAGTTGTGTTCCAGAACACCCAGTAACTTCCGCTTATATTCTCTATCAAACTCTACTGATTTTAAAGTGAACATTTGGTCCTTTGTGTTTTAACAATAGGTAAGAAGTTGGTTATTAAAAACTACAACTGTGTTACTTTGAATTAACTTTTTCAGAATGTTACCTGAAATGTTGAGCGCATCCTTCAGATACTGCATTGGTAGGAAGAGAGGGCGCTGACCTTACACTGGTGCCGAGGAGGATGAGCTGCTGTGCAGTGTGGAGACTGGTGCTTTGGAGATTTGTTTGTGGTGGAAAAAGGCAAACCACTCACCGCTCTTCTGTCCTGAAAGCCCAATATTATTTTGAAAGTTTTCCATGAACAGCTGCCTCTTTTAATTTATAAAGAGAAAGTGAAAAATCAGTTTCCTGGGCATGCTCTCTCCTCAAACATCTAATAATGAGTGTCCCCACAGCAGCTAGCACTGACCTTGTCAACTCTCAGAAATGCTATCTTTAAGAAGCATGCAGAGTCTGAGAACTGAGTGATTCGCTGGTAAAGAATTCTTGTAGGAAAGGTTTTTACTTATTTCATTTTTCCTTACTATTTAAATCCATTCAGATGGGATTTAATATGAATTTTGGTGAAAACTAAACTTATACCTGGCTAAAAACAATAATTTAAATATTAATCTTTATTCATGGGTTTTGTAGTGTCATCCAATAGTTAGGTCTTCAGTAGGTTATTGGCAACTATACGTGTACAAATGCGCATCTCCTGCCGAGTGTGACGGCGCACACCCGCAGTCTTAGTACTTGGCTCACATGTAGGCCGGAGCATCAGGACTTCAATGTTAGACTTTGATATGTAGGTAACTCGAGGCCAACCTGGAACGTCTGAGACCTTGTCTCAAAAGGAAAATTTCCCAAAAACCCCTTCCCCTTCCTCCTCAAAAATTCCAACAAAACATGAAAGAAACATCTTTGGATTGGGTATGATTTGCTGATAAGAATCAAAACAGAGACTATTTTTTTAGATTAGTTTATACCTTCTAGAGATGTCTTTTAGCCATATTTGGGAAATTACTACTTCTACTTCAGAAGCTCCGAATGACTATGTTAATGCCAATGTTAATTCCGTGTATTGATTGAGCTACAGAATTTGTTTCAGTAATCCATTCTTTCTTACCTCTGTTAACAAAACTTATTCCATTTCAGTAATTTTGGGGCAGAATATTTTGTCATATTTTATTGCTTTAGCTAGAGAGTCTATTCCAGTTTAAATATTCGACTTAGGATGGAATGCATCCTAATAACAATTTTAATTTCTTTTAGTGTTAGGTCTAGTGAGAGCTGTTTTATGAGGTACTGATGTGAAAATGGTATTCAGCTTCCTTTGCTGGCAACCTTATGTTCCTGACCACCGTGCTGCAAATCTAATCTGACTTTTCAGTGAACTTTTTGAGAACTTGTCATGATACTGGCTGTCCTATCTGATGTGGCTTCTAAGGACATAAATGCAGTCGTTCTCATCTTCCTTAGGAATTTTCCTTTACACACAAGGAAACTGAGGTTCAGAGAGATGAACACATCAAAGTTCTCATGGTGAGGACCATGAACAGGAGCATCATCAGGCCTTCATTTTATCATTTCTTGGGTAGAATATTATTAGTTCATTATGTCTGAAGAAAGCTGCCTTCCCCTACAGTTTTGAATTGAGTGGGTGTTAAATGTAGTAAAATGTTGGGCAAATACAAAATGAAAGGCTCATTGTTTGATTCTGTTTCTAGAAAGTTTGTAGTAGTACAGTTTAATTTGTCCAACTAAACTGAAGATTATCAATCAAATAGAAAATTAGAGTAAATTATTGTTACATTTATAAGTGAATGGTTTAAGTAGTTATATCGAAAACCTGGATACTTTCTAGAATGAACTTACTTAGGATGATTGTATACTTGATATTAGTACCTTCCCATATTTCCATCCTCTTATGAAGTTGACTATCCTGGTAGGTAGGTATTAGCACACTTATCCTGAGACTGACAGCTGAGAACATGAACACAGGACTGAGCGTGTTGAAATTAATGGCCTTTTATAAGCATGCACTCTTTTTGAACTATATTTTGCTTAATAAAATTTATCTAATCTAGATAGAAGGCTAACTTATTGTATTCAAACTGACCTCTATTCGGCAGTCTTCAAGTACTCTCCATTAAGATGAATCCTTTCAAGAGGCAGTTCAAAGCAGCCTGTAGTGTTGCTACCTCTTGTTCCTTGTGCTGTTAGGTTTTCTATTTTCTTAAAGGTTGTCATCAACTGGAGAGAACTGCGTCAGTCCAGTCAGTACCCTGACTTCATAGATAAAGAAGTTGAATCTTAAGCAGTGACAGAGTGTGGACTAGAACCCAGCTTATCACATTCCTTTCATTGTTTTGGTTTTTGATATAATAATTTACACAGAAATTTGATGAAAACTTGAGATTCTTCAAGGAGTTTTTATTCTTTTAGAATTAAGTATTATGTGTTAGAACAGTTTGTTGAGACTTCATTCATCAATGTGGTTAGACATAGTGCTAACCCAGAAGTTGGAGCACATGAAATGATTTAAATTATTATATGTCATAACTTTTCAGGGCATTTTAACCTGACATATTGCTGTAGCTTATGGTTAAAATGTAAACTATCATAACATTTTTAGCCGATATAACAGTTGAGTATCCAAGTAGGCTCTTTTTCTTAGTTGTTTAAGCATTGAGAAACTATTTCTCGTATTAAAGTGATTGTTATAACACTTTTTAGTCAGATTCCTTCTAGTTGCTGCTGTGTTAGGTAGACTCCCGACGTTGTCTCTGGCCTGTTTGGCCACACTTAGACATTTGCTTTTGAGTAAACAGGGCAAACAGTAAGGGAAAGTAAGTTGTCTGGCTGGGAACTTTAGGGAGCGTGTGAGGTGAGATCAGGGGTATTTTAGGCATAAGCTTGCTTATCTAGATGGATGTTGATACAACTGAAAGGAAAGATTGTGCAGTACAGGCACATGTCTCAGACCACGGAGGGCTGACTGTGTTTAAGAACAGAGAATGTACCTGTCTGAGGCAAACCTGGAGGTAAGAAGGTAGCAGTTCTAGGAAGACTGTTCATCAGATAAGGACAATGGGAGTGATGGGAGCTTGCTTGCTGTCTGCATGTGAAAGGAAATCTTCCTACAGCAAATATGTCATACTGTTTTGTAGTGCCTGTCAGGGACCAGGGCCGAGAACAGAAAGAATATAGGGAGTTAGTCACATGAAAGGACAGAGGGTTGAATTTTAAGCTGGTCCTCTGAGAATGACTTCCCGAATACCTTGCAACCCACTATGAGAGCTCCCACTTCTGCCAGTCAGGTAAATGGCCAGTGGGAAGTCGCCTATGAAAGCTGTGGTAAGAAAACACCAAGGAATCACACACCTGTTACTGTTGCCACCTTCTCTACTTGGAGTGGAATATAACATCTAGTTTTGCTGTGACTGAGTGTTTGTGTATAGAGGTGATTGTTGTTAATAGCAGAACTCTGAGAAGGGCCTACCTACCACATACTCCCTCTGTCAACGTCAGAATCATTCCCGAGTTCTCTTAAAGATTCATCTTAAAGATGGCTTTCTGTTCATGGGATTATACGGAATTGTGAATTTCTGTGTTACTAACCTTTATGAAACAGTTTAGAATTTTGTTATTCATGGTTATGTGCTTTCTCCTGAAAAAGGACTTTAATTTGGGTTGAGATTTTCTGGGATAAGAATAAGGGTAAAGATGCTGGAGAAGTGAGGGAGAAGTCTGTTCCTGTAAATAATTTCCAGAGAGAGGCATTGTGGCTTTTCAGCTCTAGTCCTATACGTTGTAGTTTTGGAGATCATGTCAAATCTGGCGCCTTCAGGGTAGTTTGGCCATAGACCTCATTTTAAACTAGAATAAGATCAAATTCTTAAGAGACACTCATTACTTTTTTAAAGTTTGATCATTATGAAGTGACTATACCTAGTCTTTTTTGTTTTTGATTTTTTGGTGTTTTGTTTCCTGTACACATGTACAAGCTTTATAATTTGGAGAGTTGGAGAGTGCTGGGTGTCGTAGAACATTGTTGTATTTTCAGCCTATGCCTTTAGGAATTCTTAGTGTGCAAACCATAGATCTGTGTCTGCAGCTCACAGCCTGAGCCTCCCTGCTGTCTTTGATCAGCTGCCTGATCCCTCTGCTCATCTCCTCATCTCTCCAGCTTTGCTTTCTCTTTACTCACATTGTTTCTCCCACGCTTCTCTGCTTTCCAGAGAGAAAACTGACTTTGTACAGATCTCGCAGGTCTATTGAAGTGCTCCTTAACATTATGAATTGTCAATCTCTGCGGTCAGGTGGAAACCTCAGGTGGTGGTGTCTTCTTTTGTTGGTCTTGGCTTAGATATGCGTACATAAAAACATATACATTTATATTTTATTTTTGGATTTGAAAATATTCTAGAAGCTGAGTTTCAAGGCAGTATTTCACATTTATTTGGTACCTTTGTTTTAGTGGATCATACTAGACTATTTCACAAATCCTTCCTTTTAAAAAGTCACTTTTAGCAGAGAGGTGGTGGTGCACTTGTTTAATTCCACCATTTGGGATGCAGAAGCAGGCAGATCTCTGTGAGTTCGAGGCCAGCCTGATCTTTAGATCAAGTCTCAGGACAGCTAGGGCTACACAGAGAAACCCTGCATTGAAAAAAACCAAAAGAGCCCCACCCCCCAAAAGGTTACCTTTAAAAAGGAGAAGGTGGTTGGAAATGGGTCTTAGAAATGAATCTCTAAGGATGGGTCCTTACTGAGTGAAAATTGTCAGCTCTGCCTATTAGTCCAGTTTTAAAATGTTACAGAGTATCTGAACATTTCATTAGCACTGTTTGTGTGGCATTTGTTTCTACTAGGTGGTCAGGGAGGGCTATCCTGAGAAGGGGACATATAAGCCATAAGTTGAAATAACTAGAAGGAACTCTACTGTGTAAACGTTTCTAGCAGAGAGAATTAGGAAACCTCAGAGAGGCATAAGATCTTACATACTAAAGGAACAGAACGACCAGTATGGCAGGCACCTAGGAAATGAGGTAAAGGCTTGGAGAAGATTGATAAAAGAGACAGTCTGTGGAGGTCTGTAAGCCAGTTAGTGGCATGGAGTTTTCTCTTTTCTTCTTTTTCCTTCTCTTTCCTCATGTTCTTTCTCCCATACGTCCCTCCTGCCTTCTTTTTCACCATGCTTCTATTTTTCTTTAGTGCTGGTCAGTAAGTGCTTTACCATAGCATAGAGCCAAGACTCCAGACTGGATTTTGTTTATTCTTAAAGTTACTGAAATACAGAGTTGGAAAATGATGTCAGAACATACTTCAAAAAGCCACTGAGATTTCAAAGTAGGGCAAGAAGGGAAGAAAGACCCTTTTGGTAGCAGAACATTAAGGATGGATTGGATTTTTATTAAGAGTAGTGGCAATGAAATGAAGTTGTGGATAGATCCGAAGTATGTTTTGAAAGAGGAAATAACAGGACTCCATGACAGGTTGGTAAGGGAAGGAGAGGTTTTAGTCAGGATGGTGTTTAGGTTTTTGCTCTGAGCAACTAAGTGGCTGGAATTACGTTATTTATCCATTATTAATTTTATTTTTTAAGCATTTCAAGGTAAATTGCCATCATCAGTGTTGGAGTGGGCCAGTTCAAAGCCCTGGATCTGGGCCTGAGAGGTATCTGAGGTGATCAGCCTGTCAGCTCTCTTGTTGTCATGTCCTCAGGGCTGGATCACCAGCAGCCCCCACTCCCAGGGCCAGCTCTACCCTGCTGTCCAGGCAAGGTGCAGCGCCTGCTCTCCTGAGTGCTGCAGCTGGTGTGGGACATGGCCAGTTCTTCTACACACATGACCCTGGGGCCAGCTCTCCTGCCTGCATAGATGGCAGGGGATGAGGGGGCGAGGAGGGCGACATCGCCCAGCAGACAAAAGGCAGAGCTGGCGCTTCCACTCTCTTGACCTTGGGCTGGCTCACCCGCACCCCACACCCAGCTCTCCTGTGATGCCAGGGGAAGTGTAGGGCCTGCTCTCTCTCTCAAGTGCTGCAGCAGGTGAGGGCAGGGTCACCTCTCCTGCTCACATGACATCTGGGATAACTCTCCTGCCTGCCATTGTTGGCAAGGCGGGAGAGTGAGGGAGGACCTCTCTTCTTTGCCCTTGTCATTGCATGGCGGACAAGCGACAGGGCCAGCTCTCCAAAGCTCACACCCTCAGGGCTAGCTCACCCAAATCCCTGCCATTATGGTCAGCTCTACTATGCTGGGTAGGGTCTGTTCTCCTGAGTCGATCAGGAGATGAAGGGCAAGACCAGTTCTCCTGCTCTCATGACCCTCTTGGGGCCAAAGCCTGCCACTGGTGGCTAAGGAAAGAGGGCGGGGGTGGGGGCTAGATCTCTCCTGCTCTTGCCACCAAATAGTAGACCAGAGGCAGGACCGGACTCTCACACACTCGCCCTCAGGGCTGGCTCACCTGCAACCCTCACATCTGGGGCCAGCTTTACTGTGCTGCTCAGGGGAGATCTGGGCGTGCTCTCCTGAGTGCTTAAAGTAGGTGTGGGGCAGGGCCAGGTCAGAACACTGAGCATAGACATAGCCTCTCTCTTCTCTGCCACCTACTGACACACATGTGACACAGCAGCCACCCCTGCAATGCTTCTAGGATCAGGGTTTAAAATCTTTTTAAAAAATATAACAAATATAAAATAAATTGCTTTAGGTTAATTAAAGCATAGTACTTGTACTTCGAAAACAAAGTCTGATAAGGAATAAGATGGAATAGATATAAGATGCCAATAAACTGAATATGTTTGTAGTTGTATAAAGGATAAAATTATCATATGTGATTTTTTTGACACCCCTGATTCTTTCATATGAAATATTCTTTAAGTTTTTATAGTTAACTTTGGTCAGAATTAGATATTAGATGTAGTGTGGTCAGAAACAAGTATGGTCTCAGAGATGGTGGCATCATTTGCACTAAGGAGAACTAAGTCTTAGGGTAGAGTTAAGGTAAGTGCCATTTAGTACCTCTTCCCATTTATCTCATAATTTTTCTTATTATTCTCTGTGCACTGACTCCAGAATGTCTACTCTTCTCTGTCTTTGATAGGCAATTGTGAACAATAAGCATTTACCATCATATGATCTGATTGGTAGGTATTAGTAAAATCATCTGTTTATCCTAGTCTATACTAAACTGATATGAGAAATTACTACTGTTAATCTTACTTGTGAATGTTTTCCTATAAACCTCCTAAGTAGCTAAATATAATGCGATTTCAAATGTAATTATAGGAGCTTTCCTTTAAACTTCACTACTATGCTATTTCTATCTAATATAATGGATTTTGGAAAATGTAAGGGAAGTGTCTATGGTTCCTATACCTATTTTTTATTATCATAGTTTTAAAAGCAGTTTTTCATTGTTTAAATGTTACTTTTCTTCATATATGTAACTGTCTTCTCTCGGTTCTTACAGTCATGTTACTTCGGATTATTTACTAACTTGTGAACTGTATAGGAAACTTTGGGCTTTCACCTAATATTAGAATTGTCACACTGACTGATGATGATGACATTTCAGTTGTTAGTTCAGTGAGGGTGGGAGTGCCTATTGCAGGCTGACTGTGCTTTAGCCTCATAGGATAGGATCCTCTCATTCTGGCTATAAGCATCTCCATTTTGTGTATCCAGCTTAATGTCTCTCCTACTTTCTGCCCTCTTTCATGACAGCTAGGTTCATCTGGTGCAAATTCAGAAACAGTCCTATCTACACAAGTAGGACAATTACTAGTTCCATTTCAAAAAAGCTGAATCAACCTTGAGTTTGCATCAACAAGTAAATTAAAAACCAAAATCCATTATCAAACCTTGAGTAAGCTACCAGTAAATTAGCAAAGTATTTAAAAACACAGAACTGATCATGTAAAACACTAGTACACAACTTACTGGCTGACAGTGGTTCAATATTAAAGCTGAAATGTTTGGCCACACACTTTAATTGAAAGTAGTAGTTGGCTGGGCTTGGTGGCATAGACCTTTCATCTCAGCACTCCAGAGACAGACCCATGGAGGAGATTTCTGTGAGTTCAGCCTTGTCTGTATACTGAGTTCCAGGAGAATCTAGCCTAGCCTACATAGAGAGTTCTAGACCAGTCAGGGCTCTGTAGAGAGACGCTGTCTGGGAAAAGAATGGTAGTTTTAAACTGGCACACATTTTTCCATCTAAGCATTCAGAGAACGACTTACTTTTACAGTATTGTTTTTAAGTTTTATGTCTTCTCTACTTTAAAATTTTTTTATTTATTTTGTATATGCGTGCATGCATGCATGCGCGCGCGCGCGCGCGCGCGCGCGCGCGCGCGTGTGTGTGTGTGTGTGTGTGTGTGTGTGCATGTGTATGCTACAGCATGTGAGTAGAGGTCAGGACAGCTGAGTTGGTTCTTTTCACCAGACCGGTCCTTAGGGTCAACTGTGTCAGCCTTGGTAGCAGCACCTATACTTACTGAGCCATCTCTGACCTATCTGTGGTACATTTGATAGGTATAGTTAGATGTTACATAGCGCTGTTGTATCTTTTTCTTTCTTCAGAAGCCCAACTTGTAATCATAGACATGTTTTCATAGTATTCTGATAATCCTGGAAGTCTCTGTGAATGATTCCCTCCCAGGCAGTCCATTTCAGCCATCAAATCTCTGCAGTGACACATTTTCAGTAACTACTTCTTGAGAAACTGCTAAATGAAATGAACGTTCAGTTTTGTTGGAATTTAAACAAAAGTTGTCTCTTTGAAGTGAAGGAAATTGATATTTTATTTGAATCTTGATTTTTTCACATTCCTATAATATTTGTATTTTCATTTCAATTTGAATCTTGATTTTTTAAAGTCTTGAAATTATTTAGATCTGTATAAGAATACATCTATAGCTACCCTTTAGTAATTTATTTCAACCTAACATACTTATCAAAGCAGATTTAACCATGTGATACTTGTGTGTATGTATGTGTGTGTGTGTATATCTATATCTATATCTATATCTATATCTATATATCACTGCTATATATGCTGGAATTAAGAACAGAGTCGCTTTCATATTTAGTTGTTACATGAAATTTGGTGTACGATTTTCTTAATGAGATTACATTATTATATATTTTGTTGTTCTAGACCATTAGAGAAAAACTTGAGGCCAGTATTTACATTTTCATAAATGGGAACAATTTTCAATTTTACATTTTTTTTTTTTATGTGTTAGGAGTAGTACTCGGCCACGGGCATGGTAGGTAAGCCTTCTTTACTGAGCCGCATCTCTAACTCCCTATGATGCTCTTAATTGCTTTCTTCTAAGTGTTTTACCAGTACTCTTTATGGTAATATTAGTAATGCTAATAACCAAAAAGTGAGTCTAATTCAAACAGTCTTTCTGAGTATTTATTAAAGACATTTTAGATATATGTTTTAAGCCTTCCATGTTATTACTGTACAGATTAATTAACATGAACAGAAATTTGTGGATGTATCATGAGCATTTTCTGGGTCAGCTCACTAGGCATCCACTCCTGGTGGCGATGTACACTGGTTATTGTGAGACGCTTGTATCCATTAGTAATAGCTGGGGCGGATTAGTTGCTTGTTGCTTCCTATCTTTCTAGTCCTAGATTATTTTTAATGGCTGTGGTCTTCCTGTGCCTTTATCTTAGAATTTTGACCCATCACCATTTTATACTTCAAGCTCAGAATACTTCTCCTGTACCAGTCACTTTGTCCTTTACTTCAGAGTAGGCCTTACACTTCTGTTTAAGCTTTAAACTTCTAGTGTTTTATCCTCTTATCCTTATGCCCAGTATCTCCCTGTAATCAACTCACTTTACTTACTAGAAGTTGGATATATACAAGATTGGATTTAATTATGGAGAATTTGAAAGCTAGTCATAGAAGTTTACACTTTATCCTATTTCTAATAAAAATGTTGCAAACATTTTTAAGCAAGGTGTTAATGGTCGATAAACTAGATATAATTAGTCGGGTACTGATACGTAGGATTGTTTACACAGGAGTTAACAGTAAACGTGGAAACTTTTACAGAAGAGTGATTTCTTAGGATAGGTAGAACAAGGTAGCTTGAGGGAAGTAAGATTATAAATATCAACTGTAAATCAACCTTGAAATATAGAGGATGACAAAAGAAAAGAGATACTGGAAAGGAGAGCTGGTTTGAAGAGGAAAATGACTTAGATTTAAATACTCTTAAAATTATGATAAGCTATAGATTTCAGACTTCAGGTTAAGGCACTGAACCTGATCATTAAAACCTCTTTGTTTTTTTTAAAATACAGTACATTGAAAAAATATACAATGGTTCACACCTTTAATTCCAGCACTGGGACGCAGAGGCAGAGAGGTGGAGGCAGGTGGCTAAGTTTGAAGTCAGTTTCATTTATAGAGTGAATTCTAAGATAGCCAGGGCTACACAGAGAAATCTCATCTCATCTCCTCTCAAAACAAAACAAAACAAACAAATTGAAGCTTTACTTTATGCATATGGGTGTTCTGCTTGCATGTGTGTATGTGCACTATGTGTATGTTTTGTGTCTGTGAAGGCTGAAAGAAAGCATCAGATCTCCTGGAACTGGATAAAGATGAATGTGAGCTACCATGTCCGTGCTGGGACTCTAACCTCGGGTCTCTGGAAGAACAGGCAGTCCTTTTAACTACTGAACCGTGTCTCTGGCCCCTTAGAAGACTTCTTTCTTTGACAAGTTCATGTATGTAAACAATGCACCTTGACTATATACAACCTGCCCATTCACTCAGTAATTCCTCAACTTTTTCTTCTACTTCCTCGAGTGACCCCCAGCGGATTCGTGCCCTCTCTTTTGTTTTTAAAATCCACTGAGTGATGCTGTTGGACCACTGTCTGACCTAATGGACTTGATGTTGTGCAGATAACATAGCTGCAGTGAGTGCAGGAGTAAGAGTTTGTCCCGTTCAGAAGACAGCATTCACAGCGCTTCTCCTCTCTTCCTGCCCTTGCATTCATCTGCCCTCTTCCTTGTTGTGCCTTGCTTCTTGGGGATGGGGGTTTGTTGATATAAATGTCCCATTTAGGGCTGAGCACTTATTCTCAGCACTTTGATCACTTAGGAGTTTTTGCATTAACTATTAACCATTGCAGAGAGAAGCCTCTGGCCAAGGTTGAGGGCAGCGCTAATCTATGGGTATAAACACAAATGTTTAGAAGGCTATTACACAACATGCCATTTAACAAAACAACAGTAGTCTTCCTCCTAGGGCCTGTAATCTCCTGAGCCATGGGCTTCTGAGCAGGTTTATAGTATTAGTCTAACATTCCTTCCTCTGGAGAGATGTCAAATCCACATATAACCTCTGTGCTACAGTTGCACCAGTGGATACAGCTTACCTGGCAGGGTAGTTCTGTAGGGTGCAGTCGGGCACAGAAGTACCAGTTGATGTTTTGTCTCTCAGCAGCCAGCAGAGCGCATTTTGGGACCATGAAAGTTAGTCATCAGGGAGGAAGTTTTCAGGTCAGTTCAACTTGATTTTTCTATGTCCTGTAACCAAAGGTGTTGTGTCTTTGGCAGTGGGTTCTTAACATCTAGTTTTGTTGAGCAACCAAGAGTAATGACAATAGCCTGCGTCATTTGTGGGAGCTTCTGAGAAGACTTCTTTCTTAAATTCAGAAATATTTAGAGTTCCATTCAAGTAAAGATTTTAAAACTGCATATTTATTAAGAAATTACATGTTTTATAGAATACTATAAATGGATAGTAATAGTAGTATTGGCATATGATTTGTTTTTAGTGTAATGTTATTGAATAACTTTTGACTAGTCATTGGCCTGAGTAGTAAGTCACTGATCCTTTTTTTAAAAAATGGCAAACTTATTGAGGCATATTTTACAGTAAAATTCACCAATTTCTAGCTATATTATTCTGTTGATTTGGATAAATATATAAAATTACATAATTAGTATCACAACATTTTTATTACCTGTAAAGTTTACTGATACCCTTTTGTAGATGTGTGATATTTTAAATACAATTTTATCTTATAATCTATTTTATCAAAGGTTTTAGTTTCAAATAAATAACTCTAGGAAAGGATTTTAAAATAAGCCAGATATTACATTGGGGATCACATTTATTGATTTTTTGATAGCTTAATATGAAACCATCATAATTAACCAAGTAGTTTAAGGAAGGGACAGTGTGTGCTTGCCTTTACATTTCTACTTTACCGTTTCTTAGCTCTTTCATCAAAAAACTTGCTAAAATCAGGTTCTTTTCATGGTTCCTGAGGTTTCATGTACTCTCCCTGCGCTCTTCACTTTCCCTTTTGAGCATTTATCTCACTGTTCTATTTGATAGTCACCTGTCTCTCCTTTTCTATAAGCCGCACTTGGGAAGTTCATTTTTGTGAGCGTTATTTTCTCTCCACCGCCTAGCTCAGAGACTGACACAATACGTACTTGAAGGTCTTCTGAATATGTTTTCCCATTCACTCAGCCTCACGGACTCGAAAGTAGGCTCTGGAAGGAAGGAAGGAAGGAAGGAAGGAAGGAAGGAAGGAAGGAAAGACGGAAGGAAGGATGAATGAACCCATCACATTTTATTTTGTCAGTGCTTTCTCTATTTTTTTGGTACCACCTATTTCCCATCCATCCCAAGTTTATTTTCATACCCACTTCCTTTGTGGTCTTTTCTCATCTTAAACCTTGGCTCCTTGGTTTCAATCTTTTGTTTTCGCTTTCTCTTTCTATAGACCTGCAACTTCAGTTTTATGTAAATTGTTCTTTTTACAGAAAGCTCCACATTTCCCTGTCCTCTACTACAGAAAGAATTACTTGTTGAGCGTAAAAACCTTTGTAATTTATTTTAAAGGTTTGAGTTCTGAGCATGTAGTGTACTCTGATACATGATCTCTAACATGTCCCCAGTCTGCTTTTCCTGCCATCTTTTTCTATTTGGATATTTAACGTTCTCCACAATATGGCTGCATAGTCTTCTTGGACAAGGTCTTTGACCTGCCTGTCCCCTGCCCCTTAAATTTTACTAGTGTGGTCTATTTTTCTTTTTCATTTCTTCCTGTGCATTAATCTAAATCAAGAGTGCTCCCTTTTAACTTTGATTAGAATGTTTTAACTACCTATGCTGATCATTTGTTATATTGCCTACTGTTATTCCTCTTTTTACATACATGTATTGACATCTCCTGTAGAAGATTAAGTGCAAATTGAGTTCAGCAACTGTGGTCAGCACACACTAGAATTTCTCATTGTCTTCCACCACTGTCTGTCTCCTACTCAGTCAGGATTTCACTGTGTATCCTAGATTGCTTGGAACTCTTTTTTTTTTTTTTTTTGAGATTAAGGTTTATTCTCCTTTATTTGAAGATTTCATAATGCACATGGATTTTCATCAAACCCACATCCTATTCCGTCCTACAATTCCTCTCCTGTCTATTCACCACTTTTTCTTTCCAATTTTATACTTTTTTCTTTAAATAATATGAATGCTTCTGTTTGATTGATTGATTGATTGGATAACATAAACTTTTATAGGCAACTGTGTAAAGCACATTTTCTCTATTTAAAACTTTTAAGACACTTTGTTGTACTGCCCATCAAAATACAGTTATAAATAGAAAGGAAATCAGTATAACAAGAGAAGCAACATAACATTTAACAGAAATCTCCAAAAACTTAATTATGACATGATGCTGTGGGATCTACAAATAAACAACAAGGACTAAATTGTGTTTCACTTTTTCATTTCCTTAAAAAAATCCTGTAACAATGAGGATGAAAAAAAATTACAGTGAACTTTTATTTCCAAAATAAAAAACAAATTTTAATTCTGGCAGTGCCATATAATACAAGGCATTTGTTGGGTATGCCATCTTTAAACTGCATTCCACAGTCTATAATTCTTTTCTGACATACAATTGCATAACAAACACTCTCTTTTTTTCCTTTTTCTCTTTGTTCAGAATTGAGAGTTCATCTTGGTAGATTTTTTTTCTCTGATGAGGTATCCTTCCTTTTTTTTTTTTGATAACTTTTTGTTGGAAGTTGATTTTATTTGATATTAGAATGGCTACTCCAGCTTGTTTCTTGGGACATTTGCTTGGAAAATTTTTTCCTGCTCTTTACTCTGAGGTAGTGTCTGTCTTTGTCACTGAGGTGTGTTTTCTGTATGCAGCAAAATGCTGGGTCCTGTTTACATATCTAGTCTGTTAGTCTATGTCTTTTTATTGGGGAATTAGGTCCATTGATGTTAAGAGATATTAAGGAAGAGTGATTGTTGTTTCCTGTTGTTAGAGGTGGAATTATGTTTGTGTGGCTATTTTCTTTTGGGTTTGTTGAGAGAAGATTAATTTCTTGCTTTTTATAGAGTGTAGTTTCCCTCCTTGTGTTCAAGTTTTCTATCTATTATCCTTTGTAGGGCTGGATTTGTGGAAAGATTCTGTGTAAATTTGTCAATGGAATATCTTGGTTTCTCCATCTATGTTAATTGAGAGTTTGCTGGATAGTAGCTTGGGCTGGCATTGTGTTCTCTTAGGGTCTGTATGACATCTATCCAGGATCTTCTGGCTTTCATAGTCTCTGGTGAGAAGTCTGGTGTAATTCTGATAGGTCTGCCTTTATATGTTACTTGACCTTTTCCCCTTACTGCTTTTAGTATTCTTTCTTTATTTTGTGCATTTGGTGTTTTGACTATTATGTGACAGGAGGAATTTCTTTTCTGGTCTAATTTATTTGGAGTTTTGTAGGCTTCTTGTATGTTCATGGGTATTTCTTTCTTTCTTTAGGTTAGGGAAGTTTTCTTTTATAATTTTGTTAAGATACTGACCCTTTAAGTTGGGAATCTTCACTCTCTTCTATACCTATTATCTTTAGGATTGGTTTTCTCATTGTGTCCTGGATTTCCTGGATGTTTTGGGTTAGGAGCTTTTTGCATTTTGCATTTTCTTTGACTATTTTGTCAATGTTTTCTATGTTGTCTTTTGCCTTGAGGTTCTCTCTTCAATCTCTTGTATTCTGTTGGTGATGCTTGCATCTATGACTGCTGATCTCTTTCCTAGGTTTTCTATCTCCAGGGTTGTTTCCCTTTTTGCTTTCTTTATTGTTTCCATTTCCATTTTTTAGATCCTGGATGGTTTTGTTCAATTCCTTCACCTGTTTGGTTGTATTTTCCTATAACTCTTTAAGGGATTTTTTTGTGTTTCTTCTTTAAGGGCTTCTACTTGTTTACCTGTGTTGTCCTGTATTTCTTTAAGGGAGTTATTTATGTCCCTCTTAAAGTCCTCTATTATCATCATGAGATGTGATTTTAAATCAGAATCTTGCTTTTCCAGTGCGTTGGGGGTATCCAGGACTTGCTGTGGTGGGAACACTGGGTTCTGATGATGTTAAGTAGTCTTGGTTTCTGTTGCTTAGGTTCTTGTGCTTGCCTCTTGCCATCTGGTTATCTCTAATGTTAGTTGGTCTTGCTGTTCCTCTTGTGGGCCTGTGAGCCTGTGATCTTAGTGAGAGCACTCCTGGGAGACCAGCTCTCTCTGGGCAGGGTTTGGGTCCGGAGGGCTGTGGGACAGCCTTAGCTTTTGCTTGGAATCCTTGATGTTCCTGCTTATGCCTCCCAAGTACTAGGATTACTGGCATGAACCACCATCTACACCTAGCTTCCTACTGTCTTAGTGTAGTGCTTGTGCTTGATATTCAGAGAAACCTGGTTACTCTCACACAGAGAATAAATGTATCATTTAGAAGCCAATGAAACTTTGGAGAGTAATGGCAAGTACATTAAATGTTATTATCTATGAACAGAACTGTTAAAGAAAACTCCCAGGATTTTAAGGTGAACTATACTATAGGAACAATCTATTACTGTATATTTGTCAAAGCTGCGTCATTATTAGTTGGTGGAAATTAATGTTGGCATATATAGCTATTATATAGCTGTTAAAATATTTTGTAAAAACATTTGGCTTAATGAATGTTGTAGTTTGGTTAATTTAATTTTTTTTTTGCAATATATTCTGTAACTCTCATAATTGAGTGTAGAGCAGGGGAGATAATTCAGTTGGTAAGGAAAATATGAGGGCCTAAATTTGGTCCTCCAGAACCCATGTTAAAAAGAAAAAAATCTAGGTGTGGTAGTGTGCTCTTATAACCTCAGTGCTGGGAAAGTAGAGACAGGTTGGGTCCCTGGGGTTTGCTGGCAGTCAGCTTCGCTTACTTGATGAATGTCTAGGCCACTGAGAGGCCCTATCTCAGTGTGTGTGTGTGTGTGTGTGTGTGTGTGTGTGTGTGTGTGTGTGTACATATATTCATATAAACATATATATGTACACACCTAAGAATGACACCTAAAATTGTTCTCTGACTTCTACATGCATACATACATGAGCATACAGGTATAACCATCATGCATATACTTAGTCACACACACATACATACATACATACATACATACATGCATACATACATACATACAAATACGTATGTATGCACAAAATAGTGTAAGACTTAAGCCTGCTTTTAGGATACTTAAATAATATGCATAATATAAGTAATTTTTATCTTCACTTTTTATCACAGTGATTTTATTAATGCCTAGTTATATGATTCTAAATCTGGATTAAGTTATCTAATCTCCATTCACTTTGTAAATAATTTAATTAAAAATTTGTGTACGTATGTTGCTGAAAAGGTAGTTCAGCAGTTAGGGGCCCTGGCTGCTTTTCCAGAAGACCTGGGAATTTAAATCCCAGCACTCACATGGAACTTATACTCACCTGTAACTCTTGTTCCAGGGGACCCAACACCCTCTTCTGGGCTCCATGGGTATCAGGCATGCATATGGTTCACATGTATGCATGTAGGCAAAATACCCATCATAAAATAATAATTCATAAACTTGTATATGATTTATGTGTGAGTGCATGCTTATGGAGGCCTCATCCTTAGAGCTGGAGTTGTAGGTGTAAGTGCCTGACAAGGGTTTTGGGAGCTGGACTTGTGTACTCTGCAACAGCAATGCACACTCTTAACTGATAAGCCGTTTCTCCTGCCCTGCACATTGCTAGTCCTACCCTGGTAGATGGGATGAACTTGGTTTGGAAGGTTGGAAAAATAAAATCACTTCTTTTAGAAACTTGAACTGTTCAGGGTGCTGAATAATTTTTTCGTTTCAGCTTAATGTTTATTGAGTTTTTATTTTGATAATATGCTTGGTAAGTGCAAGTGGACCATATTGTTGTAGATATATTTAATCTCAATCTGAGGCTTATTATAAATATAAGTGTCACGTGTGTCTTTATCCGGGAACTGAATGATCAAAGGCAGGGTAGAAGCCACTAATTTCTTGATATTAAATATTTTCTACAACACTGTATGGATAGGATTTCTGATGTTATTGCAAGAGAGAGAGAGAGGGAGAGAGAAGGGGGAAGTGTGTGTGTGTGTGTGTGTGTGTGTGTGTGTGTGTGTGTGTTATACTATTTTGCATTTGTGTAGGATCTGGGCCAAGAAAGAGAGGGATTTTAGACAAACCCAAGATTAGGAATATCCTCAGAGCAAGATTAGAAACTGTCATTGTAGAATGGTGGAGAAACTCTCTTAGTTTAGTAATAGAGTGGTTACACTGGTTTCCTGTTGCTGCTGTAATAATATCACAGACTTGGTGACAAGAATGATCCAATTTATTTTCTTACAGTTTCGGAGGTAAAAAAAATCTAAATGTATAGCCCGGCATTACATTCCTATAATGCCGGTATTTGGGAGATGGATATAGGACCACTGCAATTAAGTCAGTCTCAACTACCTCGTAAGTTTGAGGCCAACTTGGGCTATAAGGCTGCCTCAGTGAAAGAAATACAATAGTTTAAATGTGTGTAGCCAGGCTGTATTCTTTCTGCGGGTTCTAGGGAAGACTCTGGTTTCTTGTTTCTACCCCTTCCTCTAAGCTTCTGGGCCCCTGCATTTCTTGGCTGCGGCTCTTCAACTTCTAGCCCAGTGGTTCTCAACTCATGGGTCATGACCCCTCTGAGGGTTGGATGACCCTGTCACAGGTGTCACCTAAGACTGTTGGAAAACATATTTACATTATGATTCATAACAGTAGCAAAATTACAGTTATGAATTAGCAATGAAAGCAACTTTAGGGTCACAGCATTAGGAGGGTTGAGAACCACTGCTCTAGTTTCTTCTTCCTTCATCACATCTTCTTTTCTCTGACCAGCCTCCCTTTTATAAGGACTCTCATGACTGTATGGGCCTGTAGAGTATCCCCTCCAGATCTTTAATTTAGTCATATCTACCAAGCCCCCTTTTTTGAATCAGATAATATGCACAGGTTCTTGAGATTAGGACATGGGCATCTTTAGGCTGTTTTCTAACCTGCTCCAACAATCATGAGATTCTCGATAATTGGCTTCAAATATTTGAAGGGAGGGCTGACATATGGAAGATGGAAGGACTATACTTTTTTCTGTGTGGTCTCAAGGATAGAATTAGAACCAGTGGGTGGAAATTATAAAGAGACAGATTTGTACTCACTTTAAGAGAGAACTTTGTAACAGAGCTGTGAGGATGGAGTGGGCAGTCTCAGAACACAGCATGTCCCAGACTCTTCAGTGTTGAACAGGAATGAAAGACCTCTTCCTGGTTGTTGTCGATGAGGTTTAATGAACTTTAGAGTAAGTGGACAGGACTAAGTGAACCTTACGCCTTTGTCTGTGCTGAGTTCAGGTGTTCCTCTCTGCACATCCCAGCTCTGGTAGCATTTGGACACAAAACATGGTTTCTCCAGAAAGGAATCTAACTTTGACTCTGCTGGTTGCCTGGTTGTTGCCTGTTAAAAATTTCATCAAACAAAAGACTCTAGAGAGAGAGGAGAGAGAGAGAGAGAGAGAGAGAGAGAGAGAGAGAGAGAGATATCTAAAAGAGATCAATAGATTTAGGGATTTACTGCTGAGACAGAAAGTCTTTTATTTGATAAAGTTCTTATAGGTTCAGTTTTTTTTATTTTGTTTTGTTCTGTTTGAGAATGCTGTCTCGCGTTTTTCTTCCTTCCAAGTACTGGGATTATACATTTCTGGATATTTTCATTCCCTCCTCTCTCCTCCTCTCTTCCTTCCTTTCTTCCTCTCTCCCCTCCTTATGTGGCCTAGTAGCCCACGGTGGCCTGAAATTTATGTTCTCCTGCCTCTGTCTCCTGAGTAATAGTGTTACAGGTTTAGGCTACCATTCTTATTTATTTTAACATAATTAAAAAAATCTCTCACTGAAGTGAAAAAACAAAGACTTTTAAAAAACAAAATAGATGCAGTTCTTAAAAAGTTAAGAAAGGAGTTTAACTTTTAAAAAACTATTCTTTGAGAATTTCTACATGCACACAGTATATTTTGACCACATTTACTTCCCACAGCCTTTCTCCAGCTCCTCAGGATCACTTCCCAGATCCCCTTTCTGAATCACTCAATCCCCTCACCCTCTCAATAGTCCAGTCAGTGCTACTCATATATGCATGGGTGTGGGATCAGCCACTGGAGCATGCTTATCCCACCAGGAACCACACCCCCAAGAAAATTAACTCTCCACTTGCAGCCACTGTTGTCAAGACCTCCTCATGGCAAGGAGGTTGAAAATCTAATTCTACAGCTTTTTTTTTTAAGAGAGAAGATAATTTCAGAATATGATATAGTGTTGTTAAAACTGTAAATGATGTTATTCATCTATGTTAAATATTATGTTATATTCATAGCCAACCAATTCCAGCCCATCTCAGAGGGTTCAGTTGAGAAATCTCAGCCATTAAAGATGCTTATTATCAAATTGTACTTGATAATACAAACGTTGTTTATTATCAAGTAGTACCAGAAGATCAATACTGAATCTTAGAAATCCAAGTCAAAAGTCTGCTTACTTTTGGAGGGGTTTTTATGCTCTTAGGAGTCAGTGAAGCCACCATTGCTCCTAAAAAGCTTATATGTTTTAGTCTGTCACAATGTATGTTTCTTTCTCACATTTTAAATGAGTCCGTGGGTCTATAGATTAAAACTATAGGACTCATTGTTTGCTTAGAGAAGTATTTTTGTTGAAACAGAACTAAACTGAACATTCTTTCTAGCCAGCTTGGCATAGTATAGCATCATGGCATTTACCACTCAACCCAAAACAAAACAAAGAAAAAAACCATAAATCCCCCACCCCAAACAATTATATGTCATATTTTCTACTAATATATGACTTTGGTAGCAGTCCACAAACACTTCCATTGTTTCTCTAGCTTCTTCCTTATATTTCGTCCTGAATCCTCTCCCACATTAAATCAGCATGACTGTGATAATACCTGCCTGACCTTGAAATAAATAGTATTAGAAAGGGCACTAAGAAGTTGTTTTATTTAACTCCAAGCTTTAAAGAGGCAAGTAGTCTAATTTGGTATAATAGATTCTTCGAAATGTAGAATCTAAATTAACATTTAAACCTTTGAAGCTTCATACAGAAGTTTAGCGAATGTGCCTTTTCTGAAATGAGGGTTCATACACTTTTATCTCTTTCATGAATTATCATTTAATATTATGTGTAAAGTTTCTCATAAGCATTGCCTAATGTTCTCAATTTACAGCTCTTTGGTTGTGTATGTACCCATGTGTATGTGTATGTGTTTGTATTTTGATGTGTGTGTATCAGAGGTCAACCCCAAGTGGTGTTCCTCTGGAGCCGTCCACCTAGTTTTTAGTCAGCCATTCCGTCCGTCCATCAGTCTGTCCGCCCTTCCTTCCTTCCTTCCTTCCTTCCTTCCTTCCTTCCTTCCTTCCTTCCTTCCTTCCGTGAGATTCCTAAATCTCACCAGTTAGTCTAGGCTGGTGTGTTGCCCATCCCCAGGGATCGTTCTGTCCAGGCAGGCTGCTTATTTTATCTTGTACAGACACCTAGTTTGCTTTCATTATAGTCAGAAAACACTGTGATTTCAGTTAAAAATCTGTAAGGTTTGTAGTATGGATCATAATGATATCTTACGTTTAAGTTCTTATTGATGTTTGAAAAATATGTATTTAGCTCTTGGGTAGAGTGTCACATGTATATTGGTTAGAGTCCACTTATTGGTTTTGTTGCTTAAATATTCTGTTTCTTCAATGATTTCTTCTTTTAGCAATTCTGTCCACTGCTGAAAAGATGAATCCTCCATAATCCATGTATTTTGAGGCTCTCTATGTCTTATTTTTTTCATACTTAGAATCACTGTGTCTTCATATTAGATTAGTAATTTTATCATTGTGTAATATTTTTCTTTGTCTAAAAATTTGCTTTGCTCTGGATTCTCTTTATCCAATAGTGATATTGTCATTCACAATATGTTAGAACCACTTCATATCCTGTGATGGAAAGGGAGGAGATCAGGCTTTAGGGCCACAGATGGCTTCCAAATTGCTTACTTTTGTTAAATTTCTATTAAAGGTACTACTATGCTCTACCCCATGTCCCACACCCTCTATAGGACTCACAGGTCTGTGGAAGAAATTGTTTCCTGCCTGCTTCGTCACTGGGTTCCCAGTTATAACCCCTTGCTTTTGATGTTGGCTTCACTTGTGTTGTTAGAGGAATTCTTGCTCAGTCTAGAGCGGAATGAGCTTGCCTGTAATGCCTTCTCTGCTAGGATACTTTGGGACTGGCCTTCCTTCTGACACAGAAGAATGCTCTGCTACTGTCTTTCTCTAGTCTTGAGATCATAGACCAGTTTGCTTTCTACTTACCCACATTTTGGAGTTCTCTTTTGTGCTATTTCTAGGATTTATACATGTACGTGGAAGGGAGAAACTAGTCTGGTTAAGTTTATAGAAAAGGTGGAAATCGTCCCTCCTGTACCATCCTTGCAATGTTACCTTTCAGAGAAATATTACCTTTTGTAGAAACCAGGTGATATGTGTGTAGCTTTTCTGGACTCAACACCAGGGTTGTCTAATGGAAATAAAATGCAAGTCACAGCTGGGAGCCCTGTGTAGCTAGCCACACTTACACACCTCAAACACAACCCATGCATTTTATTTTAAAAATATAGTTTACCTCATCTAACATTTAAAAAATCCCATTTTGACATTTAATATAAACTTTTTGTTTTCCTTTTTCTGACAAACTTACTACAGCTGAGGCTGGCCTAGAACTTTTAATCCACCTTCCTTCTGTTTGTAACATATAAAATTATTAGATAATTTACATTCTTTCTTTTTTGTACTCGTCTTTTAAGTTGGGGATGTATTTCGTATTTGCAGCATAGCTCCATTATGACTGAAAATTTTCACCAAGTTTGTATTTAGATTTTAAAAATTTCACAGTTGAAAAGTAGATTCATATACTTAAGTTGGCTTAAACTCTTTTTGAAACTAAGACAATGATTAGTTCTTCAACTTAGGATTTAAAAAAATATTTTATTTTATGTGGGTGTTTTGCCTACATGTGTTGTGTACCATGTGTATGATTGTCCATGGAAGGCAGAAGTGGGTGTCAGATCTCTAAGAACTTAGTTACATATGATTGTGAACTGCTATGGGGGTATTGGGAATTGAATGCTGGTTCTCTGGAAGGGTAGCCAGTGCTCTTATTGCTAAATTAGCTCTCCAGTCCCTTAACTAGAATTTAGTTTAAAAAAAAATTTATTTAAGACACGTGTGTGTGTCTGTGTGTGTGTGTGTGTGTGTGTGTGTGTGTGTGTGTGTGTGTGTGTGCGCGCGCGCGCGCGCGCACGCATGTGAGTGCCTGTACCTATAGATTCCAGAGAAGTTGATTCCTCCTGGTACTGGTGGTACTAGATTTTTCTGGAAAGTGCAGTTGTTTTTCTGGCAATATGGCTAATTGAACTGTTTGATTATAAAATATTTCAAATATGTTTGATCCTTTTAAAAAGCATATGACAAAAAAAACTCATTTAAAATGAACAAAAGAGTATACAAACAAACAGGGGCTGGGAGGATAGCTCAGTTGGTAATGTAAGTGCCATAAAAGCACAGTGCCTGAGTTCATTTCCCAGAACCCTCATAGCATTTGCTTGTAATTACAGCATTGGAGAGCCAGAGACAGTCGGTCCTTTGGTTCCCTGGCCAGACATCCTAGCCTACTTGGTGAGTTCCAGGCCAGTGAAAGCCCCTTTCCTTCGTTGAGGAATGACACCTAAGGTCGTTCTGGCACACACACGTGCACACATGGGGTGAAAGGTATGAGGTGGCCTTGAAATTACCTGGAGACTGTGAGAGCACAGAAGTGCTTGAAACCACAATTCAAAGTTCCTACATATTGTATACGTTAGGGACCAGATTAGAAATTATATTAGGGAAACGGCTAGCATGTATTAAAGGTCTCAAAAGTACATACCCCATATAAGGAGTCAAAGGAAGCTTCCTCTCTATGTGAGTAAAACCTCTCTTATGTGAGTAAAAACTCAGAACTTAGTGCTAGTTATATGTTTATTTGGTGTTTGAATGATCAGTGTTTGCATTATATGTAAAAGTCTAAACCAAGAATTAGATCCTAACTTTGGATCTTAAATGCTTTCTGATACTGTATTAGTCAGCATTCTCTAAAGGCAGAAGATTTATGGAATGAATAAGTTAGAGTGGCTTACAGGCAGTGGACAGGTAGTCCCATCAGTGAGACTAGAGGTCTCAGTAGTCCAGTCTGGTACTGGACTCCCAGAGGATCCTAGAAAGTGTCTGGTTTTGTCTGTGCTGGAATCCTAAAGTAGTAAGTTCTAACCCAATGAAAGAATACCTCTGCAGCAGGATAGATACACTTGCTAGCAAGAGTGAGGGCAAACAGGCAAAAAGCAAAAGCTTCCTTATTCTGTGTACTTTTATATGGGTTGCCACCAGAAGGAATGGCCCATATTTAGGGTGCACCTTCCCACCTCAACTGATCAATCAAGAAAACCCCTCACAGTCCAGTTGATTGGGTTTTAGTTGATTCTAGATTTAGTCAAGGTGACAACCAAGATTAGCTGTTTCAGATACCTAGCAAACCAAATTGAGTTGCTCCCTGTAAGAAAAGGTCTTCACATGGCAGGGAATAGTTATCGTTTTATAGAATAGGAACATAGAAAAAGTCTTTCAGACAGACTACATTGAATGTGAATTGATAGGAACTTTGTAACAAGGAATCAAATCTAAAAAATTTTCAGAAATAACAAAATTGGAAACATGTGGCTATTGGATTGGTCAGTGACTTTGAAAATGAACTAAATACAAATTGTGGAAATGCAAAACAAAACATAAAAAATTTTAAACTCAGTGCCAATGTTAAATAGCAGGTAACCTCAACTGAAAGGAAAACTTACTAGAATGTGATTCTGAGTTAGAGAGAAAGCGGCCCAGGGGCGGAAGCCTGGGCAGTTGTGGTAAGGATAAAACATGGGAGATACATTTCAGAAGATGATGTAGAGAATATTTGAAGTGATAAATGACTTAAAATTTTAAAGAAAAGATTAGAATTTTCACATCTTGGAAGCCCAACAAATAAATAGGAGGAAATCTCCTCTTGTGAACATGGGTTATTTTTATGAAATGTGGCACAGCAGGCAGAGATCTTAAAATAGAAACCTGAAGATCGTAGAACAAAGTGGTCAAGAGTAGCCAGCCTAGAATTGGATCTCTAGTAAAAGGCTTTGTACAGGATGGTAAATAAAGATATTTTACAGTAAAAAATATCTTTACCACCACAAGGCCATTCTCCTTCTAAATACTTTAGATTTATTTCTGATCTTAAACTAAGAAGGAGTATAGTGGTTAAATATGTGAATAAATCTAAATGTATATTGGTAATGTAAAACAAAAACTATTTCTGATTTGTAAGAAATTAAAAAATACACTGTTGTGCTAACTTCTGTGTGCATGGGTGTTTTGTATGCATGTGCACCAGATACATGCCTCGTGCTCAGGGAGTAGGAGAGTGTGTCAGATTCCCTGGTACTCAGCTGCAGACAGTCATAAGACACTGCAGGAACCAAAACCAAGTCCTCCTTGGGCAGATCGGCCAGGGTTGTTAGCACTGTGTTTTCTGTCTAGCTCCTGGTGTCTGTGTTCTTAAGTATGTTATACTGCCTCATTGTTTGAATGGCTAGGGCAATACTCTCAATTTTCCAATATCAGGAAATGTGTTTATGACTCTAGGATGGGAAAGTAGTAGTGTTTTTTTTTTGTTTTATTTTGATTCAAATTTGATCAAGTATTTGATTAAAAAATCAAGGAAAGATTTTTATATTCATCAGAAAATGGGAAATCGGGGTTGGGGATTTAGCTCAGTGGTAGAGCGCTTGCCTAGCAAGTGCAAGGCCCTGGGTTCAGTCCTCAGCTCCGGAAAAAAAAGAAAAAAAAAGAAAAAAGAAAGAAAGAAAATGGGAAATCAATAAATTTGGCTAACTTACAATTAAGAAATTTATTTTAACAGGAGATGTTTTTAAAAAGGCAAGTCAGAGTTAGGGGAATTTTTAAAAATATAGTTATAATCAGAAAATAAAAAGAATTAAGCAGTAAGATAAGTTTCTATTTCACATAATTGATATTGTTAGGCTTTTAAAATTCCTCTGTCCTGAATGGGATATGTGCACGTGTGTGTGAAGGAGGACAGTTGAGCAGGCGGACAAATTAGAACAAAATATAATTGAACCTAATGACCAATATTTGGTATACTTTATAACTTAAAAAGATTTTTAAAAATTATTTAAAATTATGTATATGTGTGTGGGTGAGTGTGCAAGTAAGTGTGGTTGCCTGTGGAGACCAGAGGCATTGGATCTCTTGAGGCTGGAGTTACAAGTGGTTATGAGCACTCTTAACCTGTGAGCCACCTCTTCAACCCTATTATGATTGTTTTAGATGTTGAAAACCATCATTTCCATTTGGATTGTTCTTCAGTGGGAAACCTGCAGGAGCTAAGCAGTTGGTACTCTCGGAAGCTTGTGAATAGTTCTGCCTCCAAGTACTCTATGTCTGTAAATTTGGCCAGCTCTGCTCAGGCTGGTCTTTTCTTTCTAGGAGATTAAGAACTGTTTATCTTCACTTAGAGCTATACTCCTGAATCATTAAATAGAACACTGTGAATCTGCTGCTACAGTTCATAACATTTGAAAGGATTAGCATTCAGTTTATTCTCTCTAAACCCACAGCTATTAGGAAATAACCTTAAACTTCAGGATTTACTTTGCAGAAATGATTTTCTTCTAATGTATGCCATTTGAAACAAATTCACAATCCTGTTACGTAAGAGGCTGTGCAACATTAATACTACGCATTGATATTTAGTAACCAGGTATGTGTCAAAAAATTTTAAAAATAACCCTAATTTTAAAAATAAAATACATGCATATATAAGAAAACTTGAAAAACACAAACATTTAGATGATAAATTATTTAGTAAAGTACAAATTAACACTTGTATATTTTGCTATTCTTTATCTTTGTGTACATGGTTGAAAGTAAGTCTTAATTCTAACATGAGTTTTAACTTAAGCTAAAAATTGTATAGACAGTTGATCACATCAAAATTGAGTCAAAATTTGTAGTTTAATACTAATTCTTGTACCATTTTTATTTTGTCTAGTTTTCCAGGGCATGATATATTTTAAAAAGTTGTGACCACACTAAGTTTTTTTAAGTTATAAAATAGGAGCATGTGCCTGTCAGCAGTTTATTGCCTATCAGTTCTTAGGGCATTTTCTTGTGGTTCTGGGTAAACATCCTTTGGCAGCTGGCACAAGGTTAAGCTTCATCAGTACTTCAGGGTGGAAGGGGCTTTTCTTCCTTATTCTGACATCCCCATCCCCCCACAGTGTGGAACACAGTTGCAAAGGGGTAAAGAGGCTGTGAAGATCACTACTAGTGAGGTGAGTTATCAGCCTACTTCAGGGGCCTTTGTAAGTTCCTCTGGCACCTTCCTCCAGTAGTAATGAACAAAAATGCCCCAGGCATTGTCAAATGTGCCCCAAGACAACAGATAACCCTGGTTGGTTGAGAACTGCTCCCCTCTCTCCCCTCCTCCTCCCTTCTCCCCTCTTCCCACTTGTGTTTTGTCTGTCTTAGGGTTTTGTTGCTGTGATAAAACACCATGACTGAAAGCAGCTTGGGAGCAGAGTTTATTTCACTTCAGCTTGCACACCACAGCCCATCATCAAGGAAGTCAGGGCAGGAGCCTGGAAGCAAGAACTACAGAAACAGACGCAGGGAAGCACTGCATACTGGCTTGTTCCCCATGGTTTTCTCAGTGTGCTTTCTTTACGTCCAAGATCACCTGCCAGAGGATGTCACTGCCCACACATGACCGGGCCACATCAGTCACTAAAAAAATGCACCCGAGATTGCCAACCGGCCAGTCTTAACAAGAGACATCTTCTCAATCGTGATTCCCTTACTATAGCTTGTGTCAAGTTTACAAAAACAAAAAATGAAAACAAAACAACCAAAGCCTAAAACCCACCTGAAGAGTTTTGCAGCTAATACTTTCATTCTCGTCTTCATTTATTCTTTGTGTTCCTTTTTGCTTCACTTTGTGTCCTCATGTCCCTCCCGCCAAATGCCATAAACTTCTATCCAGATGGTCACTAGCCGTCTTCACTCAATCTTTATAGGTTCATAAAGGATAAAGAAACTTCTCTGTGTCTTCTCCCATACAGCTGTCTTCATTTTGTTTGATGGCAGTTCTGGTTTTCTAGGTCGTAGATTTTTCTGTAGTCTATGACCTGTGCTTTCAAGACTCACGAACATTTTATAGGAAATCCTGCTGGCTTTACCTATGCAGTTTACTTGGATCTGACTACTCAACCTTGTTGTCCCAGCACTGTCATTGGGACAGTTTATTGTAGGAGCTCTTGTGTCTTTAATTTGTTCATACCATCTTAAATAACTCTTTAAAAATATTAAAATCAAATCGTGTCATTCTTTTCTCGAGAGCTCTATAGTGACTCCTACACCTCACATCGGATAAAGCCAATGTATTTAACATATAATAATGCTCAAATAATTGTTGAGTTGATGATCCCTAAATCAAGCCTATTCACATCCATCCTCTCTCCTCATGCTTCACCTTGCTGAACTTTGTTATTAATTGCCTCTCTTTTTAAATAATCTTTTGTCCTTCGGTGTCACTTCTGGTTGATCTGTTTCCTTTGTGGGTCACTTTCTCAGTGTTAAAATCCTTGACTCTTTTTCCTACTCATCACGTATTAGTTACAGCACTGGATAAACTTGTCATCTCAGTTTCAGGCTCTGTAACTGCGTTTTTGCTTATTTTTGTAAATCTTTTATTTTCGATGCAATAATTTTGATCTATACATTACATACACACATATTTTATGAAGTTTCTACACAGTCCACGTTTTTCCAGTCTGTACACTAAGTGGTCATCATGGAATTCATGCCCTGTTTTGCTTGGTAGCCTATTCTTGATCATCATCCCCCGGTCTCTGTCTCTGCCTAAAGACAGCATGTCTGTTGAAATTATAAATCTCTTCCCTCAAGGGAAATTAGATTTTAGTGTTTGGAACAGTACTAAATATGTAGTGAACACTTAATAAGCATGTGTTAATAGTAATAGCCTCTTTGGCTTTTTTTCCATTGAATTTTACCAAAAATGATTATTCTTCACTGACTTTTTAATGACGAAATGAATTCTTGGCCCACAGCATAATAAGCATAATAACCTTTTGTCATTATGAGCACAATGATACAGCTTCCCCTTCCTCTCCATCTGACTCTTATAATGTTAATGTGCAAGTTTAGAAGTCTCTGTTTTATAATTTCATTTGGAAATTTATAAGTGAAGCTGGGTGATTTAGAGGAGTAAGTTATTAACGTTAACAAATGTTAGTAATAATCACCTGTATTTCTTCATGAGTTCTTGACTCAGCAGTTTATTTGATGAATGTTTTTGAGTGCTTATTGTTCTGTTTACTGCATGTGAAAGGGGCTAGTATTATAAAAGGGAATTAAACATAGCCAGTGTGCAGATGTATATTTCAAATTTCTAAGATTTCAAAAATTTAGAAGATGGATTATTGATTGATACGTGTCAAGTAGAGAAAGAGAGAATAAAGAATAATTTCACTTTTTTGACCTTTTCTAGCCTTTATATGATCATTCTGTAAAATGTAGCAAGTAAAAATTAGGTATTTCTGATTGAAAACATGAAAATTTAAATTTTTCATGAATAAAAGATTTTTGAGACACTAATAGCATGTAGTTATTCTAAATCTTAAGACTGATCTGTAGCTGTGAGTTTGTGAGAATTGAATTGGCTGTTTGAAAATAATAGCTATTGAAAAACATGTGTAAACATAATCTGAACATTATGTCAAGTGAACTATATAAAATCTAATGATAGATTCTTATAGAATAAATTATTTTGATTAAAACTTTAGAAATATTGGAGCATAATAACAGGAAAGAGCTGAGTGATAATAATTGTCTTATTAACTTCTGTATTCCAGTGTGCTATGTAAGAAATATATTCTTATATAAGTGGGGTCATATAATTGTCTTCATAATTCATTGTCTTCATATAAGTGCAGAAAGCCAAATTAAAATATGAATACACCAGTAAAGTAAAACAAAAGATTTCTTTAATGGCAAAATGATCTATAAGACTGATGAAGCAGCTCACATAATTATAAGCCTAAGTAATTTTTATTCAGTTTTTATTTAAATAGGACTAATAAATTAACCTGTAGATTAGTAAGGAGTTTGAAAATATTCAAAAATCAAAAAAGTAGGCCATTTGAGGGCTCTGATTTCTTTTTCTTTTTTTTTTTTTTCTTTTTTTCGGAGCTGGGGACCAAACCCAGGACCTTGCGCTTGCTAGGCAGGCGCTCTACCACTGAGCCAAATCCCCAACCCCTCTGATTTCTTTATTTACTTAAAATTTAAATGTATCAGATAACAATTAAGCTATATTTATAGTTAATGGAAAATGCTAAAAGCTGATTTTCCCCCTATTTTATACTTTTTTAATAAACAGAAAATTTGGGGGGGTGAGTATAGGTGAAACACTTTGGGAGATGGAATTATAGTTGCACAACTTATAATGAGGTTATTTTTAAAATTCTAAAAGTCTTTAAGCATTCTTGAAAGTCTTTTTAAAGTAGTTTAAAGAAAGTAATTAAAAAGGTTCATTTCTGTTTACACTATAGGAGTACCTATACTCAAAATGATTCTTTGGAAAGACAGTAATTATGTATGCTTTGTTTGTTTATGACGAGTAGACTAATTGGATTCTGTGTTTTATGCCATCCTTACTTTTTTTTTTTTTTTTTTTTTTTTTTTTTTTCGTTCTTTTTTTTCGGAGCTGGGGACCCAACTAGGGCCTTATGCGGCAAGCGCTGTGAGCTAAATCTGAGCTAAATCCCCAACCCCATCCTTACTCTTAACACACGTGTCTGTATCCGTATTTAGTCTAGTTGTGAAGACCTGAATGCACGGTGCCTGCTTCTTTCCTCCTTAAAACAGTGCAGTTTTATTTGCATACTCATCTGTGCAGTTAGTTATGTTTGAATATGATATTAATAAAAAGGTGTCATATTAGAATAAAGTCAGTGTTTTGGCAGACATTTTAAGGATGTTTTAAAATGAATAATTAGAGGTGACAATTTTAGAAGTAGCTGTTGTTTGTAAAAGTAATTCAGGGGACTTTTCTATTACTGCTTTTTATCTCCCAAATAATTGACACCTGGCATATTCATTACACATTCTGGCATTAAGCTGGACAGGTCCTGAGCTATTCTAACTGGACTATGGTGGCCTGGCCTTCTTCCCAGCCATGTGTCCTGTTAGTTGCCATCTTGGTTTTACGCTGGCCTCTTTCTTTATCTGTGCTCTCACAGCTGGGGACTCCTCAGCTCACCTGAGACTCTTTTTCTCCCAAGGCATGAAGTCCCACCATATCTTTCCTGCCTGGCTAATAGGCTGATCAGCTTTTTATTTACCAATCAGAAGAAGATGGAGAACAATGGTTCACAAAATACTGAGTCAGGAAATGCCCCTGTATTTTTTCATTTCCACTCTCTTGCCTAGCCTGATTTTTTACATACTACTGTTGAAATTTTAGCATTACTTTGCAGCTTTTTCCTTTCACTTGTGAAGCTAAACTTACCTATTAATATTTAATAATAATAAAATCGGAAGTGAGGTAAGTATATGTTACTTTTAAGCTGATTACTATTTCAGTCATCCTTAACTAATTAAATATCTTACTTTTCTACATCCTTGTTTTCCATTTTTTTATTTCCTGCTTGTCTCATTAGCTTGTGATTAATGTATGGTTTTTAGTCTTTTCCTTTCTAGATAATCAAGTGGGACAAAAGGTAGGACGTAAAAAAAGGACTACGGCATCTTTTCATTCACTTTCTGTTTGACTGTGTTTGTCACTGGGAGAACATACTAAAAATTTAAACCATGTAATTATTTTAATCCACAAGAATATAGACTTACTCATTTTTCCTACTGGTATGTTAGACACCATTGTTAATGGTTCAGAAATGGAAAGAGACTGTTCACAGTAGCCTTCAGCATTTACCAGCAGCAATTTAATTTTTAAAAGGAGTTAGTATACAAAGTAGTGGGTTCTGTTACGGCAATCTAGTACTTAAATGTTGTTTTACTGGATTTAATGTAGCTTTTCCTTGAACTCTGTCCCTCTGCTCTCACTGGCTCCTTTCTTCCCAGGCTAGTGGCCCATTCTTCCGCTTTCAGGGCACAGTATTTCGTTGATCTCTCTTTCCCTTTCCCTTAAGATCTTTTCCTCTCCTTTTATGATTTCCTTTCTAGTTTCACACCTCTATCTATGTCTCTCTGTCTCTTTGTCTCTCTGTCTCTCTGTCTATGTATCTCATGTTTGTCTCTGACTCTCAAAATTTCAAATCTAGTTTCTTGATCTGAGAAAATATGATAGTCTTTTGAGTCTGGCCTATTCTGCTTAGCATAATGGTTGTCATTCTTCTTAAAATGAGAGCTTTTATTATCTGTTACTCGTCTAACTTTCTGGCCCCTTCACTTGTACTTCCCATCACTAGTGGCAGCTCTATATAATTGTGGTTTCTTAACCATACCCAATTTTCTCTTATGTGCCATTGTAGTGCCCTCTACTTGAACTGTTATTCTGATGTTCCTGGTTCCCTTTCTTGTCACCTACAGCTATTTCAAGCCTGTTTGGTGGTTACTGACTGGAGTAATTTCATCCTCCTCATTTTCTGTGCTTCCACAGTGTCCCATTGTTGCCTTTAAGATGATACTGGATTGTTTGTCACTGTATATGACTGTAAACTCTGTGGGAACACCAGTGGAGTCCTTCATCCCTCCCTGCTGTGGACAGAACATTCAGTGTTCAACTGGAAGGAGGAAAGGAAACTGAACTTGAGTGTCTTTCATGTGCCAGAAAAGTTAAGCTTAGGTGTCTAGACACAATAGATTCCGTTAAGCTGTCCCAATAACTTTCTAAAACATATGATTATATCATATATTCTTGTGTATTAGCTGCATCTTTTAGTTAGAAATCTGAAGTTAAGTAGTTTGTCTAGTAGTTAAGAGTTAGAACTGGGGCATAAGTAAAGACATTTTGACTCCATAATTTCTGGTTATTTCATTTTTATCACATTGGTTTCCTAACTGTATAGATGTATTAATGCAGAATGTATTAAGGTAGAATGGTATAAAGACCATGCATATAGTCATCATGCAAATGTGGGTTTAAATTTGAGCTTTCTATGTAGCAATTTTCAGGATCTTAATCCCCATAAATCAAGCCTTTTCCTTAATTATGATTGAGAGCATTATTGCTGTTAGAATTAAATGAAGGAATGTATGAGGACAGTTTTATGCTGTGTTGGGTATGTAACACATATGGATGAATTGTATCAGGTAAGGATATTTATAAACAGCTTATTGACTAGCACTAACTTAAGCAAAATACCAGATGGTAATAATAAGAAAATTTGAGGTAGTCTTCAGTGGACAACCTCTTTCACATTATTATTGGATAACTGTGAAGTTGCAAGTGTTACCCCACAGCTGGAGTAAAGGAGAGAAGGAAGAGTAGGTATCAGCCCTGTCTGTATCTCTTACTAGAAGGAAAAAGCTTTTTAGATTCACCTTGTATCTCAGTTCTGAAGTTGGTTGTGTGGAGCATTGTAGTAATTTAATTGTTCCCCTAATATCTAAACTTTAATGAAAAAGATTAAGAAAGTGGAACATTTCATGTTGAGATTAGAGCATGGCTCCCTCACCTAAAGTTAAGGAAAGTATCTTCCTCAGTGATTGATGGTGGGGTTTTGTGATGAAACAGCCCTAAAAACTGTTATACAATATGTTTATTCATAACTTAAAGCAATAAAAGGGCATTAGGCATTGTTTCAATTCATATTAAGGAAAATCTAAGAGTAAATTAACTGTGTTCTTATATAATATTTAGATGCTAACATATTTTTACCACCCAAGTGTGAGGACCAGAGTTGGATCCTCAGAACCCATGTAAAGCAGAGATGGTAGGATAAGTCTGTGTCTCAGGTTACCTATGTCAAGACGGGAAGGAGAAACATGAGAATCACTGGAAGCACATGGGTTAGCTAACCTGGTGTATACATGTGTGATCAATAAGAGACCCTACTTTCAGACAGGATGGAAGGCAAGGACTGACACCCAAGGTTGTCTTTTGATCTCTACATGTATGCTGAGGTGCCTGTGAACCTGTTGTTTGATTAATTTATTCCTATATAATTAGAAGTTAATGGCACCAGAAAATCAGAGTCTTGGCTATAGAACGAAATATGTTCTTTTCTGTGGATATTCATTCCAGTTTTTAACATTAACATTTTGAAATTTTATTTTCCCATTATGTCTGCACTTAGAGCTTAAAGATACATATGCAGAGAATAACGTCTAATTATTTTATGACTCTTGGAGTATTTTATTTCTTGACAACCAAATGGTTCTGCAAATTGCTTTAATGCTAGATTTTCTAGATCCTTAGATACATTGGATGGCTTTTAGTCATTCAGAAGCCACTGATAAGTTATGCAGTAATAATAAACATGATTATAATCAAGTTTAGTTTCTAAATATTGAGGAGAAGTATATATGCTTTTACTGTCACAGCTTTTAAAAGCTGTTTGAGATAGATAAAGAAAAGGTGGACAATATGCTGAGAAGCAGATGTTGTATAACTAAAGTACCCAGCTGTGAACTAACAAAATGAATCTCATGCCGGTTAGTTAACAATTCTTTGGCAGTCAGAGACATATGTAAAGCAGTAAACACAGCATGGGGAAATAAAAAAATTAAAAATATTTTCTAAGCTGAAACATTGGCAATGTCTAGTCTACCATCTGTTCTATTGGAATTTGGTTTTATCATGAGTAAGTCATTCCAAGGTCACATAAAAAAGACAAATTAGCTAACCTTGTATTCTTCATTCATATTAAATATAGCCTCTACAACTTTGACTTAATAAAAATATTTCAGCAAAATCAATTTTACTTGTGTAATACAAAAATATTAGTTTTTTTTTTTTGGTAGGGTTTGAAACAATTTTGTTTTGCTTAAGCCTTATTTAAATTCTTTCAGAATGAATCTATTATTTATTTATTTTTCTATTGAAATGCTTCTTTGGTAGATTTAGATGAATGATCACTTCCTGTAAATGTATCTTTTATTGGCTAGATGTAATTTTCTTGGAGGTTGCTGATTAAGCTTTGCTCTTCTGACCCAAACTCTCCAAACTGACTGATTCAAACTGACTTCTCTCAGCTTCATATTGAGTTGCTCTGCTTGACTTCATACTAGTTCTGGCAATCTGTTCTAATTTTTTGGCTCTTTCTTATTCTCTGGTCCTTTGTCTTCACCTACAACCTTCATCTAAAACTGTGCCAGTAAACCCCTACCCCTGTGCTCTTTAAGTTTGCTCTTTCCTGTCTGTTCTCATGAGAGTTGGGCATATCCTACCTCTGACTCATTCTGTCAAATCTTTCTCTGATTCATTACTTTGTCTGCCCCTCAATCAGACATCACTTTTAAACATGGCTGCTTCCTTCTACAAACTAACCTTATCTACATTGACTGGGATTAAAGGAGTATACTTAGGGAGTGTTTGTATTCCAGCTAGAGGGATTAAACATTTGTCATTCCAGCTGGATCACACAGACCTAGAAGGTCTTTGGATGCCAGATTAAAATTCCTCTACAAATTGCAAAGTATATTATTCTTCTGTCAGAAGGGGGCAGAGTCTTTTCATCGTAATGATCTTCCTCTGTTGAATGCATGGAATGTCCTAACTAGGCTAAAAGTTCAGATTTTAATACTTGAAAATCTTCCATTACATTTTTTAAAAATTGGGTCCCAAAATGTAAAAATTTCCACCTACAGATTGGATCTACGTTAGCTCTTGCAGTTGGTTTGTTTAGTACAGCAGCAGTTTCCCCTGATTATTTAGAAATGTTGCAAACTGCAGCACCAGGTTTACTTAGATGCCTAATGAAACACCTTAAAGCTTTTTAAATACCAGAGCCAATATAATTTGTTAGAAAATGAAAATGAAGAACCAATTAAACCATTATTAATATGCCTTAGAAATTTCAACTTGTGGTTTCTTGGCCTTATGGCTTAGGGTTGTAGCAAGGCAGTACATTCTGGTGGGAATCATGCAGGAGAGTGAGTTCACTCAGCATATGGCTAAGGAGTGAAAGAAGGAAGAGACCAAAATCTCGCAGTCTTCTGTGAGAGCACCTGTGACAGGAGCACTTCTGCCTAGGACTTATATCCTCAAGCCTCAGCCATCTTCCAGTAGTGCCTTAGACTAGGGCCTAAGCCCATATGGACCTTGGAAGACATTTAATGTTCAAATGAGTAACTATCAGTATTAAGTATTAAGTAGTGTAATTGGATTACTCTAGTGAAGTCATTTCTTTACGTTAGTGCTTGGGAATTGAGGAATTCCTAATTAGGGAAGTCTCAATCCACTCTTCCTCTTTAACCTTAGGATCGGCAGTTTTTGTGAACCCATTAGAGAAAAATTGTCAGATATCCTTCTCAATATTGGGCAGGATGCTAGCAAGGTGGCTTATCAGGTAAAACCTCCTGCTGCTAAGTCTGACAATCTGAATTTGATTTCTGGGCTTCATGTGGTGAAAGGAAAGAGCTTACCTATACATTTCTCTCTCCCTCCTTCTTTCCCTTTCCATCCCCCTCCCTCTCTCTCCAGCCCCCCCAGTGTGCACGTGCGTGCGCGTGCACACGCACACACGCACACACGCACAGGCACACACATGCATGCACACGCACGCACACGCACACACGCACAGGATAGGAAAGGTTGTTATAATTGTTAAATATTCTATATATGGCAATATGCAAATATATATATATATGTGAGTACACTCTGTGTTAGAGTTTTTTTATAAACTAGCATCATAATTCTGCTGTGATATGATTATTCAGAAAACGAAAATATTAGTGGTACTTTTTTTACTTGGGTCACTATAGTATGATCAAAATTCAGTTTTAAAAATATTGCATTAATTGTATGAAACAAAACAGCATGTCAGGTATTAATTAGGAGTATAATATACTAGATTGTAGTAGATACATTATTAGATGTTCGGTCCAAGCAATATGGATAAGATGCTGATCATAATTGGTAATAAGAGGGTATCACTGTAATTACAGTAGATAATGCATTAATTGTAACCTTATCTAGGCAGGAGAGAAGTCCATTGTGTTTCTGTTCATTTTGGTATTCGTGTGTGTGAACTGAATAAGATACTTCAGTATTTAACTTACGTTAAGAAAACATCAATACACTAGGATATAAAGGATTGGTAATTTTTTATCATTGTAACATTATGTGATTGAAATTTCTAAACCACTGGAAAGGGCACCTATGCAGAACATTATCACACCCTAGAAATTCTTGGTTAATCACAAATGAAAATTAGAGTTCAATATTAAGGTTCACTATTCCACTACTTTTAAAAACAAAAAAAGTAGGCGGAATTGGTATATTCTTTGTATTAAAGAGACTTATCTTTACTCAGTCTTATTGCCAGTATTATGTTAGCTTGTAGAATCAATTGATATATTTTCTATATGATTTCATTTTAAAAAACTTTAAACCTCTGAAGATATCTTGCTCTAGATTTCAAAGGAATGCTTCAGAATATATCTTGCCTTAATTAAGGATTCTTCAGATATTTCTTTTTCAGATTAGTTTTGGTAATTTATATTTTATTAAAGAACATAGGTAAGTTTTTATGATTTTCAAAGTATTTAAATTAAAATTATATAGTTTATATGTTTTTTAAAAAATCTCGCAGTGCACTTATATCACTTTTCTCACTGTGATGCCTGTAAAATTAGTTTCTAGCTACTAAATGCTCCTGAAAAATGTCAGTGAAGTTCATTTCTATACAGTGTTATACTTGAGATTTTGTTCTTAAAAATCAATATCAAGGAGGGAATTTTGGTTTTTGATTGTTTTATTTATTTATGTTTTTATTTTGTTTAGGTATAAGTGGACACTATAGTTATATGGGTCTATAACTTTGGGAAATAAAGCATCAGGAGAAAAAAGTTCAGTTATGCTGCTGGTTACAGTACTATTTTTTTCTGCAGCATTTTCTTCTCTGTTTTTGTACATGTCTTCATAGAAAAAAAAATAAACAAGCAATAGAAAAAACTTGATTCTAATGCCATGGCGATATGTCTACACACTTTCCTCCATGTCCACCCACTTCCATTAGTAATGTTCTAAGTGCTTAAGCAATGGGGATGGACAGGGAAATAGTTCCCTTTTCTTACAGTCATAACTCTCACTAGGGACTCTGAACTATTCCATTAAGGCACAAGTCACAGACATGCTGATAGACCTCTTTAGCTTTATAAAGGGAGAGGGAGGAACAGCAAGACCTGTGAAAAAGGAGGAGAGCAAAGGAGCAAAGGGAGGGAGAGGGAGGGAGCAGGAGAAAGGAGAAAAAGTGAAAGCCTGCATTTTTTCCTGAGCAGTTGAAGTATAAAATTAGTTGATTGCTTTTTTTTTTTTTTTTTTTTGCAAAAAACCATAGATCTTTCTTTTTTTTTTTTTTTTTCTTTTTCTGCAATGAAGGAATGGGAAAAACAGGAAGGTAAGTGACATAGAGTAGGTTTAGGGACTGTATCATATATACTGATAACTTCATACACTTTTAACAGATCATCAACAGTGATTTCAGATGTCATTCATGTGTTTTGCTCTCTAACTAGACAGAACCACATTTGAAGGAAAATAAACTCTGGCGCTTAACTCAGAGAGAGGTGTTCTATAAATATTTCTTAGTGGTGAAATATCTGAATAATCTAATTTTTAACCTATATTAATAAACTAAATTTTTTCAAAAAGTAAACATAGTTTTATGGACCTATTCTTCTAAGCAGTCTTAAAAATATTGTTTATAATAAAATGTTATAAAACAAAAGAAATATACAAGAATAAATGTGGAAATTTTCTAATTCATTTTTCCCAATGTTAAGTTAGACACATATTAAAAAGCATATTTGACCTTGTTTATTCATGAATGTAGATGGAAAAAGCTATTATAAGATGTTAGCAAATGAAATTCAACAGGTTATTGAATAAAATGCTATCAGGTGTAGGTATATATTAGGTCAAAGGTGAGAAACCTTATGATCATCTTAATCAGAAAAGGTCTGATGAAGTTCAGTATTCTTCTTTATTAAGTCTTGAATACCCATCTGGCATAGAAGACCTCATACCAATACTGTCCAAACTATTCCACAAAATAGAAACAGATGGAGCACTACCAAATTCCTTCTATGAAGCCACAGTTACTCTTATACCTAAACCACACAAAGACCCAACAAAGAAAGAGAACTTCAGACCAATTATGAATGTCAACATAGTAAAAACAATATACAGCAAACCAGTAGCTAACATCAAACTAAATGGAGAGAAACTTGAAGCAATCCCAATAAATCAGGGACGAGACAAGGCTGTCCACTCTCTCCCTACTTATTTAATATAGTACTTGAAGTCCTAGCCAGAGTAATCAGACAACAAAGGAGGTCAAAGGGATACAAATTGGAAAGGAAGAAGTCAAAATATCACTATTTGCAGATGATATGATAATATACTTAAGTGACCCTAAAAGTCTGACCAGAGAACTCCTAAACCTGATAAACAACTTCAGCAAAGTGTTGGGGTATAAAATTAACTCAAACAAATCAGTAGCCTTCCTCTACCCAAAGGATAAACAGGCTGGGAAAGAAATTAGGGAAATGGCACCCTTCACAATAGTCCCAAATAATATAAAATACCTCGGAGTGACTTTAACCAAACAAGTGAAAGATCTGTATGACAAGGATTAAGGAAGAAGATTTCAGAAGATGGAAAGATCTCCCATGCTCATGGATTGGCAGGATTAATATAGTAAAAATGGCCATTTTGCCAAGAGCAATCTACAGATTCAATGAAATCCCCATCAAAATTCCAACTCAATTCTTCATAGAGATAGAAAGAGCAATTTGCAAATTCATTTGGAATAACAAAAAACCCAGGATAGCAAAAACTATCCTCAACAATAAAAGAACTTCTGGGGGATCCCCATCCCTGATTTCACCCAGTATTACAGAGCTATAGTGATTAAAAAAACAAACAAACAAACAAAAAACAAAACTGCATAGTATTGGTACAGAGATAGGCAGGTAGACCAGTGAAATAGAATTGAAGACCCAGAAAGACACACCTACAGTCACTTGATCTTTGACAAAGGAGCTAAAACCACCCAGTGGAAAAAAGATAGCATTTTCAACAAATGGTGCTGCTTCAACTGGAGGTTAGCAGGTAGAAGAATGCAAATTAATCCATTCTTATCACCAAAGCTTAAGTCCAAGTGGATCAAGGACCTCCACATGAAACCAGATACACTCAAACTAATAGAAGAAAAAGTGGGGAGTCTCGAACACATGGGCACTGGAGAAAATTTCCTGAACAGAACACCAGTGACTTGTGCTCTAAGATCGAGAATTAACAAATGGGACCTCATAAAATTGCAACGCTTCTGTAAGGAAAAGGACACTGTCATTAGGACAAAAGGGCAACCAACAGATTGGGAAAAGATCTTTACCAATCCTACATCTAATAGAGGACTAATATCCAAAATATACAAAGAACTCAAGAAGTTAGACTCCAGAGAGCCAAATAGCCCTATTAAAAAATGGGGTACAAAGCTAAACAAAGAATTCTCAGCTGAAGAATATCGAATGGCTGAGAAGCACCTAAAGAAATGTTCAACATCCTTAGTCATCAGGGAAATGCAAATCAAAACAACCCTGAGATTCCACTTCCTCACATCAGTCAGAATGGCTAAGATAAAATCTTAGGCAACAGCAGATGCTGGTGAGGATGTGGAGAAAGAGGAGCACTCCTCCATTGTTGGTGGGATTGCAGACTTATACAACCACTCTGGAAATCAGTCTGGAGGTTCCTCAGAAAATTGAACATTACACTACCTGAGGACCCAGCTATACCTCTCCTGGGCATACACCCAAAAGATGCTCCAACATACAACAAAGATACATGCTCCACTATGTTCATAGCAGCCTTATTTATAATAGCCAGAAGCTGGAAAGAACCCAGATGCCCTTCAGCAGAGGAATGGATACAGAAATCATGTGGTGCACAAGGGAGTACTACTCAGCTATCAAAAACAATGACTTCATGAAATTTTAGGCAAATGGATTGAACTAGAAAATGTCATCTTGAGTGAGGTAACCCAATCACAGAAAAACACACTTGGTATGCACTCACTGATAAATGGTTATTAGCCCAAAAGCTTGAATTACCCAAGATGTAGTCCACAGACCACATGAGCAGGGATTGAAGGAATGGCCATTCATAGCCTGCCCCACATGTGGCTCATATACATACAGTCACCAAACTAGATAAGATTGATGAAGCTAAGAAGTGCATGCTGACAGGAATAGGATATCGATCTCTCCTAGAGACCCAATCAGAGCTTGTCAAATACAGAGGCGAATGCTAGCAGCAAACCACTGAACTGATAACAGGACCCCTGTTGGAGGAATTAGAGGAAGTATTGAAAGAGGTGAAGGAGCTTGCAACCACATAAGAACAACAATGCCAACCAACCAGAGCTTCCAGGGATTAAACCACTACCAAAGACTATGGACTGACCCATGGCTCCACCTGCATATGTAGCAGAGGATGGCCTTGTTGGGCACCAGTGGAAGGAGAAGCCCTTGATCCTGCCAAGGTTGGACCCCCAGTGCAGGGTAATGGGGTGGTGGTGGTAAGGGGTGGGTGGATGGGGAGGGAACATCCTTATCAGGGAGGGAAACGGGGAGGGGATAGGGGGTGTATGTGCAGGAAACCTGAAAAGGGAATAACATTGAAATGTAAATAAATATATCCAATAAAAAAAGAAACATACTTGCACATGCATACACATATATACATCTAATGATATTTAATAAAAGAAATAGGCCATGAAATTGAAAAAAAGCAAAAAGGGTCTATGATAGGGTTGAGAGGGAGTAAAGGAAAGGGAGAAATGATGTAATTATGCTCTCAGAAGTAAAAGAAAACCACTATAGACAACTGAAGACATCAAAAGAATTAAATTGCTAAAATAACTGATTATGTAGAAATAATTGATTTTTAAAGCAAAGAATAAGAATTTGGCATTTGTATGAGATGGCTTTGTAATTGTATTATGCATTGTCATCATTAACTTGGACTATAACTATGACATATTTAGTATTTATTATGCATATACTATGTTGATCGTTTTACTGGCAGGAATAGTATATAGTATTTACAATAAACTCATAATTTAATAAAGAAAATTTAAAAAAGCTTCTTATAAGATAGAATGTTTCTATATTGAAGGAAGCTGTTATACAACATTTGTGAACAGTAGTTGTCCACCTCTTTGCATAATGAGTAAAATAGTTTAATTTGTACTTTATGTACAAAGCTCAAAAATCAAATGTAATAGCGATGTTTTGGGGGAAAAAAAAACCCTGTAAAACTGCCATTTTCTGCGTTATGCAGTAGATAATCTTCATCCAAAATGTAGTGTTTTAAGGAAGTGACAAAATGGATAATCCATTTGATATGAAATATGTTCTGTTTCTTTGTAAAAGTGGGTAGAATGATACTTAAAAGATTTTGTTTTTAAAGTTTGTTTTTGTTTTTAATGTTTGGAATTCCTTTGAACTTGAACCCTTTGTGATTGTAAGATGCTAAGAGACTTTACAGTTGTTTCTTTGAGTAGAAATACCAGTACCTTTAGTTCCTTCAGTTTTCATTCCTTAAAAAATTCTTATAGTTTTGAGACTTATAGGTTCACCAGGAAGGAAAAAAGTGGTAGCAATTCAGACCTGAGTTAACGCCAGCAGCTGTGTAGGCAAAGGATTAACAATGTGAAATGACCAACAATGGCCAGGATTTCACAAGAGTAGGAATCAGGACAGACACATTCTTTTATTTTTTTTGTTCAACTTTTGAAGGAATTTCATGGAAGTTATGCCCCATAAATTTGTTTCAGATTATGAATGCAAACAAGAAGAGAAATAGAAAGCGAAAGACTATCTTAAAGGTAGCATTGTGTTTGCTCTGTAAATGGGCAGGCTTAAACATTTTAAATGACATTTAACACTATAGGTGACTTGACACAGTTCTTGTTTTTCTGTGTGCCATCTCACTAAAGGAGCTCTTACTGAAAAAGGCAAGGAAGAACAAAGCATGCTGTTTCATCTGAAATGTGGGGTTTCGTGTGTGTATTAGGTTGGTTGGACTTAAGTTGGACTAGAGCTAAATTTCATTTATTTGCTCTTTTATGCAAGTTTTGTATGATTTTTGTTCTATGAATTCTTGTTTCCTCATATTTGAAAGCATAAATGTTACTGTTAGTAGGTTTAGGTTAATGAAGCATGTTTTATAAACTTGCTTTCTAAAATTACTGTTACATATTCCTTTTTAAAGTGAAGATTTGAAAAAAGAAGTGTCTTAGGTATTTTTAGTGTGCCATTATTGTTTAGGTAAAATATCTGGATATTTGTAATAGCTAACCTGTTGATAGTTTTAAAAATAATGCCAACAACACTCATTCACAGTTGACAGGATACATCTGTAGAATTTTCTTGAAAGTGTAGATATTTTTGTGCTAATTAATCTTAAGGATTTTCAGACTCCCCTGCTTTTATTGAGTTTGTTTGCTGGATTTGCTGGGTGGTATGCAGTCATAGGTCAAGGAAGAGAAGGAGTCTGACCTGTCTCTTCTACATTGTGCTAAGCTTTATGACTTTTCTTCTTTGTCACTCAACCAGCATAGATGTTGAAAGAAATCAAATTTTGGCAGCTTTTCATTTCTTGATATTTGTGAACAGGCTTTTGTTTTGGGAAAGGAATTTGAAGGAGGGTAAAGACATAATTTTCTCTTCTTTAAACATTATCAGTTTCCTATTTGATCTTTATTAATTAAGCATAGCAGTACTGACATTTGAATCTGAGATGATGATAGCTGATTTACATGCAGGCATATCTGTTATTTATCAAGCAGTAGTGAGTTAATTGTGAGTGATTAACGTGCTATAAGGAACAGTTTTAGTTTTTGTCCTCAGTAAGGAATATATAGTAATTTTTATGGGTTCCTCTGTGTTGATAAAATGCCAAATATCTATTTATTTCTATTCCTTGTTCTCAGTTGTAAAGCTATAGTGTTTAGCAATGTGCTTTCTGTCTTAGGAGGGTCTGCCAGTGGTGACACATGCTTTTAGTCTCAGCACTGGGGAGGCAGAGAGAGGCAGGTGGATCTCTGTGAGTTTGAGGCCAGCCTGGTTTACAGAGTGAGTTCTAGGACAGGATTTATTATTTCTAATTCTTGTTCTCAGTGAGTTCCATAACCTCAAGACTTGCCAACCAGCCGAAGCCCACTGAAGTGGCAAGCTGCCACAGGAACCTCAGGAGCAGTTCTTAGGCGATTTCTCTCAATGGCAGCATTAGAACAAATTGAGCTCAACAACTCTATGCAAGGTGAACTAATCATGCATGTTGTTAGTGCGGAATAGTGAAGTGGAGCCAGCCAAACCAATGCTCAGTGCTCGTCCCCACTGTCTGTGGAGTCATATGTATACTCCTCCATCACAGGTCCTTTGACGTGTTTGCTACATCAAAGCATCTTGTCACCTGTGTCTGCTTCAGGGATATTCTTTCAGGTGTCTGCTTTAGCAAGACATCAACTGTGTGCCCCAGAAAACATCATTTGACCTAACTGACTTTCCAAACAAACCAGAAGTTTCCACTTCACTGGGGATATAGCTTAATGATCAAGCGTGTGAGGAGTAGTTAGGGAAGGGGTAGTCGTTACATTACAGAGGTGTCTTAAGTACAGTAAACTATAGATACATAATATTCACATACATTAATCATCAGTAAGATAGTATTGATGAATATGGAGAAGGCAAATGGGTATTCACTAAATATGAGTGGCGTGGGGAATAGCAACAACCATTTGGCAGAGGCAGCCAAGCCTTCACTGCAGAGGCCATATTTGCATCGATCCAAACGGAGAGTAAGGTGGACATTGTAAAAGGACCTGTAATCTTGCCATTTTCTGCAGAAAGAACTACAAGGTCGTGATAATAAGCTTGCTGTATTCAAGAACATAAAAAGAGACCAATATGCCAAAATGATGAGAGGAGAGAATAATAAGTATAAAATTGGAAAGTCAGCCAAAGTCCACATCAGCAAGAAACTTGTGGGCCAGAAGGATGGTTTTGGACTTTCAAAATGTGAGAAAAAACTTTTAGAGAGTTTTCTTTGTTTTCTTGCTTTCTTTTTTCAAAATAAGATGTTTGTGATATATATGTATGTATGTGTATACACACACACACACACACACATAAAATTGACAATAAGGCAAAAATGGATCTAGTAAGACTTACGTAGGGACCTGTTGCTTGTGATGATGAACTGGGTCCAGATGGTGACAGGTGAATTTAGGGTATAACTTGGAAGAGTGTTAAACAGTCAAATGTAACCCTATAGTATTTGTTTATGTATAAAGTGCACAGTGGTGCTGTTTGCTATAGTGGTTCTGTCTCGAGGTTGGAGTTGGAGGTGTAACTTGAGGATTGTTTTGTCTGTATTCACCTTCAGTGCCAACAGGCATCATCATTCATCATCTCATCCATTGTCTTCTTTTTCTTTCATTTACAATATTTTAAAGTCATTTATAAGTATAAGAATAACTTTCAAGCTTTATTTAATATATTAATAATTTCAACATAGCTGGTACTGGCCAACTTTTTTGCTGCTGTAACAAAATACCTGAGATGAAGAATCTTGGTTCACTCTTTTCAGAGGTTTTAGTCAGTGCTTTGTTGACTCCATTGTATGTAGGCTGGAGGCAAAGCATCATGACAGAAAGGCATGGTAGAGTAAACCTGCTTATAGCATTCAGGAAGCAAGACATTAGGAAGGGCCTGTGAATAAGGTATAGCCTTGAATGTGTGCCTTCATTGATCTACTTCCTCCAGGTAGGTCCGTCCTACTGTTACTGGTCCAACTAGGCCAGGTTTTTGGTCTCATAGTCAAAGAATTGAAATAAGAGCTCACATAGATCTGCAGAAGTAGCAAGGTATCATTCAAAGTGAAGCAGTAATATAGATTGAAGAGGGTTATATTGTCAAGATTGACAGCAGGCTTCATGTGTAAGGTTACTTAAAGATCTCAGGTCAGTGCCAACATTCTTTTTATGTGGTCCAAAAAAGGCTTTAATAGTTTTGACATTGCTAAAAGGCATCATTTAGATGGTTCTTTTGATTTACAGATGAGATCATATAATCATTGTTCCTACTACATATATTCCTTCCCATAGTGCACCTGATTTTAAGCACATTTATCCTCAATTGTGCATAGGCATAAAATGGTAAAGGAAATTTTCTCTGAAAGTTCTCTGAAGATACAGTTTACTTAACTGCAAATGTCCTCCAATCAGTTCAGACCTTTTGTTTTTCTACCTGAATACATGGAATATATTTGAATAAAACTCTTTTAAGTTTGGTGGTTGTTAAGGGAACAAAAACTGTTGCATTATTTAGAGGAGGTGTATGTGTAGTTGGATGCAGGTGGGGGTCCAATGTTGCTAGGTGTGTTTGTTGTTTGAAGAAGAATGTGTTGTATGCTGCCTGCCTTGCTCCCTCCCAGTTTCTAGTAATGCCATGAAATTATTTTCAGAGCCTTCATAATCAGTCACTTCCCACAAAGGCCTCATCTGAACATTACATTAAGAACAAAGCCTTCAACACTTGAGTTTTAGGGATACTTCATATCTAGACTATTAACGTAATAGGCCTGGGTCTGAAGAGATGGCTCAGTGGATAAGAACATTTCCTTCTCTTGCAGAAGGCCAGGGTCCAGTCACCAGCATCCATATGATGGCTCACAACTGCCTGTAACTGCAGTTTCAGGGAACCTGATGACCGCTTTGGGTCTCTGCTAATACTGTACACACATGGTGCACAAACAGGCACTCAGACACACACAAACACACACACACAAATAAAATAATTTATTTTAAAATGCTAGAAAATCTTAACTTTAATTCCATAGTGTCTTGGTTTTGAAGACAACTATATATACAATTTAAAAACGTCCATTGACTATAATTAACTGCCCACCAATTACTATAATCCTGGAACATATATATTATACAAACACTGTTTCCAGATATTAAAAATTTATTTCTAATAGGTTCTACCTTATTATTACTTCTGATTTTTTTCATTTTCATTGTCAAAGGACAATGTTTCTGAAAACTGATGTGTAATGATTTTGTTGCAGAAAAAGTGACAACTCAGAAAAGCACTTTTAAAATTCATTTTTAAACTTTTAAACTTCAGTTAGAATAATTAGTTCAATTATCTCGTTCGTTTCACCTGCAGTTCACACCTCCTGTCTGTTGGGATTACAGGCTAGATTGTTTGTCCCCCTTTCCTCTCTCTCTGTTTTCTTTTACTTATCAGAAACATAAACACTGAATAAACCTCTGTAATTTTACGTTGAAAATTAGAAAGTTTGCCGTCTTTGTTCCCAGTTGTCTGAGACACACACAGTTAATGGTTTATGCAAAGCAAGCCTGCTATATAAGTTTCCTTATCTTTTTTGAGTTGTCAGAATTGCTATCTTAAGTATAAGAGGGATAGAAGTATCATTTGATTCAGAATAGCTTGTTTAATATATCTTTTTACATGAACTCTGCTAAGGATGATGAAGAGACAAAGGTTCTGAAAATAGTTTTATAAGTTTGTAATATATTTGTTCCTTCACTATAATTTTATAATTTTAGCAATATCACATACCTCACCAATAGTATTAAGAAAATGTTGCCATGTAGGGCACCAGTGAAATCCTCACTTGATTTCTGAGAAAACAAGATTGGCTTATGTAGTAGTTCTTGGACTCAACTTTTCTCTTGTGTTAATCAAGGAGATTCTTGTCTTGTAACAGACCTCAAATACTTCTGGGGAGGAAGCAAGTTAAGAATGTACATTTATTTCTTCAGATTTCTGTAACATCTCCCACGGGAAGTTTTATTCACTCTCTAGTGTTAAATTTGACATTCTATTACTCTGAATAGATTCTGTCAAATGAATAGTCATGAAGCTACAGGTAAAATGTCCAAGGGATAAGTACATTCTTTTTCATTTTTGACCTCCTGCCACAAATTTCCATATATGCTAAGTTTATTATTTTTTCCTGTTCATAAGATTATTTTTTTAAAGTAGTGACATACCTTTTGACATTTATATATTGGTAAGGACATTTCAGAAAACCATTTTGAAAAATATGCCATCAAAAGATTCAGATGAATTCAAGGTAGGAAATGAGATACCTCTCGGCATTATAATCTTACATGTAGATAAAGGCTTGTTTAACTCTCACTTGCATGAGTCTGAACTGGCAGGCAACTTGGAATGTTGGGCAGCACTGTTGTTCAGGGACCTCCTATTTTACCATTCTACCATCTCCAGTGGCTGTGTTCTTGTCTGAGAGATGAATCTGGATCACCATGTTACAGTCACATCCTGCTTTATGTGCAAAAGCAAAACAAATGAAATTGGAATGAAAGTGAGAAGCAACTTGTTCAAAAGTGTGTCACTGTGCCACTGGAGGTTTTACACGTTCTTATCCTGTTGGCCAGAACTTAATCACATGGACATAGGATAGGCCTGGAAATCTAAGTGTTGAATTTTCAAAAGAAAGAAGAATGTTTACTGGAATGCTATTAATTTTGCCACATGAATAAATAGTTTTTTTTCAGCACTTACTGTATGTGTCAATTTATTCTAGGAATTTTAACTATGTCATCTCACTTTGTTTTAGTGACTGAGATGCAGGTTACATCAGAAGGTAGGCAGCAGAACTGGGATTTGATTCCCAAGTACTGTGGCATTTCAGCACATGTCTAGGAGATGGAATAGATTATCCAGAAGATGTTTGGTGTAAGCAAGCTTGAAAGATGATGCTGGCATCTACAAAGACTGGACTGTGGGAGAGGTTTGAGTGATATGATCAGGAATTCTGTCTGTTTTTAAAATTTAAATCCAAATGAGAATGTAGATTAGCCAGTTTATGTTGTAGGTTTGGTCTAATGCTTGTATTATGTTAATTGAGTTCCCAAAATTGCATGAGAATCCATATGTAAGATGCTGAGGTCCCTGCCCCCAGTTGGTTCTGATTGGTAAGTAAAGGTGCTGGCGGCAATGGCTGGGCAGGGAGACCAAAGCAAGATTTTAGGATTCTCAGGCAAGGGGACCAAGAGAGGAAGAAGGATTTAGAACTACCATGCCAGGAAAGGATGGGGTCCAGGCCTGAGAGATGCGGAAGAGAGAGCATACCAATCATGTAAGCTGGGGAAGAGTGGCCCCGAGGCATTGGGGGGGGGGAGATTAGGTTTAGGGCTTCAAAGATGGAATATAGATTTTCATAAGTAATAACTCAGGAATATTGGAGGGGAAATGTTAGCCACGTATAGGTTTGGGAGTGGCCCAGCCATTGAGTTCGAACCTTGAGTTTGGGACAAGTATTTGGGCTCAAGATTTTAGTTTGAGGCTCAGGAGAGATGGTTTAAAAAGTGCTGGCTGCTTTTCCAGAGGTCCTGCATTCAATTTCCAGCATCCACAAAGCAGCTCACAGCTAACTGTAACTTTAGTTCCATGGGATTCAACACCTTCTTCTGGCATCTGAGAGTACCAGATATGTATGTGGTACACTGACATGTTATTTATAGGCAAAAACACCCTTACATGTTAAAAGAATAAAATAACAAAATAAAAGATTTTACTTTGATACCCTTCAGTGTGTAGATGGCATTTAAAACAATGATTTGAGTGAGGTCGTTGAACCACCTAAGAGGTGTAGCTAAAGAAAATAGCTTCCCATTATTTTCAAAGATTTAGGAGATGAAATAGAAATAATTCTTTTATAGAGGACTTTTTGTAAATTTTCATCAATTTTCCCAACCTGTCTCTCTGTTTCTGGCTTTTGTATATAGTATCAGAAAACCCACATTCTGTTGTTTGGTATATAACTTTTACTTTTCCTGCTTTGTTGAGTTCTAGTTGGTATAAATTAAATACTTTGTGAAGTGATTCCCATTATAAACGAATTGGTATATTCATAACCTCTATGAGTTAATTGGGATATTTTTCACCTTACATAATAACTAATATTTTAAAGAATATTTAATGTTTTTAACAAGTCAAGCATAACATAGTAATATTAACCATAGTAAAGTTGATCTAGCTCAGTCCTAGGATTTATTTATACTGTATAACTGAAACTTTGTTTCTAGTGACCAACAACCTCTCTCTAGTTTTCTATTTTCTAGTGTGGACAAACACTAATCTACTCTTGGAATGAATTTGAAAAGGTTTTATTTGCATAATATTTATTCATGTTGCTGTCAATTACAGGAATTCCTTTTAAGGCTAAGATTAGTTTTGTATCCCATTTGCATATTTTTGCTCTTTTCACCTGGGATTTGGGGGTTATAGCCAGCAACTGTTGCCCAGACTAATGTCTAACAGCCTTCATCCCCCCTTTTTAATAAATATGCTACAGATATAGGTCTTACGCTTAAGCCTTTAATCCAGTGGTTCGCAGCCTTCCTACTGCTGCAGCTCTGTAATACGTACGGTTCCTCATGTGATGACCCAAACATAAAATTACTTTTGTAGCTATTTCATAGCTATAATTTTGTTACTGTTATGAATCATAATGTAAATTTTTTTAGAGATAGAAGTTTGCCAGAGGGGCTGTGACCCACAGGTTGAGAATCACAGCAATCTATATGAGCTGAGCCTTGTATATTATGTGCAGTAAGGATCTGACTTCAGCCTTCTAGATCTCTATCTGGTTTTTCAACACTGTTTAATGAAAAACAACTTTTTTTTAAACATTGTCATTGATTGCTTTGTTGAAAATTTAATGCCTGTAAAAAATATACTATGACTTATTTCTAGACTCTATTCTGTTTTAGTGATATGTGTGAAATATACCAGTTATTTACATTGTTGTGATTGCTGTAGGTTGTAGCATATTCTAAAGTTGGTTAGTCGTGTATCTCCCAAGTTGTTTTGCACAGGGTTTCTATGACTGTTCTAAGTCTTATGTAATACCGTGTAAATTTTAGGATATTTTTCCTAAGTCTGTTTTGTTTTGCACCCAGAACTTTGCACATGCTCGACAAGTAATTTACCATTGAGCCCTGCTTAGTTGATTCTGTGGTTCGTGTTCTTATGGTTTCTTCCATCCCTCTAGCTCCCAGAATCCTTTGGGATTCCCCTGGTTTTGCTCAGTGATACAGAATTTTATGATTTAAAGTCAAAATTAACTTAATTAATTTAAAGAAATCCACAATTTTAAATTAATTAGTAGTACTACCTACATGATAAATGGTATATTGGGGTATGACTTTGAAATGCAAAACTGAGGGGTTAGAGAGAGATGACTCATTGGTTAAAGCATGGGCTGCCTTCCCAAAGGACCTGTTCTTAATTCCTAGCCCCACATAGCAACTTATAACATAAAATTTATCTATTTATGAAAAAATGCAGTAATCTTCTAGTATTTATGCTTTTGTAAGTTCTGTTTTCATGTTATACAGATATCATTTAAATTCTCAGCATACCTGTTTACAACTGTAGTTAGGAACCTTTGCTCTTTTGAATTTTGATTGTTCACCCAAGAGTTCTTAGTAAAAAACTGCCGTGAGTACCTTTTTGTACTTTATTCAGATTAATAAGATTTGTAAATAGTGTTTTAAACTAGCTAGATTTTGCTTATTTAATCACTTTATATCCTGACTGCAGTTTCCTTTCCCTCATCTCAACCCCCCCACCCCTCCCCTTTCTTTTCTTCAGAAAATGCCATCCCGCTGATATCAGCCAGCCTTGACATGTCAAGTTGCAGGAAGACTAGGTGCATCTTCTTCTGTTGAGGCTAGGTGAGGCAGCCCAGTTAGGGGAAAGGGATCCAAAGGCAGGCAACAGAGTCAGACACAGCCTCCAATCCTGCTGTTAGGAGTTCCACATGAAGACCCAGCTACACAACTGTCATATATGTGCAGAGGGCCTAGGTCAGTGCCACGTATGCTCCCTGGTTGGCATTTCAGTTGCTGTGTGTGTGCCCAGGATAGTTGATTCTGTAGGGTTTCTTGTGTCCTTGACCCCTCTGGTTCCTACAGTCCCTCCTCCCATCTTCCCTTGTCTGTATGATTCTCTAGTCATCCTTGACAGTGTGTCTCTGCATCCGTTTCCATCAGTTGCTGGATGAAGCCTCTCTAATGATGGTTATGCTAGGCTCCTGTCTGCAGGTATAGCAGAATGTCATTAACAGTGTCAGAGATGGGCTCTCTCTCCTTATGGCATGGGTCTCAAGCTGGGCCAGTCATTTATTTAGGCCCGTCCCTCAATTTATGCACCCTCTTTACCCTTACACAACTACTAGGCAGGACAAATTGTTGGTTGAAGGTTTTATGGCTGGGTGGTGTCCCCATCTCTCCATTCCCCACTTCCAACCAGGAAGTCTTGCTGATTACAGGAGATGGGTGCTTCAGGCTCCATATCCCACATTGCTAGGAAACTTAGCTAGGGTTATTCTCATAGAACCTTGGGAGTGTCCATTGCCCTAGGTCTCTAGGCATCCCAGAGATGCCTCTCCTCATTCTAAGTGTCTCTCCCAGAACACATCCCTCCCTCTGATTGCTCCTCTTCCTATTCCCATCCTTTCCCCAATTCAGTGTCCCTCACCCCAACTACTTTCCACCCATGATATCTTTTCTGTTTCCTCTTCTCAATGAGATTCAGGGGTCTCCCCTTGAGCCCTCTTTGTTACTTAATTTCTGTGTGTCTGGTTTGTGGCATGGTTAACCTCTACTTTTCTGCTTATATCCACTCATAAGTGAGTAATACCATTTTTGTCTTTCTGGGTCTGGGTTACCTCACTCAGAATGATCTTTTCTAGTTCCATCCATTTGCCCCCAAATTTCATGATGTCATTGTTGTGTAAATGTGCCACATTTTCTTTATCCATTCTTCAGTTGAGGGACATTTAAATTGTGTCCAGTTTCTAGTTATTACAAATGAAGCTGCAATGAACACAGTTGGGCAAGGGTCCTTGTGGTATTTTTATTATATTTAAAATATTTTTAATTCTTTGAGAATTTCACACGATATATTTTGATCATAGTCAATTTCCATTCTTTCTTGGTCCTCCCTTACCTCTACCTCCAATGTTGTACTCAGACTTTCCTCCCCCACTAAATACCTAGTCAACTCCAATTATTTTTAAAACCACAGATTCCACATATCTATTACAGCTTAAGTATATCCTCAGGAGGACTGCACATTAAAAAACAAACAGCACCAAAATAATGTGTATATTGGACAGACTTTTCAGATATTTGCTATTACTCTAATTGTTCTGTTTTTGTAGGAATTATTGCTAGAAAAGTACCTCATTGAATATACTGTCTTCATTAACTTTACCAAGAATAAAATAGTTGGAGGCAATGTAACTAATTAGTAATTAGAAACAGCGCAAAATCTGTGGACTAAGAAGACCAAAGAGGATCTAAAATATTTTTTAATATTTTAGGCAGGATCTAATAAACACTTAGTAGAATAAGCCCATATATGTGTTTTAGAATTCAAGATGATATCTAGCTTGTAGATTTCCAAAAATGTAGTGTTTTGTTTTAGTATTTTTAAATCCTTTGTAATATTTTTAGTTTTTATTAGCATGTATCAATTATGCATTAACATGACATTTTCATATGTATATATAATGTATTTTGATCATCTTCATCTGTTACCATCTCTTATCCATAATGTTTTTGAGGTTTTTGAGACACTTTAGCTTTACAGCTCAAGGCTGGTCTAGAACTCATGACTATCTTTTCCTTTGTCTTTCAAGTGCCAGAATACAGGCATTTGTAGAATATGCTGCATCTGGCTGTACCTTTACTTTTAATACCAGTTTATAAAGCTGAAGATAAGTTATAAAAAATAGCAATTAAATCCGACTAAAATTGTCTTGTTTATGCAACATTATTGATTTAGCAAATAAACCAAATAATGCATTTATGACTGAAATATGTGTTAGTTATTAGTGATATAAAGTTGGTAATCCCCAGGAGTTTACAAACTGACAAAAGAGAAGGGGATGTAAACAAATAATCTATAGCAAACTCTATAAGAAAACATTACAGACATTTAGAAGTAGACAAGGAGTTTGGTTAGCTTCTTAATGTTAAAATAGACCTATATACTAACTCCACAGATCTAAGTATCTGACATTAGACCTTCTGATTCATGGAAGTAATTGCCTATTCTGTTCATAGAATTCTTAGGTTTTTCTTTAACATGATAAATAAATATAACATGGTTTTGAAGCTTTTAGTGGTTGATGTCTCTATAAATATTTTAGCCTAATAATATGAAAAAGGAATTGTGTCTTAATTTGTTATTTTTTGGTAATACATTTTATGATTTCCAAATATTCTCATGTTAAAAACATTTACACATTAAAAAATAAAGTAGAAACTACTTAGATGTACATTTTGCTGAAGTCTGTCTTTGCCAAGGGCAAAGTTTCTAGTCTGTATAAATGAGATTTATATCAGTGTCTTTGTTCCAGAAAAGTCATTTGGCTTCTTCCTGTTTTGAGTTTGAAGTTTCAATGTAGATTTGAGGATAGTGAGCTGGAGAAATGGCTCCACAGCTAACAATGCAGATTGCTTTACAGAGGACCAGAACTGATTCCCACCATCCTGTCAGGCAGCTCTAGCTCTAGGGCACCCTACACCGCTGGCTTTCTGTGGCACCTGCCCACCTGTGGCATATACCGCACAGACATACATTCACCTTGTGACTAAAACTGAGATGAGCCCGAAACAAGAATCAAGTACACCAACACACAGAAAGGGTGGTGAGCCGACCTGTGAAGCTTAGTATGTCCAGTCTTAAATAAGATTTCCACGTCTGAGTTTATTAGTAAGCAGTCTCACCAACACCAAGTAAGAACTGCAAAGCCTTAGAATTTTCTTGAGGAAGTAAACCTTTGTTTTGATGAAAGAAACATTGATAATTAGTAAGTTTCTTATTTTTTACTGTTCTATTTACCTGTGTTTTTACTTATTAACACTTATATATAATTATGTATAACAGTATAATCATGATTCTGTTTTATTTTTTAAGTATTTTTTATTTATTTTTACTCACATTGAGGCAATTTCCAATTGATTAAAATATAAAAATGTTTAGTAATGTTTATGATTCTCTTAATTTTTGCTCAGTTTTGGGCTAGCAATGAATACCATAGAAAATCTAGTCCTTAATGAGCAAGTACATTTGTAGGATAAGAGCATTTTTAAAAAGTAATTTTTATTTATGCCAAATTTTTCTCCAAAATAAATGATCTTTTGTTTGAGTCTTCTTAGATCTCCTGTAAAATGCATTATATTCTCTGGCCTGAATAGCATGTTTTCTAGACAAAACAATATAATTAGAGCTGAATTGATTGAACCAGATTTAGAAAAGCAATGATAAATTTTAATTTTCTCAATACTGTAAATGTGTCTTTTTGTTTGTTTGTTTGCTTGTTTTTAGAGTCAGGGTATTATTGTGTAGCCTGTCCTGGAGCTTGCTTTATAGACCAGACTAGCCTCGAACTCACAGAGCTCCTTCTGCCTCAACCTCCTAAGTGCTGGGATGAAAGGAATGTGCCACTGTGTCCAGCTGCCAATTTTTTTTAGCTTCTATAGTTTTACAGTGTTGCTATTATTATCTAACATACATAACAGATTTCCTTAAAATAATTCTTGAGTAGCATCTTAACCATACAACAGTTTTCTCTAAATATCCACTGTATTTATGTTCTAACGTGTGTACAGTATTGGAGCTAGTTGAACAGACTTTCTGAGACCCACTGAAGAAAGAGATCAACACAGGAAAAAAATCAGTATGTAGAAAAATGTCCAAAAAGGAAAAAACCCTTTTGCAGGTTTATGTATGTGTTTCTATACATTTACATGATCATAGACTACTAGTAGTATGTAACTACATAGAAAATGAATAGTAGGTAGTAGGTAGTTAACATGAGATAAGACGTCACCACAGAAGATTATACACTAGAATAGAACTTAAGGAGAAAAGCAAGACTCAAGTAGTCCCCAACCAAGACTTAATTAATAAGCCCTCAGTGTATGCCTGTATTATTACTATCATTATTATCAGCATCATTATTATTTTTAGCAGGAGGGTGTGTGTTCATTTTACTTCAATATTATAGAATATATTAATTTATGCATTCTGAAGCTTTTATTTGTTCAGTAAGGCATCCTTATGGCAGGTAGTATTATGGGCCTTATATATGAATCCAGATATCATAATAATGATGTAAATTATTATGTACTAATTCTATATTAAAATGATCATGTAAATTCTGTGAAGGAAATAGAGTATTTTAATGAGGTAAAGGGGAAAGAAGTAGGAACAAGAGTAGATGTCCCAAAAGCATTATGAACAGAGCACTGTTGTGTGCCCTGAAAGCTATGCTAATTTGGGCTTAAGAAGGCTCATTGTGGCTGCTGTGTGGAAAATTGAGTTTAGGGGGTAGGGAAAAGCAAGGAGGACTGTTTCACTCTACTAAAGATAAGAGATGATAATAATTTATTAGTACAATAGTAATAAAATTATCAGGTGTCATATATTTCAAAGATAGTACAGCTCAAGAATCACAAGAAAAACAATGAATATATTTAAGTTAGGTTCAATTTAGAGTCACAGAAAACAAATATTTTGTAATTTGAATGTATTTTAGTATCTTCAATAATCTGCAAAATCCTTTAATTGAGGGTACTAAAAAAAACCAGAAAATTTAAAAAGAAGGCTAGTGACTAAGACTTTTCTTTTTAAGACTTGTTGGTCCCTTTTCCTCTCCTGCTTCAAATAATTGTTTATTATCCCAAATGTTATGATTTTCAGTTTTTCTTAGGGCTTGTTTTGGCACTTACATAAAAGGTCTTTTTTTTTTAGCCCCTTATAAGATTTGTTTTAAGTATTTTAATATATTAAACATTTTCATCTTCAAATGGCCCTACAAGATAGCAACAAGTGTTTTTCCTGGGTTTATACACAAGGACTTCTAGCACCTAGGTAACTTGAGATAGCTGAAGAGCCTAACTCATCTCATCTCAGTATAGTATACCTTATTATTCTCTCTTCTACTTTCTGAGGAAACAGCTTCCCCACCCCCAGCCCATGTTTCTTTTTGGTTCTGTTTTACACTGTTGATAAAATGTTAAAGGAAGATTAGAGGGAATAGGATGGTGCATTGTGATTATGGTATATCCTTTTGCTGTACTTTCTACCTTGACTATTACCTTGATTTTCTACTCCCAGACCACAAAAATAACTTGAAAACTACATTTTCTGAATATAAGATTTTTTATTAAGAAGATATGACTGCCAAACTCCTTGCCATTGTCTACCAAGTGACCAGAATGCACTTAACTCATAGCAGATATTAAGTGTTTGCAGACTGATTGACTGAGTGAGTGAAGGACTCCATCTTTCTCTATAATGTGCTATGTACAAGAAAGAATATTGTGACTACAAACTGTTCTAGTTTAGACATCACAGTGGAAAAAGAGAGGACTGTCTCTCAGTATTCAGATGTCATCTTTATTAGAGAACTTCGGTCCTTTGGAATTATGGACTCTTCCTTGGGACCAATAATTACTATTCCAAATGAGATGTTATGACTGGCGAACTCCATGTAAAGTTTTCCCTTAAACAGCCAGAGAAGAAGATTTAATTACTAAAAGAAGCATGGGGAGGTTGGGCACCTAAAATTGTCTATGTAAAAGAATAATTAATATTTAAACTTCCAAAAAGTTCATCACTCCTTTAAAAATATTTTTAAAATTGCGTGTGTGTGTGTGTGTGCATGCAAGCGTGCATCTTACATGTTTATATAGATCAGAGGACAACTTTTGGGAACCAGTTCTTTCCTACTATGTGGGTTACAAGCATCAATTCAAGCTCAGGCCTTCGGGCTTTGCAGCAAGTACCTTTACTGACTGAGCCATTTTTCTAATGTCAGTTCTTCCTCAACTCTTGTAAATTTGTGAAAAGATAGGTTAAAAAGAAAAAAAAAAGGCATGTAAGCACAGACAGTGTAAATTGTAATACTTTTGTTAAAAGGAAAGAAAAGCAGAGATAGATTTAACGAAGTGATGGAAAGAAAACTTAAGGGTAAACACCTTTCTTTTAAAGTTTTCATGTTGGTGTTTTAATCCCTCTGGTCAAACATTTGCAATCCAGGTGTTTGGCTAGCCTGGCTGGTTTTTTCCACAGGCTCCAAAGTCCATCAAGGCAATAAGTAAATACACCTGAAGCCGTCACGACTCACCCTGTTTAACGGAACTTGAGAGGATTGTTATAGTTCCTAATCAGCTGCACTTATTTCTGATAACCTGGGAGGTGTGAGAAAAACAATTGGCTTGTCTGTCATTTAGAAAGTTGGAAACGGGAGCATCGAGAGTGCTGATACACCCTATTCCGTTCATCATGGACAGACAAACATGTAACACTTTTCCTTCTTCCTTTAAGTAGACGTATCCAAAAAGAATGTTCTCTAGTGCAAGAATGGAGCCAAACCTAGAACCAGAGCAGAAGGAAGTAACTTAGCTGTGTTGATCTGTCCTTACCCTACACTGCTCCTTCCTGCTGAGAAAGTGATCGATTTTTTTAATTTTAATTTTCTGAGAAAACACCCTTCAGGATTCCTTGTTGGATGCTGTCACTGCTGTTTCAAAACAGGAAAACAATTATGCATAAGTTATATAGAGAACATTTTTAAAAATTTTGTTCTCTTAAGAATGAATGGGAGGAAATTACACAAATCAATAAATTGTAGTATTATTTAGGAGTTATTCCATTTTCACTTAAGCAACCGTAATATTAAACTAGAGAGTCTTTGTGAAGAGGGCATTGGATTCCATTACAGATGATTATGAGCCACCATGTGGTTGCTGGGAATTGAACTCAGGATCTCTGGAAGTGCTCTTAACCACTGAGCCATCTCTCCAGCCCTGTTGTTGTTGTTGTTGTTGTTTTATTGCTTGCGTATTTACTAAAATTCTCTAAACATCAAAATCACATACAGATTTTAAACTATTTAAGAATATTCATTAGTAACCCTAAAATGAGTAACGCCATCATTGTTTTTATCTTCTTATAATTCCTTTTACTGCAATTAGGCCAAATTTTTATTTCCCATTACCAGTGAATACTATTCAATTATCTTTTCATATGAATAATATTATTTTACTCATGCTGTTTCTGTGGCATCATAATGAAGATTCTACCATAAAATTAGTTTATAGGAATTGTCTATCATGTTTTCTGTATTATTGTCTTATTAGAACTGTGGTTTCTTATTTCTCAATGTGAAAAATGCATTATGTTTTTTTAATCAAACATTTTAGGGCTTGATGGGTAGCTCATGGGTAAGGTGCTTGCTGCAATAGGGGCCTGAGTTTTATCCCCAGCACCATATCAAAAGGCAGGAGTAGTAGCGTGTCTGTACCTCTGGCCCTGGGAGAGCAGAGACAGAGTAGAGGTTCTGCTCAGCTAGTCAAGCTGAACCGGTGAGTCCAGATTCGGTGAGGGCCTCTACCTTGAAATAGAATGTGGCAAGCAGTAGAGGCAGACACCTGGCATTGATTTCTGGCCTCCTTATGTGGATATGCACACACCACACAAATCTGTCCACTGTAATCTCCTGCAAATTGTTGAAACATGTTTGATAAGGTACTTCTGTTCAATCTGCATACCTGCTTTTTACTTACCTATTTATCTACCTTCTATGACTTTCTATGAGAGATTTATGTCAATTTAAACCTAGACATGGCCAACTCGTTTCCTTTTACATTTGAGATATTATCCTCATGACATTTCAGATGGATTTACTTGTGTAAATGTAGACAATATGGTTGAAAAACCAAATGTCTGGTCTTTTCAGTATTCTTAAATCTATTTCTTCTGCTAATAAGTTCACACTTTATCATAACTAAAAGAGACCTTTTGAGTTGACTCTCTAAAATTTTTCCATACCTGTATTCTTTTAAAATTGTGGTCCAAAATCTATGCTTGTCTGAGTTATTTGTATGTTTTACTTTGGCTTGAATAGAAGATAGCTGTCATTTTACTAAATGCTGACTGTTTTGAAGAGTTGAATGATTATTTCCATGCTTAGGACAGATAGAAATTATCAGCTTTTACCTGAGAACAACTGGTTTGTTGTTTCTTTTAGTTGGCAACAAAGTATGCACATTGTTTTCACATTTCTTCATAGGTATGAAGTATGAATGAATTCCAGTATTCACTATGTAAGTGTCATAGTTACATTCCTTTCATTGTTATGTCTCTAACTTTTTAAGGAAGATTTTTACATGTGAATTGGCAGGTTGGTTACATTTTTTCATTCTAACATCTGCATAAAAACTGCCAATCACTGCATTAACATTCTTCATATCATTGCACCAAGAAAATTGTGTTCATGAGGCAGCTACTTCTAACACCCAAAATAAAGTAGACTTGAAGGAAAAAGAAGCCACCCTACAGCATAGAGGCTGAGGGATACATACTGATGTATTCCTTCCCATTAACCTTTCCCATTGATGTGAAGGCCACTTGTCTCTTAGGACCTATCTCCTGCCTGGCACGGATAATGTGCACATAGTACCTGTTTGAATAGATTGGTGGCTGAGTATTATAAAACTAACAGTGGTCCTCTCTTCCCACTGACCATCTGCCTTGTTTTGGCTAAATTTTAGCAATGTTCTTTGTCTGAAGTCAAGTTAGCAGCTGAGTGTGGTTGTCACATACATAGAGTTTAGGAGCTACAGTAGGAAGGTTATGGGTTCAAGGCTTTGTCTGGGCTGCATGCCAGTTTAAGGTAAGTCCAGGCAATGTAAATGAGACTTGGTCTCAGAAAATAATTAAATAAGGCCAAGGTAGGTTAGTTTTATTATTTTTTGTCCAAATGTTTTAGTTTAGATTTGGACCTTTGAAATATAGGATTAATGCTTATAATTAAATATAGAGTGGAGATAAAGTAAAAATAAATTATGACAAAGCAAAATGCAGCATTTAAAATTTTTATTTTATATATTTTAACCTTTTATTGATTCTTTGTGAATTTCACATGTACCCTAATCCCACTCATCTTCCCATCCCTCCATACCTGCCCTTGCAACCTCTCCCACAAAAGAAAACTAAAACTAAAAATTAAATTAAACAAAAAAGAAATGTCATTGTAGAAGCTGCATACCCTTTTGCCCAAAAGAGCTTTACTTGCAAATGTTCTGGCTTCTGCTATACTATCAGTACTGGATACTCACCTCTTCGATATCCTGTTGTTGCTGCCCTGTGTCATGGAGATCCTGCAGCTTTGATTCTGCAGAATCGACCCTTTTGCCTGCTCATAGATGGAATCGATGTTGGGGTGTGCCAACTCAGAGCCCTTGATCTGGGCCTGGGTGGTGGCTGAGTACTTCTGCTCATCATCTCTTCCCCTTTGTCCTGGTGAGGGGTGGAGCCAGCTTTCCTGCACCCATACCACCAGGGCCAGCTCTACTCTGCTGCCCACTGTGCAAAGTGCTACAGCCAGCGAGAGGCAGGACCAGCTCTCCTGTTCCCAGGCCTTGTGGGCCAGCACTTTCAGTGCTGCCCAGGTGTTGGGTGGGGCCAGCTCTGCACAGGTATCAGATATCAACATGGCTCCAGGTGACAGCCCAGAACAGGGATGTCTACATGGCCTTTGGTGGTAACGTGGACCAGCAACATCAATACTAGCCACTGTCATCAGTACAGACCTAGACATGGCCCTCGGTGGCAGCATAGGCCAAGGCATCACTGGCTCAGGAGGCAGCTCAGTCTACTTGAACCAGGCTGATCCTTAGCACCATAACATTTATCCTTCCTTTCCTCTTCACAGTGCACAAACCCTTGCACTTCTTTTCCCCTCCCATCTCTCCGTCACATACTTGATTTCATAGTGGCACACACCTGCTTGCCTCATGTAGGGGTGGACATGCTCTGTATGTGTTCTGTCACATGTGCAGCATTTTCATAGCCCTGAGTCGTCTCCAACAAGTGCCCTTTGCCTCTCAAAATATCTTCATGCACTAACATTTTAGGCAACACTGGGCAAGTCCTTTATCTGTGCCTATTTTTTTGTACAGTTAAAGGAGGAGATCACATAATCAGAAAGTTTTCTTTTGGTAGTTGCAAGAGGCTAGATAGTTTGATAAAGTTTAACTTTTAAGATGGATTTATTTTATGATTATGAGTATTTACTTGCATATATGTATGTACACTGGTGACTGAGGAGGCCAGAAGAGGGTGGCAGATCCTCTGAATTGTAGTTACAGAGATTGTAAGCCACCATGTGGGTGGTGAGAACTAAAATCAGGTCCTCTGCAAGAGCAGCAAGTACTCTTAACCTCTGAACCATCTCTCCAGTTCATAAAATTTAATTTTTAGAAAGCATTCTTAAAAGCACTGAAGCTGACAGTGGGTGATAATTTAAATAGTTTAGACTTGAATCGGGGGAAAAATTACCTTTCAGGCATTGTTTTCAGAAGAGAAGCAAGTTAGAAATAAGAGCAGCATGAATACAGTGAAGTTTTAACTACTTTCCTACATTTAGAACGAGTCAGCTATTAATGTGTTGTGGAAGTGGGAGAATCATGGCTTTTACAGTTATGATAGCATCACTGTAGTGTTTCCCTTACGCCTCCCAGATAATTCCCTCACGGAAGTGTTGGAGAGACTAGACTTGCTTGCTTAATATTTCCGGGGCTTGTTTTATATGAATAATATATGTTTCTTTGTTTGTTTTTAATGCTTCACACTTAAGACTTCTGTAGATTTTACTGTTGTGGATTTTTTTTAAAAAAAATTGTAAGTCATTTAATTCCTTTAGGGGAAACTCCGCTTTAATTAGGAAATATTTAAATGCTCTTCATGTTACAATTAAAATAAAAGAACAGTTATACTTAGGCCAAGACAAAATGGCTAAAAATGATGTGCAGAAGGGAAGACTGTATTTCCAGTTTGGGTTTGTGGGTTCTTGAGAATATCAGTCTTGTATTTTAAAGCTAACTGGAAGACATTCCCAAAAGTGAAATATAAAGACTTTATTTAGGTCTGATTATAAACTGAGGCCTTGAAGACAGCATGGTTAATACCACCCTTTCAGCAAACACTTAACAATTCCAGTGTTTAGAAGCATTCTGTTTGGAGATCAGGGAGAGAGCTGCCACAACATAGGGCTATTCACATATTGTGTGCTCATTTCATTCTTCTTCCTCAGAAAGGGTTTGCTACTTTTATAAAGAAGAGAAATAAAAATCCACTTGGGGGTGACATTATTTTTAAGATTATAAAATGCCTGTTCTTTGTATGTGAAGCATTCCTGCTCTCTTAACCATCTTTAACTTCAAACCCAAATTCCGAACAGGAAATGTGCCACCAGGATGTGTGGGATGGGAAGCATGACTCTAAAGTGCAAAGTCTGAAGAACAAAAAGGAAATTTCTTTAATAACTTCTGACATCTAGTAAACTTAGTGTACTTATCATCAGCCTATGTCTGATATTTAAAAAAAATATTTAATCAGTTTACAACCCATTAACCTTTGATGCAAGTCCTTTCCCCATTCTACCTTCCCCCGGAAGCCCCCTCTGGGTGTCATCACCCCACCCTACCCTAAAGGATTCCAGTGGCCAAGGTTAGAATTTGAGCAACAGAAATATACATAGCAATATTGGGTCATAGCCCATTGCATGCGCAAATCTCCATGCATTCATACTGATGAAGTGAGTCAGATAGAGTAAGTAAGAGTAGAATCAGCACACATTGTCTATCCGCGGGGACCTTAGATTCCTTACGGTGTGGAAGCCATCTCTCCCTCTGCTCACGGATGGGCGGCCAATAGAGACTTTAGCAGTCTCTCCCACATGTCTGACTTTACAGAGAAGGAATGCTGCACACTGCTGCAGGGGGTGCTGAGAGCACCAACAACGATGAGTCAGACTGCTTAGTCTGTATCCTTGACAGGAAGCAGTGCCTTTACCTCAGGAGTCTTCCTCCTCAAATACACTCCAAGTCTCATCATGAGAAAAACACCAGAAAAACCTTCAGTTGAGGAATCCTGCACAATATCTATCTGATAGCTCCTAAAAGTTTTCAAGATCATCAAAAATAAGCCCTAACAAATTGTCAAAAACCTTAAGTCTAAGATGTATGCTTAAGAAGACATAATGGCTAAGTGTGATGCCATATCCTAAATAGACTTCTGGAACAGAAAATAGAACTTTAGGTAGAAACTCGGGATATCTGAGTAGAACCTGGACTTCGAAAACAATGATGTGTCATTACTGTTTCAATTGCGACAGATACACCGTGCAGATAATATGGAAGAACTGGTGTGCAGCATTGGGAGTTCTTTGTTTTACCTTTAATGTTTTCCTGTAAATCAGAAACTGTCTTAAACATTTCAAAAAAACCCAACCAACCAAACAAAAAACAGCTTTAGCATAGCCGTTCATAGTTGTAATCCCAGGATTCGGGAGAGTGAAAGACCAGAAGGGGCTACAGAGTGTAAGACCTTGTTGTGAGTATAAAAACCTTAAGCAGCAAACTGCACACTCTCCAGACATCGCCACATACTTCATGGAAAGCACGGCTGCCTTCATGTTAGTGAATATTTAAGTAATACCATGGGGGTTATATTTTGTACGTGTGTGTCTGTTGGGTGGATACTCAATAAAGAATCACATTAGGGCTGGAGAGGTGGCTCAGCAGTTAAGAGCACTGACTGCTCTTCCAGGGATCCTGAGTTAAAATTCTAGCAACCACATGGTGGCTCACAACCATCTGTAGTGGGATCTGATGCCCTCTTCTGGTGTGTCTGAAGACAGCTACAGTGTACTCATATACATAAATAAATAAATCTTTTTAAAAGGATAAATAACGTTAATGGAAATGCCTAGGATGCATAATTGAGTTCAAAGTAGTTATTTTCTTATTTATTCTAGATTTTTCTCTGCCTTAAAATTGTGGAGTCTTTTCGTGTTCTATACTTCTTATCTGTCTAGCTGTCTTAGATTACTTCACCCATGGCTGTGGCTTTTCTGATCACTTAAACATTGGCACTACCAATGCAGAGCCTTTAGGACGTGTTAGTAAGCACGAGGCTTGTCTGCCAGTGGGCATCTTTATCTTTTAGTATGTCAAACAGAGTACAAAATAATTCAGGAGTCATTCTAGAGTACCTCTACCAGAATGTCTGGCCTCTTGTCCTGCTATTTTCCTCTCATTGTATCTTCCATTTTGCTTCAAGTGCTGGATCAAAACCAAAATTGATACTAACGTCTTTTCTCATCAAGTTGGTTAGTAGCCATTTCCCTCATTCTGTGTGGGAAAGACTTTTTTTTTTTAGTTTGGGTTTTTTGTTTTTTATTTATTTATTTATTTATTTATTTATTTATTTATTCATTCATTCATTCATTCATTCATTCCATGTATGTGAGTACACTGTCACTGTCTTCAGACACACCAGAAGAGGGCATCGGATCCCATTACAGATGTTTGTGAGCCACCATGTGGTTGCTGGGAATTGAACTCAGGACCTTAGGAAGAGCAGTCAGTGCTCTTAACCATTGAGTCATCTCTCCAGCCCAGGAAAGACTTTTTAATGTCACATCTTTCCACCATCTCTAAAACTGACTGTGTCCATCTCTTTCTTTCTAAATGTATCTGGTGGTCTTCAGTAATAACACCCAAGGTTTACCACTTACTTCATTGACCACTCTTGTCCTCAGTCCTACCATGAGTTCCTGGAGTGCAAAGACCATATCTTTGTATCCTTGGCAATGATTTATTTATGGTAACTAAACAAGTGAGTGAAATATATTTGTGGCTACAGTTTTTATTCACTGTGTTTAACTTAACTCTTTTCCTCTGTTCTTACTTTTCTTAGAATCTGGCTTTCTAAATTCAGTAATGCTAACCAGATGTTTTGCATTCATATAAGCAATTGCTTTTCTGACAAAATTGCTAGTAGCTTCATACTCATTATTAGTTGGGAAAGACAGTGTAATTAAAATTGTATCAGAAAGAAACCACTGTTTCTATTTTTTAATATGTACATACAGGGGTGATCATTTCAATCATCACCATGACAGCCTGATTGGATATAGAATCATTTTAATCTAAGTCATAAAATCAGTTCTGTCTCCATTCTCATTTTATTGTTGCCTCCATTAATGTTGAGATTTAAAGTTTCGACAAATGCCAATTATTTTTTGAGCTTACAGATTTATTTGCTGTGAAGTTGAATCAGTTACATTTTCCTGTGATAGATAAAATAGGTATTGTATGATGTCTCTAGTTTAACTTAAAAAACCAATTAAGCTAAATGTTATTTAATGTTTTAGATAAAACATGCTTATTATGAAATAATGAATACCTAAGAGTGTATTCATAAACAGGAATGTACAATTGAGGAAGCAGCTAAGTAGTTTTTAGATATATACTGTCTCCAAGTTTTATCTTTTTAAAGCAATACGTCACAGTTGTTTCCTCCATTACTGTAAGCTGTATGCCTTTTCCCTGGTGAAGAGATGGGCAGCAGTGCTTTTTGAAATTACCCTCATCCTCTCTGTGCAAATAGAAAAACCTCAAGAATTTTGGCTTTATAATGTAATCTGTGAGTTTCTGTTCTGGAGGTGTGTCTCTTGGAGTTTTTATCAGTAGGTTTAGATGTTTGAGCAAATGTGATTTATTAAGATAATTTTTTCATTTTTGAAACCAAGATCTGGTTTATAGTTTAAGGTATTAATGTATTAATTAAATATATTAATTAATACATGTAATTAAAATATTAATGAATACTTTTGCTTTTTTGTTCTGTGAGGGAGGTTTACATTAGACATTTATTAGATTGTAATTTTTGCAAAACAGTCCAAAATAAAAACAAACAAACCTTGATTATGCCTATTAAATTTCCCTTTTATATATTTTATGAAGAAAGATAATTTAAAAATAATTTTAATTATCCTGGGATTATGAGTCCATGGTTATATGTTATATATAGCATACTGTTGTCAGAAGTCTCCCAGACCACTCCAAGTGTAGTGAATTTTTGAGACAACTCCCAGACAACTTAGCTTAGTCCCTCCCAGAGCTCTGATTAATTATAGTAAAGGAAAGGTACATGGTGTGAAGTGTGAAGACACCAGGGTATGCTCACTCTGGAGACACACAGGAGACCCTCAGCTCCTCCAGCATGGAATTGTGGCAGCACATGTGAATATAAGCCAGGGAAGTTCATTAGAAACTAAATAGCTGGATATTCGTGGAGGCTGGTTACATAGACTTCCTCCAACATCGCAGAACTTAAGACTCTGGGAGGTATAACAGTTTGCACAGTTCATGTATAATGAGAATTTTCAAAATCAGGGAATGGTGAAGATTCTGTTTTAATCCAAGTTCCCAGAGGCAAGCCAATATCCAATCTTGAAAAATTGTTCAAAGCATAGGCATCCAAGGCTTCTGTGTTAAGGCTTTCTGTGAATGTGCAGCAGAAGTGGGATGCTTAGAGCTAAAGTCTGTCTGTAATAATGATAATAACTTTAGAACATGTCAATACATACATGCCTACTTTATGATGACACATTATAAAACAAATGTAATCATAATCAGCTCAGATTTTTAACACATAGATGTCAACCTTTAGAACTGGCACTGTTGATTTGTGATAGAAAGTAAAAGGGTGGGGGTGCTGGGTGGTGCCGGCATGATGGTGCATCAGGTAAAGGTGCTTGCCACACAGTACTGACCGCCTGAATTCTGCTCCAGAAGCAATGCAAAAGTAACAGGGCAGAACCAGTTCCACACATTGTCTCGTCACCTCCACATATGTGCCCCCACCATATATACACAACAATAATAATGATTTTTAATTGAATGTTCTGAGACTTTAGTTTCTTGAATTTTTGTGAAAGTTCCCTAAACACTTATACAAGCAGCAAACACGTGAGTATTTCTGCATATTTGCCTTTGTTTTATATACTAAGGTTATAGAAATGAACAAAGCATAGTTCTTTCCTTGAAGAAGTCCCTATTCTAGGAAACCTGATTATAAAAATATAAATAAGGGTACAGTTTATCTACTAACTTTTATTTTATGAGCTATTTCCAAATGTTTCCTTATGCTCTATGTGGCTGTGCATGTTCTTGGGACAGATTTTTTTTCCCAGAATTCTGTAGTTCTGTGCAAGAGAAAGAGAGGTATACATAATTATTTTTAGCATGTTATAAACACTGTCTTGGAACCTACGTATGCTCTTACTACCTACAACAAGAAAAATACTTGAGATTGGCTTTAAGAAAAAATGGATTTTAATTCTAATCTTAGTACCTAATATAAGTTGTACTCTTATTTCGATTTTTTTTAAAATACAAAACAACACCAAAGAACCCTATTATTTTAGCTATGGACTATCTTTTATTTCACCATTATTTCCAAGATTTCTACCATTTATCAATTTGTCTTTTTCATGTATTAATTTCATATTTAATGTGATTTATTTAGCATAAGTAGACCTTCAATTAATCTTTTAGTCTCCATTGCTTTAGGATGGTTGTTTTAATCTCCCCAGCCTGACTCAGACCCTTTCATCATGTCCTCAGCCTCTCAACAAGTCACTAGGGCAGAGCTCTCGGCTGAGACTGTCCGCTCTTCTTTCTTTCCTTTCAGTCCACGTTCTTGGCTTGTCACAGGGAATCTTTTGGCCATTTCTTCATAGTTCCTTATGGATTATCTTACCTTCCTCCTTTGTAGAGGCCATGCTCATTCGCCTTAATTATACAGCTAGCTTGTGTGACTTCAGGTAAATTACATAGTATCCATTGCCTTTATTAGTGGATTGATGTAACAACAGCAATAGAATTCACCTAAAAGAGGTTAATATATGTGACTATCTTAGAATGCTATTCAGCAAATAGTATTCATTCATTAAATAGTTCCTAGTCTTTCACACATTTTTAAAGTTCCAGCATGCAAAAATATTTTGAAAAAGAAGGGCAAATGATTTATCCATCCTTGATTTAGAGTTATTTTTAACTTAGTACAAATTTCCTTTATCATGTGTATGAAATTTTTGAAAATATTTAAAAATAAACTACATACATCACAATACATATCTACCATGAGAAAGTGTCTTTACCTGCATAACTACAATACCAAGAAATTTTTTGTTCATGTTCAGATTTTTCCCGTTGTTCCAAAAAAAAAAATGTCCTTTATAGTTTTTAAAATCTTCTTCCTGTCTTTAAAAGTCCAAGATTCATTGAAGATCTACTTTTATTTTAGTTGTCTTAGCGTCTCAGTCTGTTAAATTAGTCTTCCTGCGTGCTCCCCCGCCAACCCTGTCTTTGAGGGAGTGTCTTTTTATGACATTGACTTTTAAAGTCTAGGACAATTGCTTTGTAAAATGTTCTTTTGAAAGCTATATGTAGAGATTAGAAGGTAGAAACTTTTAAAAATTGAATTTTCTCTCTGAAGTTTTCACTTAACTATTATAATGTAAAGTTTTGAGAAGATAAATGAATAAATAGGGATAATTTGGATGATGTAGAAAAATCATTAAAAATGAATGTTTTCATAGATTTCAGAAGATGAGGCTTTAGAGGAGAAAATATGATTAGATCAAAAGGCGATTACATCTGACAAAAGCTTTGAAATAGTTTTCTTTTCTGTTGCATTTTATTAACTTTAATATTTAGTGTACATCCTGCTTTGATATACAGTATGGGATAGGGGTTAGAGCAGATAAATGGTTCAGCAGAGGTAGTAAGTGTGGTAAGGCATGCAGTATTACAGGATAAGGGGAATAGGGCATGCTAGGGAGAGGTCAGAACGACTTCCTCAGAGAAAGGAATTTATGTGCAAATGAATGTGGGTTTGAAAAGTGTGTGAAGAGCCAGACTAAGTGTTGGCCTAGTATCTGTTACTGTAGGACATGGGATATCTTCACTGAGTTTTCAGAGTTAACCAGTATTAATTTTTTTTTTGAAACTGTTTGTTTTCCATCCTCCTTCTTTCCATTTCATTTAGTGTCTGCAGAATAACTTACAACCACTCAGTGGTGGTACCAACCCATTCAGTGGCCTGAGCAGTAGGAGCTGCAAACCAGTCTTCAGTGACTGGCTGGACACTCCAGCCTTCATTAGAGAACTGCTGGACAGGCACAGAAGCCATCTATAACCCTCAGACAAGTTAGCCACTTGCTGACCAGCAGTGGACTCACGAGCTAGTGTAGTTCATTTGCTTTGAAATTTGTTCCTACCTCATCACAGTCTCTTCAGCAGCGGGCTGCTCTTCTAAGTTTCTTCAGGATTTCTGTGGAGGTGGAGATCAGACATGACTTCCCGTAGATGATCATGGTGAATGGTGCCACGTATATGCAGAATTCCTGGGCCAGTAACCACCACATCAGAAACATTGAGTGAACTTACACTCAATGACCGCATAGCATAGAATCTGTGTGCACATACACGTGAAATATATATAGATAAATAAACAGTAACATTTTGAAGATGTTTCTAGAGGCTTTGGGAAGTGTTGGTCTGTGGGTACAGTTTTAAGTAGATGGATATTACTTAAAGTAATAGTAAAGAAGTTTTAATATTCTTATTGCACAGTGGAGTAACAGTTAACAGTGTATTATATATTTTAAATGTCTGGAAGAGAGGATTTTGAATATTCCCACCACAAAGGAATGGTTAATGTTTAAGACAATGGATGTACTAATTAACTTGACTTGACCTTTCTGTAGTTTCCATTAATGATAGCCTCACATTATGTCCACAAATATGTACAATTGTTATAAAGATTACAATTAATACAAATGAGTCAAAATTAGTTGAAGACCTGAAACTTGGTGCTAAGTGGAGAGTTTAGACAATCTGATGTTCATCCTTCAGAACAAGTTCATTTATGTTAGTCTGGACTGGGATCAAATGAGCAGTCAAATGGAGGACACTGTTTTGCCTAATTAGAAATTCCAAAACTATGGGAAAGACATTTGGTTAGTGTAAGGAGACATTGCTCACTACTTTTCTCTTTTATGATTCTTCCTGAAATAAAGAAAAAAATGTAAAATTGATTACTAATTGGCAGAATGGTAGAGAATAACAGAATAGGTTCTGAAGTCTTTCTATAGAATATGTGTCCTGTTAGGAATGTATTACTTGAATTTGTTGCTATTAACTAAAATTTTTATATTTTAATTTCTTATTAAAAATTCAAATATGCCAAAATGGGAAAGGACATTAAATATCCATAAAATACCACCTAGATTCTATATTTATTTGTGAATGAGTTTCACCAAGTAAGTTCAAAGCAAATTGCAGATTTCATGACAGTACATCCTCAAATTTTAGCATTTCCTGTTATACCATGTTAGGCCTGAGAAAGTTGACAGTAACTTCTTAATGTCAGCTGCTATCCAAACTCCATATTCAGTTTCCACAGTTATCTCAAGGAGTGTGCATGTGTGTACATACACATTGCCACCTCTTTAATCTCTTATTCTATTTTCATACCTGCAATACGTGCACACTTTTCCTTTGAGGGAATTAGAGTTCTCTTAATAGCCATTTTCTAAATTCTGTTTGGTAGTTTCATAGTATCATTTATCTTGCTCCTTTATTCTATAATTTATATAACCTGTAGCACACATTTATATCAACTATAACTCCAGTTATAGAGTAAGGCAGAGGATTAAAAACAGAAAACAGAAGGAAATTATCTACATCCATGTAAAAAATGGTTTATATTTTTAAGAAAATAAAACTACATATAAGGGCCCATGAAATGACTATAGCTCCAGTTTCAGGAGCTCTGACACCCTCTCCTGACCTATGTTGACATTGGACACTAGGATGGAAATAAAATAAAATAAAATAAAAAAGCAATACACTATGGCAATATTGTAAACTTCATATTGTATCAGATCAAGAGGCTATCTTGACTGGTTGTTCCACTACAAGCCTTACTGAGTTTGACTTTTAGTACTGTGTAACGGATATACTTTTCCCTTTGAACTTAAGAAGTAATACACAGATGATGATGTTTTGCTTTGTTTTGAAACAGGTTCACTGTAGAGCTTAGAGGACAACTTAGTGGAATTGGGTATTTCTTTCCCCCTTTATGTGGGTTCTGTAGCTTGAACTAAAGTTGCCAGACTTTTATGGCAAGCACTTTACCTGCTGAGTCATTTCATGGGCCCTTATATGCAGTTTTATTTTCTTAAAAATATAAACCATTTTTTACGTGGATGTAGATAATTTCCTTCTGTTTTCTGTTTTTATCCTCTGCCTTACTCTTTCTTATCATCTCTATCCTTGGTAATTATTTTTATTAATTTCTTGTTGAATCTCTCAATGTTTCTGTTTGTTGTTATTATTAATGTATTTTAGGTCACGAAGGATACTGATAATAATAAATAAATAGATAAATAGACTGAGTAGCTCCTGTCACACTGAGTTCTCACATTTTTTAGTGGCTGAGGAGAAGATGATTCAGGGACAAGCCCAAAGTGGGATCCAGCTCAAGGGGAGGCCCCACACCCTAACACTATTACTGAGGCTATGGTGCACTCATAAAAAGGAACCTACCATGACTGCCCTCCAAAATACCCAACAAGCAGCTGAAAGAGTCAGATGCAGATATGTGCACCCAACCAATGACTAGAAGCTGCTGACCCCTCTGTTGAATTAAGGAAAAGCTGGAGGAAGCTGAGGAGGAAGCCAATCCTCCTCCATTAACCGGGCACTAGCAGTTTCAATTAACCTGGACCCCTGAGATCTCTTAGACACTGGATCACCAACCAGGGAGCATACACCAGCTGAGATGAGGCCCCCAACACATATACAGCACAGGACTCCTGGGTCTGGACTCAGTCAGAGAAGATGCACCTAACCCTCAAGAGACTGGAAGTTTAGAGGTCTTATGGGGTCGGGTGTGGAGAGGTAGGGAGGGCGGGGAGGAGGTACAGGATTTGGAATAATTGGAGGGTGGACGAGGAGGGGAATAGAATCTGGAGTGTAAAAAGTAAATAAAAAAAATGTCTCCTTGGAAACAGCTAAAAAGTTACAAAAGAGGCATATTATAAATAAATTACTAATTATCTTATAATATTAAAAAAGAGACTACAGAGCTGGAAAGAGAAGACAGAGCTCCCCATAGACAAAATGTTCTATCAGGATCAATAAACACCCGCTCCCCTGATTTCTGCTGGATATTTGGGAGCTACCAATTTGACGACATTACTTTGGTTCACTCTCTTGGTTGGGTTGTTCGGTGGTCTGTGGGAAATGTTGTGAATGCCTGATTGAGGATGTTCTGTCTGCTGCTCCTTTCTACCAGCTACTCGCTATTTATTCTTTTATTTACTTTGCTCTCAAGCTAATAAAGCCATTCATTCTAAACTTAAAAAAAACCTTTTTGTTACATAATATGAATCTAAACTTTTAGGAATATGATCAAATCTATGTATCTAGTATTTACTTATATGTTTAAAACAATTTAGAAATACTGCTTTCCCCACTGTTTCTTGCAAAAGTCAGTTAGCCGTTCCTAGATCATCTCTCATTTGAGGTATATAGTTTTTGGTTGCAAAATTAACAATGTTATCTGAGTGATTGAAATATTTTTATTCATCTCTGTTTATATTGAGATTTTTAAAAAGATACTAGTTTATAAATCAGATCCTTTCCACTTCCTTTTCTCAGTTTGAATCATTTGCGTTCCATTATGCTGTTCCAACCAAAAGTACAATTAGGACAAAATTTTTTTCCTCATATTTTCTGTCAGTATATAGTCACAGCCCTACAACCTAACTGTAGACTGAATCACATTTTCAACTGATTGTTAAATGATTGTAACAGTGGTAACTAACACAGGCAATTTGAAGGAATATTTCAATGAGTATCGTTAGTATCTTCTGACTTTTCTGACCCCTTCCCCAGAGATGACATCAGCTATCTCTTTAAACAACTGGTGGGTGTTCAGGCTAGTATAGCTAGTCTTTATAATATGTATATTTTCAAAATAAAATATTGGAGATCATTCTGTATTCTGAGACTTTGTAAGATTCAAATATAAGATGGCCTCTTACATTTTTTCACTTTTTTTTAATTCATATGGTTTTTCCAGACAGAGTTTTCTGTGTATCCCTGACTTTCCTAGCACTTGCTCTGTTGACCAAGCTGACCTTGAACTCTGGGATGCACCTGACTTTATCTCATGAGTACGATTTTATATAATTTTTATAACCTTTAGCTATTCACTTTAGAAAATTTCTAAGGATTAGCATAAGTTGCTATTTTTAAAAGGTACCAGGAGAAAAGATCCTGTTGAATTTTTCCTATGGTTGCAGCTAATTAACAACATCCTACTACTTGAAATTAGAAGTTGACATTGTTTACATAAGAGAGCCTTTTATACAGTTTATCTTTTCAGGTTTTTTTTTTTTTTTTAGGTTAAGACCTCAAATGCATTTGATTCTACCCCTTTATCTACTGTGGTAATGGTATATCAGTATTAGACTTTTACTTCAGTCTTTGACATTTTGTTGAAGCAGATAACTTTGATTTGCAAAACTGGCTGAACCAGTTATCCTCTGCAGTCTAGAGGAGGAAGGACTAGTGCTGTGACTCAACTGTCTCTGAGCCAACCAGGAGGGTCAGTAGGTTTGTTAGGCTCCCCATGGGAGTGTCAGAGGGAACATGTAAAGAGCCTCAGGGCACTGATGAAAGTTAAATTTCCATGTTCCTGTCAGAAGCTTAGAAGAGAGAATCCAGTTTTGGTTATTCATTACTTATTTTTTTCTGTTCTATTCTAGTGGGAAGACTTTATTTTACCTCAATCTTCCTGAAATACAACTTTTAAAGCAAAATTTGTAGTGATTTTGTTTTGTCTTGTCCAAAGTGATTTTAAGTTTATTTTACAAATACAGATTTTAATCTGATCTATCAATTGATTGAAGTTTCAGATAAAAGAAAAATGATTGTAGCTTAACCTAGGTATGGTGAAAAGAATATATATTTTGGAAATGAGTAACCAAAGGGAAACCTATACAGTCTCCCAATTCTTTCGTAGGTTTTTCTGGCAATGGTCCACTAAATCAGGGTTTGCCCCGCCCCCCACTAAGTATCTTTGAAGGGTACAATTTAAAATAAAAATTCTTAAAAAGAAAATATGTATTACAGTTTTATAAAGATTTTTCTTGTTATTATATTTTCATTATTAAAAATATAGAAGTGGGGGCTGGAGAGAGATCCAGTAGTTAGGAGAACTTAGTAGTCTTACAGAGAACTCTGGTTTGGTTCCTAGCACTTCAAAGCCAGAGTGATTTGCATGGGGTCTGTACCTTCATTTCCAGGAGATCTGATATCTTCTTCTGATCTCCAAAGTCCCCAGACACACACACTGCACATATATATGCAGGCAAAGCACTCATACACACAAATCTCTTTTTAAAAGAGAAAAAATACAAAAGCTGTGAAGAAAAGTTTAAAAACAAAGTGTGGTGGCTCATAACTTGTAATCCTGGAACTCTGGAGGTTGAGCCAGGAGGATTGCTATGAGTTTGAGGTAGCATGGTGTATATAATAAGGTCCCAGGGCCAACCTTGTTTCAAAGGCGAGGAAGAGGAAGAAAGGAACATTTTCTTTTTGTAAATTTCTGAGTAACAACTACTCTGTAATATATTGAAGTATTATTAAGCATACATTTGTTTTACTGTTACCCTCACCCCCACCCCCAGGGTCTTATGGTGTATTCCTGGCTAACTTGCTGTGTAGATCAAGCTGTTCTTGACTCAGAGATTCCCTTGTCTGTTCCTCCTCAGTGCTGGCATTGATTAAGGGCATCCACCACTCCTGCCTCCCCTTGTATATTTCATTGCATACCCTCAGATATATTTTAGTTTGAGTTCACACTAAATATTCTATTTTATAACCTGAGTTTTTTCATTTAAAATATATAAAGAACATTTGACTACATCAGTATATCAAAACTGTAAGTGATACTGCTTAGAAATGGTTTGTCTTTGAGAATTATACTGAAAGTATTTTTCGGAAATGAATAAATTAAATTAAATGATGATAATTATCAGTAAAACAGTTATATTCTTTAAAAATTTTTGTGTCTTTAATATGACTGTTTATTCAATTTTATGATAGGTACTTTGGAGTTATAAAATATCTGACAAAAGCAACTTAAAGAAAAAAGGTTTATTTATTTCCCTTTAAAAAAAAAATTCTTCCTCATTTATTACAGTTTCCCCTCCCTCCACTCCTCCCAGTTCCTTGATTCCCCCCCACCCCGATCCACTCCTCCTCCATTTCCATTTAGAAAAGAGACACTGTCACCCCCTTCCAGGATATCAGCCAAACAAGTTATAATAAGACTAGGCACGTATCCTCATACCAAGGCTGAATGAAGCTGCCCAGTAGGAGGAAAAGGGTCCTAAAAGCAGGCAAGAGTCAGACAGCCCTACTCCCACTGTTAGGAGTCCCACAGTCCAGCATGGGAGGAAAGACTTGGCAGTAATAGTGTAAATCAACTGGTTATGTTGGATTCTCAGACAGGAGCAGAAAATGGAAGAAGGGAAAGAAATGCTGGTGCTCAGCTTGCTTTCTCTTTCCCTCCGTTCAGTCAGTCTAGGACCCCCAATCCATGGGATGGTGCTGCCCACATTCAGGGTGGGCCTTTCTCTGTTAAACTTTGGAAGGTCTCAGACAGAAATGTCTAGAAGCATTTTTCTGTGGGTGATTTTAAGTCTAATCAAGTTGGCATTGCACATCAACCACCACAGTTCCTGAGTTAAGATCCAGTGAAGAAAGCAAAAATGAACTTCATTTCCTATGACTTGCACACAGGGAAGGATGAAAGCCAGACCTTTTAATGTGAACTCCAGTGATTTACCTGGATCTTGGTTTCAAAGAGTAGATGGACCAGGGCAGGGTTTTGCTCTAACAGTGATTTTGTGCACACAGCACTGTAAAATGTCAGGTAGAGTAGGTACAGAACAATAGCCAGCAGTTGGCTATCGATGTTAGGAGGGAACGGCTTAGCAGGCCTGGTGTGTTTATCTCAGAAGTGAGAATGCTGGTAAAGAGCATCAGCACTCTGACTGGCACCACCTGCTTTTCTCTGTAACTCGACCTGACCATGTGTCTAAACTTTTTTCAAAGAAATAATCATTGCTTGTAAATATATAGAGAGAACCTGCTTTATTGAAGCAAGTAAAACAAGAAAGGTGTACAGTATAGCGATGGGTCTTATTTATGTGTTATCTGAAATGAAGGAACTGCAGTGCTGCATTAATATGCGATCAGTGTGATTAACAGTGTCATGATTTGAGAAATAAATATTTTCACTTGGTTAGAGTTTGGGGTTTTTCAGATGCTACTTAAGCCAAAGTACTAAAACTTCTCTAGTTTTACTCTCAGTTGTTCTGACTACAAACTTATTACAGAACAGCAAGCCAAGGCTGAGGAGAGGCCAGTTGGTCCAATGCTAGTCATGCAATCATAAAGACCTGAGGTTGATCCCTAGTACACATTTAAGAGGCCAAGTTTGTGTGCATGTTTGTAAGGAAAGTAAGGTTATATTTTAAAAGGTTCTAACACTTATATATACAACTATAGGGTTAAAAAATTCTAAGAGAAAATTTGTAAAAAGTTTTTATAGATGTATACAATTCATGTGATCAATTGGTGAAAAAGAACTAATAATCACACAGTATTAATATGCTTTAAAAAGAAATGCATGGTCAGTCTGCTTTTGATGATGCACATTTAGAATCTTAGGATTAGGGAGGCCAATCTGGGAAGATCGGGAATTTAGATAGTCTGGATTATTTAATGAGATTCTGTTTCCAATATATAATATATATTCTAATATATAACAATATAAGCATTTCCTCAAGACCAAATCTCAAAAGGAACACATATGTTTCAAGAATAACATGAGTGAATAGATAGGCCAACTGCCTCCCCCAACCCCTGCCAAAAAAGCAAAACAACTTTTGGAGTCGGGGAGTTATTAAACTCAGAGCCTGGATCCTACTGGCAAGTTCTTTCCCACTGAGCTCCCTTATATCATTCTTCTTTTGCTTCTGTTATAATCTCGAAGGAAGCTGGGGGCATAATGGCTCATGCTTCTGATTCCAGTACTCGGGAGGCAGAGGCAGGTGAATCTAGGAATTCAAGACCAGCCTAATATATGTAATGTAGCGAGTTTCAGGACAGCCAAGTCTGTGTGGAGAGACTGTGTATCAAAAATAAAATAAAGCAAAACCAATAAAGTAAAAAAAAATAATTTAAAAAACCTTGAAGGAGCAAGTAACATTTTCAACAGTATAAGCTAAAATAGCACGAAACAGGAAAGCTGGACATTATGCTAAACATCTGATATGTAGTGGGGTGGATAAGAATAAGATTTGATATAGATGCAGCTCACAGTTTAGAGGTAATGAGTTTGAGGGAATCTTTGGTCAGGGCGCCCGACACCCATGTGGTGCATGTAGACTCATACAGTTTCATACATAAATCTGTTTTAAAAGAGCATAATTTACTTTGAATACATTTATATTTTCAAGACTTTAAGGAGGAATGGGGAAGTCGCTTAGTTGGTATAGAGCACTTGTCTTGGTTACATTCTGTCCTCAGCACTGAATAAACCAGGCATGGTGGTACATACCTGCAATCTTAGCACTCAGAAGCAAAAGGATCAGTTCAAAATCACCCTCCACTTCATAGCAGATTAGGGCAGGCCTGAACTATTAAAGAGACTTAAATGAATTAACTTCTGGAGTTGAAGAGGCTCAGACATGACATCAGAATTATTTTAACTCCCCTGCTCCCAACATGCACTTCATGGAAGAGAACACAAGTCTATCGCCCTACTATAATCTAAACCATCACAAAAGTTGAAGAGATTATTTAAAAACAAATTCCAAGTATTTAGAAAAGAATGGCTTATCACTTTGAATAAATATGGATTTCTAAGGAACAAGACATGCCAAACTGACCTCATTTTTGCTCTCCCCCTAACCCCAGTTTTACAATTGCTTCTGGATTAGAAAATAGTAAAGACATGTTGTCTTGGCTTTAGCAAGCAGTTGGCAAAGTCTCCTTACTGTCCTTGTCAAAAAGATGATGAAGTGTGGGTAGATGGATTTACAGTTGTTTGCATGCTGAACCCATGCCAACAGGACTCAGGGTTAATCCAAATAATAGCCAGTTGCTTTATTCACTGATTTCTCAATGAGAACTGCTGGTGAATCATAGCTTGCATATATTCAGTAACTGGATTTGTAGCTGGGAATTCCAGACTAAGGAGTTGTATATTCAAACTTGACCGCCTGAATATTTTCATACAATTAAAATACCAGTTACAGTCATTCATCTAGCCAAACTGTTTGTCTGTTGTGTATACTTTTAAATTTTATAAGCCGGTTTCACTATTCATAAAATTAAGCCAAAGAAAGAGCAGTAAGTTTTGTAGCATAGGCTAGCTAGGTAAGAATGTTCACATTATAAACACTCTTTCCTTTGTATTTGTTTAGTAACATTTATATTAGCCTCAGGTAGATGTTTTTCATTCCCTTGAGATGTCAAGGTTCTGTGAACCAACCTGAGAGAGAGAGAGAGAGAGAGAGAGAGAGAGAGAGAGAGAGAGAGAGAGACTGAGAGAGACTGAGAGAGAGACTGACTGAGACTAATCATATATAGATCTGCTCAAACGGTATCTTTTTATTTTTCATTTATCTAATTTTATTTGTTTGAGTGTTACCTGAATGATATATTATGTACCAGGATCATACATTACCTATAGAAGTTATAAACGACAATGTCCTTGTGAACTAATATATTTATATATTTGTTGGCCTTCTGATAATCATTAGTAAACTACCTATTTAATATTCTTTTAATTATATAGAAGAAACAATCTTTAGAAAGTTTTTTTAGTTTCTAGAGATAGGGAGGTCCATGATGAATGCTATATTTAGAATATTTTATTATCAGTTGTTAGTCTTAAATAATGTCAACTCAGTTTTATTAAATTTTCACTGTGTATAACTCACTGGTGCTTACAGTATATTGTTTTGATTGTCAAGAAGCAGTGATGGAGATGCTGGAGACTTAGCTCATCAGGTAAAGCACTTACTGCCTTTGCAGAATACCCTGGTCTGGTTCCCAACACTTACATGGTGGCTCACAACCATCCATAACTCTAGTTCCAGGAGATCTGAGACTCTCTTCTGTCCTCTTTCAACTTTAGGACACGTGTGGTGCACATACATACATACATACATACATACATACATACATACATACATGCAGACAAAACTCTCATACACATAAAATAAGAACAACTTAGAGTTTCTAAAAATAGTTGCAGATATGATTTTCAGGATTTTTTTAGGTTTATTTATTGTATATGAGGACACTTTTGCTCTCTTCAGACACACAAGAAGAAGGCATTATATTCCATTACAGAAGGTTGTGAGCCACCATGTGGTTGCTTGGAATTGAACTCAGTACCTCTGGAAGAGCAGTCAGTGCTCTTAACCACTGAGTCATTTCTCTGATCTATGATTTTCAGTTTTAGTGATGCTGAGCAAGTTCTCTACCTTCAGCTTTAGTTGCACGTTTTATTTAAAAATTTGAATGCAGTTGTCTCTAATCCTTTTGTGAATGCCCATCCCAGTAGGAGTTGATGGTAAAAACCTAGTGTGATTCCAGTTCTGAGAATTATGGGTATTACTCTTTAAATTTAGCCTTTTCTGTGCTAACTGGTTTTTTAAACACATCAGAGGCCCTTAAAATAAGAGTTGGGTTAACTTCATTTTCTCTTAAGAAATCCATCATGCAAGATAATTTGTGATTTTGAACTTTATTGTGGCTTTATCTTTTAATTATCTCTAAGCTAAAAGACATTATTTCTATAACTTAAAATCTAACCTAGGTTTTAAGCATTTTATAGTTATCTCTAAATTATGTCATATTTTAAAAGTTTTGAGTTTAAGAAAAGCTTAATTGTTTATTCAATCATCTTTTTTAGTTATATCTGTATTTCCTTTTACCAAAGCTAAATCTTTCCCAGAGGATATGTTGGTGAGTCAAGTTTTGGATTTTGGTACCTATGTATTTGTTTTAAATGAAAAAGTAGACACATTTCTGTTCATTCAAAAAAAAAACCTATATAAATATCTGAAAGTTTCAATCAGGTAATTACAGTCCTCCAAAGTTTCTCTCCCCTTCCCAAATTATAAAAATACTTAATGAACTTATTATGAGGTTGATTTGTGTTCAGTGAATATTGAACAGTATTGATTATATATTAGGTTTTTGCAGCTACTCAGCAATGTGCACATAGTGGGGTATAAATAAAAAGCAAGACAATATGACTTTGAATTGGGGTGGGTGAGTGGGACCCCAAGTGCCTAGAAAAAGCATCCTGTAAGGTAAGGGTTATTCTGTGTCCATCATTGCAAATATCTTCCGGGTAATCTGTTATCATCACAGTGCTTCTCCCCTTCCTCCATGTCTATTTTGTTAAGACAAGGGAATTGTTTTGGTTTGTGTTATTACTATGGGCTAAGTGTTATCTCTGAACTTTAGAAACATGTTTATCTCCTGGTTATGTTGCCATGTAGGTTCTGTGTATTTATATGTAGTAGAAAAGAACAAAAAGATTAGAGATGCAGTGTTATGGAACAGTTAAAGGATAAGCTGATAAGTAGTAAGCCTTTGTCATAAAACCTTAATGTGACTATGTTGTTCCAAATAAAACTCAGTGTAGTCAGCTATTCATTTCTTATGCAGTGAGAGAGTCTGTTTTGTCTGAGACTTGATCCTTTCTAATTATGTACAGTCTTGTCTAATGAACAATGTTTGCACTGCTTTTTCATTGAACTGAAGTCTTTGTTACAAATTATAGCTGTAAGATTTCTACAGCCTTCCTTACTGTTCCTATTTCCCATTGCCAAAAAAGTAACAGAAAACATTTTGACTGTCTTACTCACACTGTATTTAGAAATCAACAAGTAGACTGTTCTGCTAGGGCCCAGTTTTGTTTTTTGTTTGTTTGTTTGGTTTGGTTTGTCAAAGATCAGGAGTGAAAAATGAATTATTAGGATTAGAGATTGCCAGAGCTGGAACATGTGGGACCTACGCATCCTGAGCAAGATTTTGGATTGATTTTCTTTTTCTTTATTGGATTTTTTATTTATATTTCAAATGTTATCCTCTTTCCTGGTTTCCCATCCATAAACCCCCTATCCCATCCCTTTCCCCCTGCTTCTATGAGGATGTTCCCCCACCCATCCACCCACCCCTTCCCATCTCCCTACCTGATATTTCCCTACACCAGAGGTCCAGCCTTGGCAGGACCAAGGGCTTCTCCTCCCATTGGTGCCCAAAATGGCCATCCTTTGCTACATAAGCAGCTGAAGCCATGGGTCTGTCCATGTGTACTCTTTGGGTGGTGGTTGAGTCCCTGGAAGCTCTGTTTGGTTGGTATTGTTGTTCTTATGGGGTTTCAAACCCCTTCAGCTCCTTCAATCCTTTTCTAACTCCTCCAATGGGGACCTTGTTCTCAGTTTAATGGTTGGCCACAAACGTTTGCCTCTGTATTTATCCTGCTCTGGCAGAACCTCTCAGGAAACAGCTATATCAGGCTCCTGTCAGCATGCACTTCTTGGCATCAGCAATATTGTCTGGGTTTTGTGGCTGTATGTATATGGGCTGGATACCCAGGTGGGGCAGTCTCTGGATGTCCTTTCCTTCTGTCCTGCTCCAAACTTTGTCTCTGTATCTCCTCCTATGAATATTTTTGTTCCCCGTTCTTATCAGTGACTGTATACCATGTGGTTTCTTGTCGTTGTTTGTTTGTTTGTTTGCTTGTTTGTTTTTGTGATTGGGTTACCTCACTCAGGGTGATATTTTCTAGTTCAATCCATTTGCCTATGAATTTCATGAAGTCATTGTTTTTAAAAGCTCAGTAGTGGGGAGAGAGAGCTCACTGCCCAGACAGGTGGGCACTCCTGAGACTGCAGAGCGGGAGAGACTACTAATACTGCCCACCCATGCCCACATCCCTGGCACAAAAGGAAACTGTATAGGGCCTCTGGGAACAGAAGATAGGGGCACTCAAGCGGCAGGTCCCCTGCGGTCCAGACACCGTCCTGATCTGAAGGGACCCGGTAAACAGCTCCCTGCACCCAAATCCCGTGGGAGGGAGAGCTAAACCTTCAGAGGGGCAGACAAGCCTGGGAAGCCAGAAGAGACTACACTCTGCCCACATTTCTGACTCCAGAGGAAAACACCTAACGCCATTTGGGATCCCTGTGCACAGGGGCCTGGGAAAAGGTGGGGCAGGCCCTTCTGGTTGCTGCCCTCACGGAGAGCTCAAATGCAGCCCCCCAGGAGCAACTTCAGGCCCGGGACCACAGGTAAGACCAACTTTTCTGCTCCAAGTGACCTGCCTGGTGGACTCAGGACACACGCCCACAGGAACAGCTGAAGACCAGTAGACAGGAACAACTACACACCTGAAAGCAGAACACTCTGTTCCCATAACTGGCTGAAAGAAAACAGGAAAACAGGTCTACAGCACCCCTGACACACAGGCCTATAGGACAGTCTAGCCACTGTCAGAAATAGCAGAACAAGGTAACACCAGAGACAACCTGATGGCGAGAGGCAAGTGCAGGAACCCAAGCAACAGAAACCAAGACTACATGGCATCATCGGAGCCCAATTCTCCCACCAAAGCAAACACTGAATATCCAAACACACCAGAAAAGCAAGATCTTGATTTTGAAGCATATTTGATCATGATGATGGAGGACTTCAAGAAAGACATAAAGAACTCCCTTAGAGAAATGCAGGAAAACATAAATAAACAAGTAGAAGCCTATAGAGAGGAATCACAAAAATACCTGAAAGAATTCCAGGAAAACACAATCAAACATGTGAAGGAATTAAAAATGGAATTAGAAACAATAAAGAAAGCACAAAGGGAGACAACCCTGGATATAGAAAACCAAAGGAAGAGACAAGGAGCCGTAGATATAAGCATCAACAACAAAATACAAGAGATAGAAGAGAGAATCTCAGGAGCAGAAGATTCCATAGAAATCATCGACACAACTGTCAAAGATAATGTAAAATGGAAAAAGCTACTGGTCCAAAACATACAGGAAATCCAGGACTCAATGAGAAGATCAAACCTAAGGATAAAGGTATAGAAGAGAGTGAAGACTCCCAGCTCAAAGGACCAGTAAATATCTTCAACAAAATCATAGAAGAAAACTTCCCTAACCTAAAGAAAGAGATGCCCATAAGCATACAAGAAGCCTACAGAACTGCAAATAGATTGGACCAGAAAAGAAACTCCTCTCGTCACATAATAGTCAAAACACCAAATGCACAAAACAAAGAAAGAATATTAAAAGCAGTAAGGGAAAAAGGTCAAGTAACATATAAAGGCAGACCTATCAGAATTACACCAGACTTCTCACCAGAGATTATGAAAGCCAGAAGATCCTGGACAGATGTCATACAGACCCTAAGAGAACACAAATGCCAGGTTACTGTATCCAGCAAAGCTCTCAATTAACGTAGATGGAGAAACCAAGATATTCCATGACAAAACCAAATTTACACAATATCTTTCTACAAATCCAGCACTACAAAGGATAATAAATGGTAAAGCCCAACATAAGGAGGCAAGCTACACCCTAGAAAAAGCAAGAAACTAATCGTCTTGGCAACAAAACAAAGAGAAGAAAAGCACACAAACATAATCTCACATCCAAATATGAAGATAACAGGAAGCAACAATCACTATTCCTTAATATCTCTCAACATCAATGGACTCAATTCCCCAATAAAAAGACATAGATTAACAAACTGGATATGCAATGAGGACCCTGCATTCTGCTGCCTACAGGAAACACATCTCAGAGACAAAGACAGACACTACCTCAGAGTGAAAGGCTGGAAAACAACTTTCCAAGCAAATAAATGGTCTGAAGAAGCAAGCAAGGTGGAAAATTGAATAAAATCGATTTTCAACCAAAAGTTATCAAAAAAGATAAGGAAGGACACTTCATATTCATCAAAGGAAAAATCCACCAAGATGAACTCTCAATCCTAAATATCTATGCTCCAAATACAAGGGCACCTACATGTATAAAAGAAACCTTACTAAAGCTCAAAGCACACATTGGACCTCACACAATAATAGTAGGAGATTTCAACACCCCACTCTCATCAATGGACAGATCATGGAAACAGAAATTAAACAGAGACACAGACAGACTAAGAGAAGTCATGAACCAAATGGACTTAACAGATATTTATAGAACATTCTATCCTAAAACAAAAGGATATTTACTGGTCCTTTAAGTTGGGGGTCTTCACTCTCTTCTATTCCTATTATCCTTAAGTTTGATCTTCTCATTGTGTCCTGGATTTCCTGGATGTTTTCAGTTAGGAGCTTTTTGTATTTTACATTTCCTTTGATGATCGTGTCAATGTTTTCTATGGTATCTTCTGCTCCTGAAATTCTGTCTTCTATATCTTGTATTCTATTGGTAATGCTTGCATCTATGACTCCTGATCTCTTTCCTAGGTTTTCTATCCCCGAGGGTTGTTTCCCTTTGTGATGTCTTTATTGTTTCTATTTCCATTTTTAGATCCTGGATAGTTTTGTTCAATTCCTTCAACTGTTTGGTTATGTTTTCCTGTAATTCTTTAAGGGATTTTTATGTTTCCTCTTTAAGGGCTTCTACTTATTTACCTGTGTTGTCCTGTATTTTTTAAGGGAATTATTTGTGTCCTTCTTAAAGACCTCTAACATCATGAATTGTGATTTTAAATCAAATCTTGCTTTTCTGGTGTGTTGTTGTATCCAGGGCTTGCTGTGGTGGGGAACTGGGTTCTGATGATGCCGAGTGGCCTTGGTTTCTGTTGCTTAGGTTCTTGCCCTTGCCTCTCACCATCTGGTTATCTCTGGTGTTAGCTGGTCTTTCTGTCTCTGACAGTAGCTTGACCCTCCTTTAAGCATATATGTCAGCACTCCTACAGACTGACTTTTTTCCAGCAGGATCTGGGTACAGAGAGCTGTGGCACAAGGTCAGCTTTGGTACAGGCAGAAACTGGAAGGATCCTCTCCCAGACTGCTCCTCGGTTCCTGTGTCCTGAGGGCTCCAGGAGGGTTCCTCTTGGGCCAGGAATGTGAGCAGAAGTGGTGGTCTCACCTGTGCTCTCAGGATTGTCTGTACTTCTAAAAATCCAGCTCTCTCCCCATGGGATCTGGGTACAGAGAGCTGTGTCTGAATTTTATTTCAAGTGCAATCAAAAGTCATGAGGATAGGGGCATCTTTACACACACTAACACTGACCTAATCTGTTTTACATCCCAGTCTGGTGTGTGTGAGGGGTGGGGAGAAAGGAGACATAATGAACGTAGGGAAACTGATTAGAAGGGCCTCTCCCCGATGAGAAATGATGGTGGTAGATTAGATTAGGATGCCTTTACTAATGCAGAAGCTGACCAAATTTGCCTATAGGCCTAGAAGACAGAGGTCGAGAGAAATCGAGGATGGCTTTTGGATTTTTGGATTGTTGTTCTAGCTGGGGGTGCTCCTATATTCTAAGAGAGAAAACTGAGGTAGATGGTGAATGGGTTTGTTTGTCTGTCTGATAGTTGAAGTGCTTATCTGAAGTCCCAAGATCTGTCATCTGCGATGTATACGAGGGAGAGGGAGTTAAATAAAGATGACTTAGCGATGGACATGTGACCTGGATCTGGAGCTCTTAGGACAGGATGGTATTTACAGCCAGGAGACTGAGTGAGATTACTTCAGATGTTCATTATATTCTCCACTCTGTATGCTCTCCTGTCTCATAAAATTATATCCAAATTATATTACAGTCATTATTTTAATTATAGTACTTATAATGATTTGGTATTACTTACCTTCTTGTAGGTCAAATACTAATTTCCATATCCTGTTATTAGCCAAGTGATTTAAAGATATTTGATTATTATTTTTATATATTTAAAGAAATATCTCATAGTTATATTTTGTTTTCTGTGCTTTTTTTGTAGGCAAAGTCATAAATAAAGATTTGCGACATTACCTGAGTCTCCAGTTTCAGAAAGGATCGATTGACCACAAACTACAGCAGGTCATCAGAGATAACCTCTACTTGAGAACCATCCCATGTAAGTACATGAGGGCATAGAGAAATGAGCTTAATTAAACATCTAGAAGTAATTTAGCGAAGTGTTTTTGTAAAGAGATTTGAGCAGTGGGTAAAAGTACTTGCTGCCCTGTCCGAGTATCGTTTTCCAAACCTACCTGGTTGAACTAGAGAATCAACTTCCACAAGCTGTCTTCTGACTGCCACATAGTCCGTGTGTGTTTACACACAGACACACATGCACACACATGCACTCATGCATTGAGGCCTATGCACACACTAAATATTAAAAATGTATTTTGTATGAAATTGTGAAGACTATATTGGAGACAAGAATGAAACAAAAATTGAATATGAAGAAAATTCTCCTGAAGCCTGTATATGTTCAGTTTTGAATAGAAAAGAATTGAAGACTTTATATTGTGATTTCCCACAAAGTGAGGACTACAATTTAAAAATATGTACTTAGCTGTTCTGTAAAAAATGTTTAATTATTTTGCATACATGAATGTTTTCCCTGCATGTATGTCTGAGCATCACGTGCATGCAGTAACCTCTGAGGCCAGAAGAGGGCATCAGATCTCTAGGGAGTGTCATTATAGATGGTTGTCAACTGGGCATGTCCTGTGTGTGCTGGGGCTTGAACTTGGGTGCAGCGGTGGGCGGCAATGCTCTTATCTGCTGAGTCATTGCTACAGCTCCTGTTCACCTGTTCTTAACTAGATTTTATTCTAAAAACTAAAGTTCGAAAGCCAGTGCCTTAGGCACTAAAATCAAGTAATCAAAACATTACTGGCTATAAAATCTACCCCTTTCCCAGTGAGGAAAAGAAGCAAATATTTCCTTCTGTGTGTAATCTATTTTGAATTTTTATTTAGTTATATGTCTTAGTGCAGAATCCGGATATTGATGTACTGGCGGGTTATTGTTGTTTGTTTGTTTTTAATATGTAAATGAGAAGCCATACATACTGAATTTTGGCTTTAGTGAGTACGGGCTGGGGGAGAATAAAAAGTAGTAAACAAACAATGCAGAAGCATTCTTTTTGTCTGAATTACTATTTCAGAGTTTGTCTGTGAGCATCATAGCAATAGCAGGGCAGCTGACAGGCAGGCATGGTGCTGGAGCGTAGCTTAGAGCTTATATTTGTCCACAAATTAGAGGCAGGGGGAGAGGGAGAGCGCAAGAGCATTATCTGAATAACCTGGGCTTTTCAAACTCCAGACCTACTCCCTATGACACACTTCCTCCAACAAGACCCACACCTCTTAATTCTTCCCAAAAGTTCTACCTGATGGACACCAAACACTGAAATACAGGAACCTATGGGACATTCTCATTCAAACCACCACAATTTCCCCTTTCAATTTATTTGTAGATTCTTGTGGATTCTACCTTTCATTCTGCAGTTCTTAACTGACTCTCTTTTGTTTACTCTTACGTAATGACCAGTCTCTCAGCAAAGATTCCTTATTGTGGTTTCAAAATTACAGTTCCTCTATTCTTAGATCCTCACCCTGCTTAGACTGTTTTCCCTTCTCCTTCAATATCCCGCCATCTCTCCCAACAAAGAGCATGATGTAGAAACAAAGTGAAATAACAGAATTTGGAACCACCAATTCCCATGTTTTTTTCTCCTCTTCCTCCTTCTTTTTCTTCCTTCTCCTTTCCTTCCTCCTCCTCCTCTTCCTCTTCCTCTTCTTCCTCTTCCTCTTCCTCCTCCTCTTCCTCTTCCTCCTCTGTAATTATGATTGTTCAAAGCTTGTTCTATGCTAGATTTCCCAAGAAAAGTTTTTAGCAGTTTGTGGCTTTTATACTTTGTTCATTTGGATAGGTATTAAATTTGGAATCTTATTTTCTTTCCTTGACTATGTTAACTGTAGCAAGCAGTTATCTATTTGTTTGCTGGCATAAAGCCTTGCTTTAAAAGATTTTTATAGCAATCTGATTTTCATTACCTCTTAAGTAGCTTACCATTATGTTTGATGAACAACTCAGGATACCATTTTATTTATTTTATAAAATCACTCTATTGAAACAAACTCATAAATAAAAATATACAGCCAAATTAATGTAGCCACTCAAACACTTGCCCAGTTCCTGACTTGCTATGTGTCAACAACTTGTATTCAATTAGGATGGCCATCCCACAGCAGTGGGGCTTTACCTAGAGTTTTACATTCTTCCTTCAACTACAGCCTTATTCAGTGATCCACCACACAAAGGAAAAACACAATAGTGTTGAAACTGTAAAAACCGTTGACTTTACATCCTCTAACATGATGCATGTGTCCTTTTGTATTCCATTGTTCTTCATCATCTAATACTGTATTTTCCTGTTCTTTCTACTTAAAAAAGAGTATTATAAAAAAAAACTTGAAAAACAAGTCATTCACCAAAATTAACCAGATCCAAAGTCTATATGTTTTAGTGAACTTCTGTACATTTTGACTAGCCATTTGGAAGGGAAGCTGTGTAGCTCCAAATTGTATTTACACTTACACTGTTGGAATATATGTTATGCACTTATCCACCACCAAACCCATAAGAGAACAGAAAAGCTAAGTGTTAAGGATGAGGAAGGAATGCACTCAGTCAGTGGACACCAGCTATGAAGGAGGCTATAAAGCTAATTCTCCTTTCTAATTCCATGGCCTTTTTAGGATAATGCTTTTAAGTTTCATAGATGTCGAGTTCCCGCTTCCCTTGATGAAATACATTATGGAAAGATAAAGATGTACTTTTAAGACTGTCTTCCTTATGTGCTTTGCCCTTTTCATTTGTTGCCTTTTACTTTGCTTTATTATCTTGGTTTTGCATTTCTCCATAGTGTGATATTTTGTCCTAGAAAGAAGCTACAACCTAAATAGTTTTAGTTCATAGGATGCAAGGAGTTGCAGCCTTTCAGAGCTTAATAGGACTTCTTAGCTTGTTTACATTCACATTTGTAAACGGAAATGTTGAAAATTTCCTACCTGAACCTGTAAATAAGGATACATTAGTAGTGTTTAGCAAACTGAATGGTCATATCTGGTCTTTAAATACCATTCTTACTAAAAGATGTCAGATCTGTGTGGAGAAAATTCTGATAAAAGGTCTGAGAAAATAAAAGTATAAATGAGTCTAAATGGTTGTACTACAAAGCATATAAATGCTTAAAACATTATGCGGACATACTAGAATTACACAGAAGCCACAAAGGGGAATTTACACTAACGTCCAAGCTTATTTAGAAGAGAGAGGTGCAGGCGGGTAGAAGCATGGTGCGCAAGTAGACAGGCACTCTTGTGGGAGATGCTGGACTGTACAACAGTATCATGGTCCTTGGGAGAGGAAGAGACTATGCTATAAGGCATTTTCTATACGACAGCATCAAGGAGAGCAGGGCAGAGTATGGCAGGCCCTGAGCCAAGAGATTAGAAATATAGATTCAAGAAGTCTAAAGTATCTGGAGAACTGTTTGGAAACTATAGGGTTAACCATTCCCAATGGTTACTTAGAGACATTTGAATTCTAAGCACTCTGAGCAGAGACCCCACTTAAACAAAGTTAAATTAAGCAAGGTCTCAAAGCATCAGGGAATATGCATGTAACTTTTCTTCCAGAAAGAGAGATTGTTTTTTATGTTACAATAAGAGAGACACCAAATATGAAAATATTTATGTCAAAAATCTAAGAAAAATCACTAGACATGAAAAAATAGTCAAATATGATCTAGAGTTTTCAAAATACAGGTCAGCTGATAGGAAAGATATAGAAATGGTACATGAGACATACTACCACACAAGGAATGTTAGAGTTTTGAAAAATGTTCAAGGATTAAACCATGCAATGAACACAGTCAAGAGAAAGTATAACAGCAAAAAGGAAGTAAAACTTAAAACTCCGATATAAAAACAGATTCCAGAATGCAGAAGTAAAGATCAATGAGTGTGAACACATAGAAATATAAACTAATCGAACTGAGGACCCAGCTATAGCACTCCTGGGCATATACCCAAAGATGCTTCACCATATCACAAGGACATGTGCTCCACTATATTACAATGGAAGAATGGATATAGAAAGTGTAGTTCATCTACACAGTGAATACTACTCAGCTATTAAAAACGAGGACATCGTGAATTTTGCAGGCAAATGGATGGAACTAGAAAATATCCTGAGTGAGGTAACTCAGACCCAAAAGGATATGTATGATATGAACTCACTGATAAGTGGATATTGGCTGAAAAATTCAGAATACCCATGGTATAATTCACAGCCAGATGAAACCAGATGAAGGAAGGCCTAAGTGTTGATATAGGGAAATATAGGGAGGGAGGAACCTGAGAGAGGGGAAGAGGAGGGGAAAGGGGGTCAGGATCAGGAATGGGGGAGACAAGAGAAGCCCAGAGGGAGAATAAATAGAAATATGCAGCAGTGTGGAGTGGGAGATGGGGGTTGTGGGGACCTCTAGAAATTCCCAGACATCACGGATGTTAGAGGCTCCCAGGACCCAATGGAGATGACCTTAGCTGAAATGCCCAACAGTGGGGAGATGGAACCTAAAGAGACACCTCCAGTAGATAGACATGGCCTCCATTTGTGGCAGGGGGGCCCACCCATCTTCAAATTTTTTGACCCAGAATTCTTCTTGTCTAAAGGGACAAAAATGGAGCAGAGACTGAAGAAAAGGCCATCCAGAGACTGACCCAACTTGGGATCCAGCCCATGTGCAGGCCCCAAACCCTGATATATAACTGATAACATTGTTATGCTTGAAGACAAGGGCCTAGCATGGCTGTCCTCTGAGAGGCTCTGCCAGCAGCTGACCGAGACAGACGCAGATACTTACAGCCAACCATTGGACTGAGGTCAGGGACTCCTATGGAAGAGTTAGGGGAAGGATTGAGGGAGCTGAAGAGGATTGCAACCTATAGGAAAAAACAACAGTATTAACTAACCCACTAGCCATCAAGCAAACATGGCTAGTCCTTGGTCCCCATTAACACATGTAGCAGAAGACTGCATTGTCTGGCCTCAGTGGGAAAGGATGTACTTAATTCTGTAGAAACTTGATGTCCCAGGGAAGGGGGATGTTAGAAGGGTGAGGTGGGAGTGGGTTGGTGGGTGGAGGAACACCCTCCCAGAGGCAAAGGGGAGAGGAAATGGGGTGAAAAACTTGTGGAAGGAGGACCAGAAAGGGGCAAGATTTGGAATGTAAATAAATAATATAAAAAAGAACAGCACTCTATTATTATGACTAGTTACTATTTATTAGAATACACTGCCCAACAATAGTACAGTGTACATTCTTTTCTAGTAGGCATGAAATATTGTAACTATGGTGACTGAACCACAAAAGGAGACTCAGTGAAGTAAGAATGTTTACATAATGTAAAATATGTTACTTCACTATAGTGGAAACTAAATTAGAAATTATCGACAGAATGAAATCTAGAAAATCTCCATACTTGGAAATTAAATAATATTCCTAACTTGCTTGTCAAAAAAAATCAACAGAGAAATAAAACAAACACAGCAACATAGCAGAAATGTATCAAACATGTTGAATAAAAAATTTTTTAGGAAGCTAGAGCACCATTTGGATGGAAACATACTACATATTTGTATTAGTTAACAAAGCTCTCAGATGATACAAACATTTGTCTTAAGAATGGAAAGAAAAAGAATAGCATAAAGCAAAACTAGCTAGGAAAGAAATTAGTAGAAGTGAAAGCAAAACTTAGTGAAATAGGAAATAGAGAAAAACAAAAGTTGATTTGTTTTTTGCATCAATTTGATTGATGACCTAAAAATATAACCATACTACTTTGGAAAGAGAGAGAGACAATTAGATGAATTAGGTGAATATTAAAAACATTCTGAGAAATTTTATACTGAAATAAATTCCTCAAATTGTATGAAATGAACAAATTCTTCAGAATACTAAAACTACCAGTGCTCATTCTAAAAGATAACCCAAAAACTTTTCTTTAGAGAAGTTTATAGTTGGTAATTTTATTATAAAGAAAACTTCAGGTCCAGATAGTAGGTAAATTTTCCAAAAAATTTAAAGGAAAAGAAAATCAATTCCATACATTTTCGGGACAATAGAAGAGAGGATTTCGAACAAATCTTATTGGCTACGAGCACTTCCCGCTCATTCAGAGGATCCACGTGATTCCCAGTGCCTAGGAGGCTGCTCACAACTGTCTGTAACTCCAGTTCCGACCTCTGGGGGCGGGCAGAAGGCATGGACATGGTGTACAGACATAAAGCACCCGTTATATAAAGTGAGCTAATAATAAAATAAGCGGGGACAATTCCCAATTCACTCTGTTATTTGAACATTATTGTACGTAACTGAACAAAAAGTAGACAAATATTAAAATTAAACAATAGTAGACTTCAAATTTCATGAACATTGATTCAAAACATTTAGTAGTATTTCAGCAAATCAGTATGTAACAGTATATAAAAGGATGTGTGTTAATTAGGGCTTATTACAGAAATGCAAGGTTAGTATATAACTTGAAAACAAGTATGACAAAGTAGAGGAGAAAGTGATATTTTTTTATATATGTAGAACTTCTTATATTAAATTTAATTCCCATTAACATGAGAGTGTCTCAGAAAGCCAGTTTTTGCTCATTGCCTACCCATGCCAAATTACTATTTCTTGCCTACCTGTAATAGTGGGACATTGTTCTTCTACCCTCCAGTACAGTGCTAAGCTTTGTCACTAGAGGGCACAGGAATGATTCTGGAAAAAGAACAGGTTTCTTCTCTTGGTTTCAGCTTGTTTTTGTCTTTTTGCTCTTGCTTTGCAAAAAAAAAAAAAACCTAGTTAATTTCAGCAGTACCTAGCAGTCAGCTCCTCAGAGGAATTTCAGTGATACCAGTGAGGCGCTTGTCAGCGTAAATAGTAGAGCCCTCATTAGTAGCTTCCTTAATTCTACTGTTACACCTACTTACCAATTGTTACATTGTGGCGGCTGTGGTGGATCAAGCTGTGTTCCTCACTTGATACAGTAGCACCTAGAAGAGGTGTCTGGCAAGTTCAACAAGTGTTCTAGTTGCTTTTCTATTAAAACACCCTTTACTCACTACCACTCCCCTGGGCAGCTTGCTGGTGACTCACTAACTCTAGACTGTTCTGACCCACTTCCTGCCTTGACCCACTGAAGCGGCATTGTCTCCTAGCAATCCAGCAAGATTGTTTACTCAGTAGACTGTTACCACACCTGCATGAATGAGATCTGAAATAGAGATTTTGGGGCATGTTCCTCCATGGCAGGCTGCACTTGGGTATTTTTCCTTGGCTATAAGTTGGTACTTTTCAGAGTTATCTTTTAGTTCTACTTAGAATTCTTGTTAAATCTCAGTTAATTCTCTACAAATACTGTTAATAGTTCTTTAACCATCCTGTTACTTTTTCTTTCTCTTTTCTGAATCCTGACTGTCAAAGAATTGGTAATGATAATGGTCTCAGAAAACAGACTCTCTAAGAAGGGATCTTGATGGAGGTTTTGGTTGTATTCTTGATCTGGAACCAGTGCTCAGTTCTTTGCAGTGAGGAGTAGGAGACTTAAAGCTCATAACAAACTGAGGACTCACATGAGTTTAATCATGAGTTTTTTTCCTGTGGTTGACTATGACAAAATGCCAAATGAATCCAGTACTTATGAGCCCAATGGCTGCTGGTTGACGGAACAATAATGATAGCTGCAAACACTGTGATCTGGGATGGAGTGTTGCATAGGGAGTCCTGTACTACAGGAAGAAAGTAGTACGCTTTGTCTAATATTTTATTATTATGAACTAACAAGATTTTAATAACTTTTAAATGATTTCTACCAATACAGACACTTAATAGAGGAAATCTTTTAAAGAATGGAATATTAGTACAATATGAGTGCCAAATAACTAATTTAAACCATGTGTGGTGGCTCATATCTTTAATCCCAGAACTTGAGGCTAAAGCCAAGGGGATGCCAACAAGTTTAAAAGCAGCTTGAGCTGTAGAACAAGACCTTATTTCAGAAAAAGTTCTGTAGATTTGATGGCATAAACTCCCAGAATGAAAGTGTAAGACACATTAAGCAACCATTATATTATTTGTTAACCTTTGGTCTTGACAGATATTCCAGGTAGAGATTTTTTTTGATTTTGTAGTGATATTCTCAGCTCGTTAAAAGACTGTTTAAAAATGTCTTCACATTGGACATTAGATTACAGATTGTATCATCTAATTTTTATGATGAAAATATTTTGTGTTTCTTTTCAGTTTGATTTTACCTTGAACTATCTAATGCTTTTACTTCAAAATTTCAAATTATCATACAGTAGTGTTTCATCATATTTACTGCTTATTTTTGCATTTTTCTGCTATAGTGTTTATGAAAGATTGAACTTTATAGCAAATACTCATAGTGAAAAGTGCCAGGGGATATTACTGGGTGGTATTCAAATAAGTAACCTTCAGCTCTCCCAGCAAAGTTAATAGTATTACAGGGAGTCCTATGTTGAAACTGCCAATTTAAGAACTTAGTTTCCAAAACCTGCTGTTTCTTGAAATGGCACTCACAGAATTTGTACGAAGCATAGCTATGCATATGATCACATTGATGTTGCTTTTGTAAGAAAGACACACCATTACAGACAGGGACTTGCAAACACACTTTTAGAGAATAGCTGCCAGTAAGACTGGATGGATTTTAAATGTTGCTTTCGTACATGCACTGTCCTATTGTCTGGAAACCCAGCTTGAACAGTTGATACTGGTTTCCAGTGTTGTCCACTCTTACTTTCAGTTGATATCAGTCAGTTTCTTTAAACCAATAAGCTCTACATCAAATTGTTAAGACTGTTTCTCACAGAATTGTAATGTAATTTATTCCATTTTCCTTATCAACTTAATTTATTTTTAGGATTTAGGAAATTTGGCTGGTAACCTTCAAAAAAGAATTTCTACATGTAAAGATTTATATTAATAAACCAGCTTATATGTTTGTGAGAATGTAGAATGATTTACCTTAGAAAAATAATTTGAAATTTACATGTAAATTAAATATACATTTAATAATAGTAAATATACATTTAATAATAAAGTTAAATATGTATTCACCATATGAATTCAGCATCTTCATTCTTAGGCATTAACCCAATATAAATTAATATGTATCTATTTAAAGACTTATAAGTTCTTGGCTTCTTTAGTTATAGTAGCCAAAATTGAGAAATAGCCCCAGTGCCCATCAGTGGTAAATAGATCATCAGATATTGGTATCTCTTTATAGAGGTATCCTACCCATAAACAAAAAGAAATTTAGCACAGGAAAAAAAGAAAGAAAATCTTTTTTGAAAAACGGTGTCCTATCTAGCTGTCGTAGAACTCTATTATGTAGACCAAGCTGGCCTAAACCCACAGAGACCTTCCTGGTTCTCCCTCCCAAGTGCTGGGATTAAAGGTATGCGCCACTGCCCAGCCTAAAACAGAGACCTTTAATAACATAATAGACCAAATGGAGCTAGCAGTTAAATACAGAGTTCTCTATGCAACAGCAGTGGCATACACATCCTCAGGCCACACACACAGTCTCTTTAACAAATTTAAATATATGAAGTGTCTCTCCTGACCATAGTGAAATAAACTAATAACAGAAGAAAAGCAGAAAACTACAAATGTGTGGAAGTTAAAACAGGGCACCTTTAAATAACAAGTGGCTGAAAATAGGAATTACAGTCGAGTTGAGAACATATCTGGCATCAGTAAAACTGAAAATACAACATACCAAACCTTACAGGATGTGATGAAAGTTACGAGGGAAACCAGTCACCTGAGAATTTTAAACTTTATGCTTGAAGGACCAACAACAGGGAGAAGCTGAACCCAAAGTCAACAAGAGGAAGGGATAGCGATGTTAAGAGCAGAGATAATTAAATACAAAATAGAAAGGCCATAGAAGAAATGAGTGAAGCCAAGATTTTGAAAATGAACAATTGGCAGAGCAAACCTTAGTGTCTAAAATAAGAAAGTGAAGACGTGAAAACTGATGTGAGAGTTACGACAATACTAGGAATAACTGTACACTATGCAGTTAGTAACTAGAGGAAATAGGTAAGTGACTAACTAGAAACAAAACCTTACCAGGACTGAATCATAAAAAATCAAAAAACATGAGGAGACCTGTGACTATTGGGGAAATTAAAATAGTATTTTTCAACAAAAAGCCTAAACCCATTATAACTATTGACCCCTAGTCTTAAAATATTAGTAAATCTAATTCAGTTCAAACAATAATCTGTAATGAATAGGTGGGATTTATACCTGCAATATGAATATAGTTTAACCTATGAACCAATAAATGTACATACACATCTCAGTTAATACACATCTCAGTTTAATATTCTATTATGATTGAAAAATACCATACTCATCAGATTAGGAGTATAAGGAAAGGAAACTACTTCAGTATAATAAAGAGTGTATCTGAAAAGTCCACAGGTAGCATCACACTCAACAGTAAGCTTTTTCTATAATATGAGGTAAAGTACGAGGGAAGTTTATTTGCTGCTATACTGTTCAGCACAGTATAGAATTCTAGCCAGAATAATGAAACAACAAAAAGACATAGAAGTCATTCTGCTTAGAAAAGAATGACAAGGACCTTTTTTTTTTTTCAATAAAAGACATAATGTCATACAGAAGAAATTAAACATGGGTGAGTCCTAAGCCTCGTTCCAGACTAAAGAGGCCAGATGCAAACAATTAGTATAGTCAGCCTACTGTTCCATGCACAGGAGGTTTCTATTAAATGCAAACTGTAATGTCAGTAGATCAGTTGCTGCCATAGAAATGAGACCACAAAAGGTCCTAGGAAAACTTGGGGCTTGTGGTTTTTTAAACTTACAGCAATTATACTATTAGAATTATACTATTTCATTATAGGTAAGTTAATACCCCAATACAATGACCAAACCTCCGTTTTTGTACTATTTTATTCCATCAGTAATTTAAAAATAAAAGTTTGCTAAGAATTTGGTTGGGATATAGGTCAGAGGTAGAAGGCTTATCTGACAAGCTTGCTCCCCAAAGTAGCATGGTGGCACATGGCTTTAATCTTAGCACTTGGCAGGATGAAGCATGAGGATCACTCCAAGTTTGAGAACAGCCAGAGCTGTACTGTGAAATCTTGTCCCAAAAGAAAAGAAATGAGACACCTAGAAATTAACCTAACTAAGTATAAGGTTTCTTTTTTTTTTAAAGATTCATTTTTTTTTTTATTTTATGTATATGAGCACACTGTAGCTGTCTTTGCACATCAGAAGATCCCATTACAGGTGGTCGTGAGCCACCATGTGGTTGCTGGGAATTGAACTCAGAACCTCTGGAAGAGCAGTCAGTGCCCTTAACCACTGAACCATCTCTCCAGCCCCCATAATATTTTTCTATAAGATAAGACTAAAAAGATCTCTCTTTCCGCCATCTTGGTGCCTTTGGAGGCCTGCTGGGTACAGGACTTCTTAAAAAAAAAAAAAAAACAAGTATGTCTGGAAGGCTGTGGTGCAAGGCCATTTTTGCTGGCTACAGGCGAGGCCTCCGGAACCAAAGAGAGCACATGACTCTTCTTAAAATTGAAGGTGTTTGTGCCCGAGATGAAACTGACTTCTACTTAGGCAAGAGGTGTGCTTATGTGTACAAAGCAAAAAACAATACAGTGACTCCTGGAGGCAAACCAGACAAAACCAGAGTGATCTGGGGAAAAGTAACTCGGGCCCATGGAAACAGTGGCATGGTTCATGCCAAATTCCGAAGCAACCTTCCTGCAAAGGCCACTGGACACGGAATCCGTGTGATGCTGTACCCATCCCGGATCTAAACTAATGGAAAGTAAATAAATAAAAGTAGATTTGTGCTCTTGTATTTTTTTCACATCTGTCCTTTAAAAAAAAAAAAAAGACTAAAAAGATCTGAATAAATTGATGGGAAGTGCCTCTAAAACTTTTTTATTACACTTATTCACTTGGGAGGGAGTAAAGGTCAGAGGGACAATGTGAGAGACTCAGTTCTCTCTACCAGATTGGTCATGGGATTAAACTCACTTTACCTTGTACGCCATCTTGCCAGGCAATAGAAATTTCTGGTTCTTTCATTTTGAGCCTTCCTTTTATGTATCTGATTCTAGAAGCTATAGGGGAAAGTTATTACTGGAAAATAACAAATTTTGTATGCTGTTTATCAGTTTATCGTGAAAATAGAATAATTGTAGCATAATAATAGGATGTAACAGAAAGCCTGGTGGCAAATACTCATTTCTACAGAATTGTTGTGACTGATAATTGGCTTTTTAGTAAATCCTGGTGGGTATCATTGGAATAAATAGGAAACGGGAGTGCTCTTCATGCTCCCTCCTCTCCACTCTCCACTACACATCTGTTTCACTTTACTTAGGAACTAGTGTGAGTCTGACTTTGCTACAGTACTTTCTAAGACTACACATGGCTTATCCACTCAGAGGATGTATTACACAACTGTGAGGACTGGAGCTGTATCCCAGCACCCCTGTAATAAGCCAGGCATTCTGAGGATATCTAACTGCTCACAGATGGGCGTGAGGAGGAGGAGGATGACCAGGCCTTGCTGGCTTCCAACCTTGCTAAGGAAACTCAAGCCCAAGTTCAGGGAGAGATCTTGCCTCTGAACGACAGGCAAAGGTGACAAGGAAGGACACATTACGTTGTCATTTGGCCTTTGCATCTATGGACAGGTATTGTACTTGCACACACATGCCCACACATATTCACACAGACATGTGCATCATACATGTGAGTACCCCATACACACAGAGAAAAAAATAAAACAAATCAGAGTAAGAGGAGATAATGCCTGTTTGGGTATTTATTTCTCTAATGCAAATTATCTCAGATACGATTGGTAAGTGTGCATGATAGCAATGTAACAGGTTGTCTTAGTTCTTATGTCATTTTTTTCACAAGCTAAGTGTCTTATCATCAAATAGAACCAAGAAATCAGAATAAATGAGCACAGCTGAATGCTGTACCTGAGGGAACTCAAGTAGAAACGATGGGGCCTACTTCCTTCAGTGTGGCCTCTGTTCTCTGTTTGATCATAATGGTTACTTCTGTAGCACATGACTTACCCCATCATTTAAAAAAAATAGCTTCTGGACTTTAGTACTTTTTATTAGAATTTTAGCATTTATTTTCAACTGCAGTAATATTTTATTAGAACTATTTGTTTTGTTTGCAGGGTTGTAATAGTTTTTGAAAGGTTATCTCTGGCTCTAGTTTCTCTTCAGTGTCTATTGGACACATGTCCAATAAGAATAAATTACTTTTAGAAAGCTCATACTTCATAGAAATTTTTCCTATGTAATACATGTTCTAGAAAAGGGACTATAAAACTTCATCATTAATACAACAATTATCTCATGTTCTAAAATAATAACAACTGGGGCACAATCTTACAATAGAGTTTTAAATCATCTTTAGAGATGAAATGATGGTGTATTGTACAGACTCCTGTCAGATTAGATTTAATGATTTATTATAGCATCAAGAACCTAAAGACCTACAAATTAATTTTTTAAAAGGTAGCTACTTTATAACAGAAAATCTATATAGCTAGTGGCATAATTTATTTTCTGTTGCTGTTAGAAATTACTGAGACTGGGTAGTTTATAAAGAAAAAGGGTTTGGGTTTTGGGGTGGGGTTTGACTCATTAATCTGAAAGTTCAAGAGCATGGTGCTAGCATTTGCTTGGCTTCTGGTAAGAGTTCATAGCAGAAGGGAAAGTGAGTGTCTTAGCTAGGGTTTCTATAATATCATGACCAAAAAGCAAATTGAGGAAAGGGTGTATTCCACTTACACTTCCCTATTTGCTGTTCATCATTGAAGGAAATCAGGGCAGGAACCTGGAGGCAGGAGCTGATACAGAGGCCATGGAGGGGTGCTGCTTACTGACTTGCTTCCCCTGGCTTACTCAGCCTGCTTTCTTATAGAACCCAGGACCACCAGCCCAGGGATGGCACCATCCACAATGGGCTGAGGCCCTGCCCCATTGGTTACTTATTGAGAAAATGCCTACAGCTGGATCTCATGGAAACATTTCCTCAACTGAGGCTCCTTCCTCAGGTGACTCTAGCTTGGGCCACGTTTGAGCAAAAAAACACACATATGCCAAAAACTGAGAGAAGTTAATCAGATTTCATTTTTTATGCTAATCTATGTTGACAGTAACTAACCTGCTCTTTGTTTTCTGAAATAGAGTGTCACTGTGTTGCCAGGTTGGCCTTGTGCTCTCAATCCTTGTCTTTACCTCCCTTGTCTCCTGATTAAAGGCAGGAGGAAACACCATGTCTGTCACATGACAACCAATTAAGTTTCACAAGAATTATATTAGTTTGGAGCCCATGACTAAATTCCATGGACTTTTGTTTATTTCTTGTTCTGTTGTTGTTGTTGTTGTTGTTGTTGTTGTTGTTGTTGTGTGCTCTAAGTGCACATGTAGAGATCAGAGAACAGCTTTTGAGAGTGATTCTCTGCTTCCACCTTGAGATTTGGGGATCAACTTTTAAGTCATCAGGCTTGAGTGGGGAGTGCTTTTACCCACTGAGCCATCTCACTTGGCCCAAATAACTTCCCCCACTGAAAAGTTTTGTACACTGTGTTTTGATTATATTTACTCCTCTCACCTCTTAAACAGATTTAACTTTACTTTCTTTCTCAGCTCACCTAATTTTTCCTCCCATCAGGATCAATTTGCACAAACATTCTTGGATATATGTTCTTCTCCTTGAGTACTGTCGGCTTACCAGGGGTTATGCTCTAAGAAAATGGTTCTCAAACTGTGTGTAGTGACCCAAGAGGGGTCACATATCAGATATTTTCATATCAGAGATTTATGTTATGATTCATAACAGTAGCAAAATAATAGTTAACTAATAATGAAGTAACTTTATGGTTGGTGGTCACCACCACCATTTGATTAACTGTATTAAATGGTTGCAGCTTTAGAAAGATTGAGTTAAAGTAGAGATTAGCTTTGAACATAGAAAATTTCTTATTGAATGATTGGGGCAAAGATAAGATTCTAATGTGCTGAGGAGAAAATGAGAGGAGGTGGAAACTGAGTAGACAGAACTTCTTTTCTTTGTAAAAAGGAGAAACGTATTATATAACTTGTACACATAAAATATAGAGAGAATGTCAAGAAACTAAAGACATTTTTGAGATAATAAAGGCAAAAGGGTAAGAAAATAAGGGTTTTTTTTTAAATCTTCATGAGAGGCAGCCAGAGTTTATAGTAATTTGTGATGAGAATTAGAGCCATTTTCTAAGTCTTAGCAATGTATGTTTTGGAATCCTATGTTATCCATGCCTTAACAGGATCATGAGCACCGTCTTGTCCAGCACCACTTTGGAGAAAGATAATGAATCCCAGATAAGTTAAATGACTCTTCTAAAGCAGACCATAGATTATAATAATTGCAGACTAAGTTCTTCTTGCCCCTTTGGTTAGTGCTATCCTTATGGCATTATTTGCAGTATGATTTGCCTATGAATTGAATTTTATGTAGCCATATATTTTACAGTACTGTTCATTTGCACATCCTGTTAAACTTTGCTACATAACAAATTGCCTTAAAGCTCTGTGGCTTAAAATAGCCATCGTGTGTTGTTGCCATGGCTCATTAGTTGTCTGGGTCCAGCTTGGATCAGTTGTGTGTCAAAGTCAGTACAGCTTAGCTGGGGAGGGAGAAGCAGAGTGGCTCTACCCTTACATCTGGGAGCTTGGTGCTCCCATACACACACACACACACACACACACACACACACACACACACACACACACACACACACTCTTAAAAGTTTAAAAATAAAATATTTTAAAAACCTGTATGCCAGGAAATTAAGTCTTTATTGACACTAAACTTACTATAGGGTTTTTATAGATTTGAATTTTATTACTATTTTATTCAAGTATATTTTATCATATAGTTATATTATACTTTAATACATCAGATACAATGTATTAAATAAGTTTTGTCTCCCATGTAGTCTTCTTAGACTGACCTCTGATTATTTGTATTTTAAAAAGTATTTTACGATTATCTTTTTTCTTTTCTCCTTAGGCACTACAAGGGCTCCCAGGGATGGGGAAGTTCCAGGGGTGGACTATAATTTCATTTCTGTTGAACAATTCAAGGCACTGGAAGAAAGCGGAGCATTGTTAGAAAGTGGAACGTATGATGGTATGTCCCCAAATATTAAAATTACCTCCAGATAACCAGAATCATTTCAGAGGGAATTGCATCAGTAAATACAATTTTTAAAAAGTTATTTGCGAGGCCTAGGGAGATGGATTAACAGTTAAGAACACTGGCTGTTCCTCCAAAAGACTTGTTTTTGATTTCTAGTATCTGCATGATGGCTAGCAACTGTTTTAAACTTCAGTTACAGGGAATACAGTGCCCTCTTTGGGCCTCTGTGGGCACTGCACACATATGGTATACAGATATATATGAGGCAAAATAACTATGCATAAAATAAAGTCTTAAGACATAAGAAAATGTGATTTTCTTTTAATTAGGAAATTTCCAGTTTACTGATTAGATGGAATTAGACAATAACCAAAAGCATTATATCACATTTAAAAGTTCATTGTGAACAATAAACTAAAAATTAGTCAAACTGGCAAGTTTGCATATTTCAAAGCAATTCACCATTATCCTCTGAACCCAACAAGTGCTTGTTGATGGCTTTCTGTCCATGGCTGGAAATCTAAAGTCTACATACTTTGAAAAGCCTGAAAATCTTGCAGAAAAGAAAGTATAGAGTAGCACCAATAATTGATTTTCATATTTCTGTTTACTATACTCATTTGTTTTTCTGAAGAACAAACGAGGTCAGTTTCAACACTTAAATGATTCCATGTTGTGTACTTTTTAAAAAACTCACACACTTTTCCTCTTGGCGAGCTTATCCACTCCCATAGCACCTTATACTTTTTCGTCATGTTTGTTCTGCTTTTCTAAGTGTGACTTTCACAACTTCTGTGTAGCAGGGACAGTGCCTGTCTTACTTGATGCCGTGTAAGAGATGATGTTCAGTAAATACCCTTGAATGTGTCTCAGTTCACATGCATGCTTGTGCATATGTGCGCACATATTTGTTTCCCTTCAGTCACCACATGTAGTCATTTCATCCTGGTAGCCACTTCCCTGGCAGTGTTCTCACTGCTACATTGCAGGCCCTTCATTGAGCGAGTTCAGTATAACATTGTAGACCCTTCATTGAGTTCACTGTAACATTGTAGGCCCTTCATTGAGTTCACTGTAACATTGTGGGCCCTTCATTGAGTGAGTTCAGTATAACATTGTAGACCCTTCATTGAGTTCACTGTAACATTGTAGGCCCTTCATTGAGTTCATCATACTATTGCAGTTGGTCTCCCCCTCCCAGCCTCCTTCCAGTGTCTTGCTTTTGTTAGTTCCATCCCGCCCCTTGCTACAATGCTGGGCTTCCTCAGTCTCAACTCTGATACTTCTAATCATATCCCTTTCTTATTCAGAACATTGAGTCATTTCCTTCCTGCCTATAAACTTTGACCTACTTTTTCTGGTCTCAGCTCACATGAATCATCCATTCATTTAAAAATTGATTTGATCATGTTTTATTTATTCAGCAACCACTTGACAGGTACGTACTATGTGCCAAGTCTTTTAAGAGACCTAGGAATACTATGGTGAACAAGATCAAAATGCTATTGCTTTAATAAATTTTGTATTTTAATAGAGAAGGCAGTGAAAACTAAACTAAATATAAACCGAGATGCTACAACAGATACAAAACAAAAAACTTACAGAAAACAATAGGAATATAATTTTGCCAAGTGAAGACGTCTCAGAGGAATGGACAAGCTAATTTGTTTTCATTTTCTTTCAATATGACATTTTTATGGGAACATCTATGGAAATTTCACATCATGCACCCCAGTCACACTCACTTCCCAGTCCATCCATGTGTGCCCCTCCACACTGTGATATCCCCCAAAAGTAAAAATTAATAATAATAAATAAAAAACCCTTAGTCCAGTAAAAATACGGCCTGCTTCATGATTTTGCATGTCATCTTGCATAGGGTGCTAATCTCTGTGCAGCTCCAACTTTCGTCTGTGTGCTGCTGATGCCAGCACTCATTCTTACTTTCATTCAGATAGCTTAGCTCTTATATTTGACCTTTCTTTTTTATTTAATACTCATATTTTGTTTATGTTCTTCAAAAATGTTTATTGTGTCTTTTGCACATATTTATTATTTATCTGATCTGTTTCTTTGTCTCATTTTTCTTTATTGTTTTTATATATTATTATAGCTTTAGATTACTCCTTGTTACTGTTCCACATTTATCTGAATTCATTACATTTAATTCTTACAATATGCCATAGTTTGAGTATTGTATTTTATTTCATCATTCTCCTGGTGTTAGACCAACATTTTTGACTTGTAGAGTGTATTTACTCAGCTTGATGAAGTAGTTTTGAATAGTTTTCTGTTTTCATTCCTCACAGCCGAGCACAGGGGCTCTTCTTTGATAAGTTTATAAAAATAATGGTTCTATAAGTAGACCTGTGTCAAGGAGAAAAGTAAAAGCAAATAAATTACAATCAAGTACAATCAAGAACATGTCTATTATCCCAGCATTTAGAGATAAGAGGCAGCAAGATCAGGAATTCAACCTCAGCCTTGAATAAGATCCTGTTCTCAAAAAGAGAGCAGCATAGACACTATATACCTGTAGTCCTAATCTCAGGACTTGGGAAGCAGGGGTAGGGGCAAAGGTGGGGGCAAGGGCAGGGAGGTAGCGGCAGATGGATCTCTGGAAGTTAGAAGCCAGCCTGGTCTACACAGCAAGTTCTAGGCCATCTGGGGCTACATATGAGACTCTGTCAAAGAGAGAGAGGGTTAGAGGAGAAGTGAGAAGATTCTGCTAAATATTGATTTTAAAAGATAAATCTAATACCTGGGGGGTATGAATACACCTATATTTATATAAGCAAATATGTTTATGACATATATAACTCTAATGTGATTCAGATGTTATTTTTAATTTCATGTTTGAAATGTTTAATAGTTGATAGCTCTACAAATGAAAAGGTTTTTCTTTTCTTAAAAGTTTTTAGATAAAAAAAAATCCGTTTTGCCCCTTGCATGTATGTATGTATGTATGTATGTATGTATGTATGTATACCATGTTCATGCCTTTTGCCTGTGTAGGTTAAAAGAGGATGTTGGATCTCTTAGAACTGCAATTATGGATGGTAGTAAGCTACCATGTAGGTGCTAGGAGTTGAACCTGGGTCTTGAGCAAGAGAAGCAATTGCTCTTAACTGCTGAACCACTTCCCCAGCCCTAGGAAGACTTTTTTTAAACAAATAAATTAGAAAAAAAATTTGCAAAACCCCAAAACCTATTTATTGACTATATAGCAATTTGTACTCTGCATTTTCCCTTAACTTTCCTTAAGAACGTGTTAACTTTTCTACATTAGTTCACTGAGAATTTACAGTAAAGTGCACTTTTGTTGACACTATCATCCCCAGAACACACCCACTCATTTCTGTTTTGGTTGATCCAGAGTTCTTGCTAGTGTGATTATTGAGCTTAAAGCAGAAAAATAGCTGACACAGTCCCGCATGCGTGTAATTCCAGAAGAGGCCTGGCAGGTAAATCTTGGTGATTTGAGAACAGCCTGGGTATACATCGTGAATTCAGCACAACCAGGGCTACACAATAAGGTCCCGTCTATAAAATATGATAAAATGCAAAAAAATTGAGATTATGGTGCCTTTTCCCCCAACTCAGAAAATAATGAACCAGCTTTTCCTTTGCATCTTTATGTCAGAAAATCTAATCTGTTTTAATACAAAATCTGTGTACCCATCTATTGGCAAAACCCACTTAAATCTGTATTTGAAAACAAAGAAACAATTGAGTCTGACTTTTTGAATATTGATAATTGTACTTAGAGTCAAACTTTCACCGATTTCACAGTAATGTTTTCCCCCTCTGACATATGGAACAGTGACTGTTAAGACAGCTAGACTTACGGAACACTTTCCCATGGTGCCTGCCTGCTCAGTGAGAGCTGCATGACAAACTGAAAGTTATTTCATTTGTTTTTATTTTTAACCTTGAGTTAAAGTACTGGTACTGGAAAAATCAAAGATCCTCAGAAGAAAACATTAAACTATCTCTTGCTTTTCTGAGTGTATACTAGAATAGAACTTGATATATAATGGCTCTTTAATAAATTGTCAGATAATATAATTCAAGTGTGCAGAAATCTTCTTAAAATTACACAACAGCTTATAGTCCTATATGAAATAGTTTTTAGCCTTTGTATATATCCTCATTTTAGTAAAATAATTCATTTTATACATTAGAACAAAATTAGTTAATTTTATATGCTTTTTGTGTCTTTCATTATTACATATGAGAATTGATGCTTTTATATTTTTAAATTCAGCCCTAATTAAGGACCCATGTAAAACAAAATTAAAAACAATGGTATTAGTATGCTAGCAAATATATGACAACATATGAGGAATTCATCCATACAGAATGCTTTGGCCTTTTAGTCAATGGCAGAGGCACTTTTTAAGCAGTATTCATAGTGTTAATGTACCTTGGTCAGCATCTGTGCTTTCAGCTGCCATCATTTGTACACCACAGGAAATTTCTATGGCACACCCAAGCCTCCAGCAGAGCCTAGTCCTTTCCAGCCCGATCCAGTTGATCAGGTCCTCTTTGACAATGAGTTTGACACAGAATCCCAAAGAAAACGAACTACATCTGTCAGCAAGATGGAAAGGATGGACAGCTCTCTCCCTGAGGAAGAAGAAGATGAGGACAAAGAAGCTGTCAATGGCAGCGGAAGCATGGGTTTGTAAACTTATTAACAACTTCTGATTGGTTTTAGACTGCCTTCAATCTTGAGTTGAAATACTAAAATTTTTCTTGAACTGTATGCAGAGCAGGTGATAGGATTCTAATTCTCTCTGAAAGCTGCGTGTGGAACAATGTATATTTCTGTGATCATCTTGTAAACTAACATGAGTTAGCAATAGTAGCTGTCATTAACGATGTGCCATTACCTTGTTACCTGAAGTATTTGTGATGCTGGGATATGGGAATCTTACTGGCATAGTTCTACTTCCCAGAATTAAAACAAAATTGGTTTTATAATACAGTCTTCAACCCAGCATAGACTTTGGAGGTATCTCAGAAGAAATTATCTGAAAAGGTTCATTAGCAATATTTTAATTTAAATTCTGGATCTACTCAAAAATAATTTGCAAATAAGATTGATATTTTTTTGTATCTTTTGCTTAACTTCCATATCTCTCACTGAATGAAAATAAAAATGTGAGGGTGAAGAGTCTGCTCTGAATGTCCCCGAGTAATGTAATTTCCCAGGAAATCCTTACATTTAGTTGAGAGAGAACTGGGAAAACAGACCTCATAAAGATGTGTTAAAGTTATTATTGTAGCTATTCTCTTTGGAATGCTAGTATGTGAACTTTATGAAGACTGGAATTTTTTGGGAATATATATATATATATATATATTAACTATATCTACTATACCAGGAATAGCATCTGGCATAGAGAAAGAAGTAAATGTTAATCCTATTCCTAGATTTGCAACCCATCTCTATATGATCTCAGAACATTACCAATTTCCCTCATCACCTATTAAATTTTTCTTTGTATATACTTATTGCCTTATATGATCATTGTTTATTTACCCCTACAGATAGTGAGATCTGGCTATTGTTCTAACTTCTCAGCACTATGTTTAGCGTTAAATGAGCTAGCCAATATATTTAGGTGTCGGAACAAAAATTGTGTTTTAAAAGATTTAGTCATTTGGAATTACATTGAGAGTATTATAGATCATTTAGTTGATATTGCTTTTGTCTGTCATACTTATTTTCCCCCAGATTGACTTCTACATTGGATACCTTTAAATCTTTATTGCATATTCTGTAAGGAAAATAAACTAGGGATTTTATTCATTTGTTCATTTAACAAACAGCTATTGAACATCTGCTGGGCTACTATTTGTTCTAAGTGCCAGGAATAAGGTAGTAAACAAAACAGACAAAAATTCCTGTTCTCTCATGATGAGAGAGTCATAACTGGATAAATAACATGTATAGTATCTGATGATACCAAGCAAGGCATGTGGGGAGGTAGAAAGAAAGGAGAGGTAGTCAACTTGCAGTTTTAGATAAACTGTCAGAAAAGACCTGAAACAAAATGAGTAAAGCCCAGGTATCCAAGAGAATGTTCCTAACAGGCAACTGTAAATTTAAATTCCTGAAATGGTAGTATACCTGGAGTATTTAGGCAATAGCAGAGGAGCCGATGTGTTGGTCATGGTGTGGCCAATATATTAAATGTGGTTTGAGCAGAATGATGGAAGGTAAAAGAATGCAGCAGTGACGAATGAGGTCAGGCAGTGATGGTAGGGAGGAGAATACATGTTGCATAGTTCTAGAGGCCAGTATAAGGATTCAGGGGTTTACTTTGAGATGTGAGGTCACAGTTGCATTTTGAGAAGAGGACTGTGTAACAGGTTTTAGTGGGCTCATTCTGGCTCCTTTATTGAGACAGGCCATAGGAAGACATGGGCATGAATAGGGATAGCAATCAGGAAGCTACTGCATACAGAAGGAAGAAAGTAACCAGTTTGTCAGATGCTATTGATAGTTCAAATGAGATGTGGACTGAGAATTGGTCATTGGATTTGATTATGTGTAGATCATTGGTGATCTTGGTAAGTATAGTTTTATTAATGAAAGTTCAGAAGCCTTGATAGAGTGAGGTCCATAGAGAAATGGAGGAGTGGAAAGTAGATGTAGCAGATCTAAACTGTTTGCAGGTGGTTTGGCATAGAGTGGAAAACTTGAGAGCCTTGTCAAAGGAGAAAGATAACTTGGTTTTTAAAGAATGGAGAAGGGACATGTCTTTATGTAGAGAATATGATCTAATAGATAGGGAAGATTGGTGATATAGAAAGGAGAGTGATTGAAGGTAGGAAAGAGTCAGGTACTGTTGGAGGGTTAGCCTTAGGAAGAAACCCAGACTTTCTTCAGCAGTAATAAGTGGGTAAGTGGATTCTTGTCGACTGAATGATGGGAGTTTTTATAGTTCTTTTGTGCTTGTACTTGGCTCTGTTTTATCCATGAAATAATCAACAAGGTCATCATAAGATACAGAATAAGAAAAAACGTAGTTCAGTAATCCTCTCAGTTTCTATTACCCACAGTCAGAAGTAGTCTAAAAGTATTAGTGACTAGCAATGATATTGGAGGAGAGGGAGAGAAAAAAGAATACCTTTGCATAACTTCTAGAACAGGATATTGTTATTATAGCTGCTATATTAGTTACTGCTGTTGATTTCTCAGTAAGTAGCAAGATTAATATATTGTATAAGTAGGTTTATTCAAGGGATGACTATATCAGAGGCTTTTCTTTAGATTCTCTAATTCAGAAGTATTGCATGTAGAAATTGTGAAAACGACAGAATGTAATATTTTTAAGTTCTAGGAATGTGTTCTAAGTGTATTACTGTATTACTTGACTCCCCAGATAATAACCAAGTTTCAGTTTGCCTACCTATAATATAGACTTTGGGACTACAAACGTTTTTAGTATTACTAGAATTATATTTAACATTTAAAAATAAATTATTATTTAAATACCTGCGTTTAAAATGTATAAAGTTACTTAGTGTAGCAGTCAAAAGGATAGGCTGCTTAGATTCAGATCCTGGGTTTGCTGTTTAATGGCTCTGTGACCTGACTAACTTAACCTCTCTGTGGCTTGGTTTCCTCAATTTATAAAATGGAGCTAATAATAATAGAATTGCTATGAGAATTATGAGTTACATGTTCAGCATTTCAAATAGAGCTTGGCACATAAAAGGTCTGTGTAAGAACTGTGCTGCTGTTAAGACTCTTCCTGAATTGATTCTGGTGGTAGTGTTTGTTTGTTTCTGCCTTCCCAGACTAGCATTAGATGAGTAGAATTCATTTTAATTAGAAAATGAAAAAAACTTGAGTATTTATGTATTTCAAAGTTAATAAAGAGACATACACTTAATAGACAAGAAAATTTACAGTTATTTAATTGCAATATATGTGCATTGATGTACGCACTTGGCATTTTGTTCAAGAAAACAAGCAAACTCTATCCTTTGTGCGGTTCTGTTTCCAACAATGACAGAAACTAGAGAGATGCATTCTGAGTCGTCTGACTGCTGGATGAAGACTGTTCCAAGTTATAACCAAACAAATCGCTCCATGGACTTTAGAAATTATATGATGAGAGATGAGAATCTGGAGCCGCTGCCCAAAAACTGGGAAATGGCCTACACCGACACAGGAACGATCTACTTCATTGAGTAAGCAAATGGCTGCATTTCTTCCAGCATGCCCTGTCACTGGGGGAGTAAACTGAAATGTTTAAAAAAAAAAAAAAAAAAAAGAAAGAAAGAGAGAGAGAGAGAGAGGGAGGAGGGGAGGGAGGGAGGGAGGGAGGGAGGAAGGAAGGAAGGAAGGGGAAAACCTCATAGTTTGATTACTCGTGCCAGTATCTCTAAGCTTTCACTTGTTTTTACTTAAAAATGTCTTCATTTGAGTTGATTCTTCATCTAGTTATTTCCTTGAGTGACATCTCCCCTCCTCTGCTAATAATACAGTCAGTATATTTTGCCTCTGGAGGATGCGCATGTGTTAAAGCCAGAGGTCAGCCTCAGATGTCATTCTTGGGGTTCTGTCCATTTTGTTTGCTAGACAGGGTCTCATGGGACTGAAAATCACCATTGAGTCTTTTCTGGCTGACCAGTGAGCTCCCGTTCTCCTCCCCAGGGCTAAAAGCACAGGAAACCCCACCATACCTGGCTCTGTCATGTAACTTCTAGGGCTCTAGCTCATGTCTGTATTTTATCAACGGAGCTGTGCCCCATTCCTGACCTCTGGTTTGGAAATAGGTGATAGAAAAATGAAAGGAATAAAGGATGTTTTGCTTCACTTGAAGAAAGAAAAAAAACCTTTCAGGTAGATTTCCCAATTTAATAAGCTTTTCAAAAATTACATCAAGAGCTAGGTGTTAGGTGTGGTGGTATACACCTTTAATCCCAGTACTTGGAAGACAAAGACAGAAGGATTTCTTTCAGTTCAAGGCCAGTCTGGTCTACATGGCAAGTTCCAGGTTACATCATGAAACCCTGTTTTAAACCAACCAACCAACAAAATGACCAAGAGAAGCAGATCATTATCCACTTCAAGTGTTTTCAGTCCTGAAGTTTGGAGTTGGTGTGTTAAGATAATATATTTAGGAAATACCACTGATGTAAATAGGATCTTTATGGAAAAGTATTAATATAATATTCATAGAGGTACTGAATACCACATAATTAGATCAGCCTCAAATTGAATGTTATTTGCTCTAGAAAATGTTGTGCAAATAATTTATTCAAAGTTCAATATAAAAAAGGTTTTCTGTACTCCTATGTACCTGGGCGTCTAACCTTTAAAACAATTTGTTCAAGAGTAGAGTATTAATATAGTAAAGTTACAGAATGTAATAATTAATGAAAATACTGAGGTCTGGGTATTACACTCAGAGAATTTCTCTTTGTCTGTCTCTATCTCTCTGTATCTCTTAGTGTCTCTTTGTCTCTCATCTTCCCTCCCTCTCAACCCTTTCGCCATTAATTAAGGCTCAGGACTTCAGTCTGCCTCTTCAGACAGTCTCATGAACATTTCGTTCAGCCAAGTCAGAGTAGTGCTTAAAAGACAGGTGTTGAGGACAAGGTCTTTACCACACATAGTACATTTTCATGAATATCAGTGCATAAGTGTACGCAAAACAATACAACCACATACACTCTATGAAGAACTGAAGGGATTTTCAAGGACAGTTTATAACTAGGCCCTAAAATATAAGGAGAATTTATAAACAACAGTCTTCATAGTTAAATGTGTTAAAGACCTAAACAATAAGAATTGAAACTAGGGCCTAGAGAACAATGGCTCAGTGGTTAAGAGTGCTTGCTCTGCTTCCAGAGGACCCAGGCTCAGTCAGTCGTCCGTGTCAGTAGCTCACAGTCACTTGTAGTTCTAGGTCCTGAGGATCTGATGCCCTCTGGCAACCTTGGGTCTAGTCAAGAGTGTGGCGAATGTAGACTTATATAGGTACATACTCATACACATACAATAAATGCATTTGCTTCAACAAGAATTGAAACTAAACTACTAAATGAAAATACAGGGAGAAAATATATTTAACAAAGACTTTCTGGTAGGAAACAAAAGCAACAAAAATAGTGGAGATTATAAATTTAAAAACGTTTTCATGAGGCAGTCAGTGAGTAAAAAGGCAACCTATGCAATAGGAAAAAAGCTTCCAAACCATGTATTGAACAGCGAGAATCCAGATGAATATTTACCGATAGAGTAACAGTTTTATTTCTGTAGCTAATGTGGCAGATCTGTGTTAACTGCTTATGTTAAAATGTGTGACTGTAAGAAAAGAATATTAACGTAGGTCCAGAAGGTTTAGCTTTTACACTGTAGGAATTACCTTTGTGAATACTCTCTTACACCCTGGGGAATATTGGGTAAGATGGCAACAGGTGACCTATTTTTGCTAATTCTCCAGTGATGTCTGCATTGGTATACTCAAAGTCAGGCTTTTCTCAAGTAGAAATTGAATTTGGTTTAGGAAGATATTTCCAGTTTTTTTGGCTTTTTTCCTGACCATTTGTTTTCTTCTAGGCATCTACGAGTTCAGATCTCTTCCATTTTCCTACATTTTATTTCATCGGTTTTATTTTAGGGATATTCTCTCTGTGTAAGGATGTATGACACCGACTTTCTAAAATACTTTCATGTTTTCCTATATAAATTATTTAGCATATACACAAAAAAAAGTGTCTCTGCCATGGTCTGCCAACAAGCATCATACTGAAGGTAGACACAGACTGTAGGGGCTAGAGACAGTTGGAGAGGGCCAGGGGTGGCTTCTGTCTTTTTTTTTTTTTTTTAATTATTCCATTCGTTTACATCTCAAATAGTATCCCACTTCCCAGTTACCCCTCCACCAGTCCCCCATTCCACATCTGCCCTCCCTCCTCCCCTTTGCCTGTATGAGGGTGCTCCCCCACCCGCTCTCCTGCCCCACCATTCCAGCATTCCCCTATGCTGGGGCATCAAATTATAACCACTCTTTTCTTTTTGAAAAGTGGACAAGGAAAGAGAACTTCTTCATATCACTATGTTCGCAGAACTTCAATAATACTTGACATTATGTCGCCTTCCTACATTTTCTCTAATTTTTTTCTTTTCTAATATGCCTGTTTTCAGAGACTTTTTTATTATGTGTGTATGTGTGTGCATGTGTGTATATACATGTAGCACAAGTACATGTGTGTAGGTACAGGTGCACCATATATGTGCTGTGCAAGAGGAGGACAGAGGACAATCTTAGACGTAATCCTCAGCTTTGTGTCGGGGACTTTAACACTGATTGTCGTCCCTGCGGTGTAATAGTTTTAGCATTCTTGTCTTGCATGGTGACTTGGCCTGAAGCTGACAAATCCTAGCCTATAATGAAATTAAGCACATTGTTCTTTGATAACAGTTTTTGGCCTACTTCATAGAAAGGAGCAATGGCATGGTCTTTCTGCTCTGGTCCACCTTTTTTGTTTGTTTCTTTCATGTGGCCCATGTTGATGAAAATATAGTTTTATAGAATGGTGTTTAATCAGAGCCATGACTTTTACTGGTATACTGCAGAAACAGCAACCAGAAAAATTGTAAGTTTTATCTTATTTTAAAGAATCTCTGCGAGAACAGAAGCTTTGTTTGATATTTTGCCTCTACATTTTCAGTCCCTAGCCCTGTACATACAAATGACGGTTACCCCCACCCCCCCCCCAAATAAAAGAAAGAAAGAAAAGAAGGAAGGAGTTCTTACGCATGCAAACATGATTTTAGTCTGACTTTGCCAGCTAGCAATACACAGTGTGTGGCTATGTGCTGACCCTTTGAAATGTTTTGACTGCTTAAATAAACTTATCATTTTGTTCTTGACTTTTGATCTCTTCTTTAAACTTTTCATTCTCAAACTTGCGCCTCTAGAATTACCTTTCTTTTATGGCAATTTTCAAGCGATGGGTTGGGAACAATATGATCATTGAGTGTGTGGTGTACAAATAGATCTGTAGGAGATAAATGTTCTAGTGCCATATGCTTTTTAGTTATTTTGAATCTTTGCTTTTCTCCCTCTTTACTTTACGATTTCTAATTGCCATCTCTCTCCTACTACAGTCACAATACGAAGACAACCACCTGGCTGGATCCTCGTCTCTGCAAGAAAGCCAAAGCCCCTGAAGACTGTGAGGATGGAGGTACCGTTCAGAAACCTTTCCTGTTAGGCTCTTCTCCTTGTCCTTCCTCACTCTTCCTTCCTAGATAATGAACTTTCCAAAAGCCTAAGCAAATAGCAATATTCATATGCACACCAGCAGTGGATGGTCATCATAACTAGCTGAGGGTAGTAGTTATGCCATTGTAGATCATTTCATAGGATTTTTAACCTCCCCTAAGAAGAGAAAACTGTCTCTGCTGCTTTTAAATTTTATCCTAAAGTCAAACTTTAAAAATTCTAAGTATTTAATGAATTAGGCACAACTTCATTATGTTTAGTGCAGAGTATAGGTCACCAAATTTGAAGACTTACTCTAAAGCTACAGAAATTAAGACAGTATAGGGCTTACAGAAGGACACACAGATCAAGGTAACAAAATAGAGGGTCCAGAAATAGTTTGATACATATCTGGTCACTTGATTTACAATTAATTTGCCGTGAATCAATCCACTGAGGCAAAGGAAACATCTTTAACACATAGTGCTAGAAAAATTTGACATTATGAACATAAGGCCCTGGTTTCTGTCACCAGTACTACAAAATATACAAATAAAATAACAAAGAGCATCCTGGGAAAGCAAAACTTATCTGTACCTCATTTCCTAAACAAAAATTAATTTCAGATAAATCAAAAGCCTAATCATAAAACTAAACCATAAAACTTTTAGAAGTAAATACGCGAGAATGCGTGGGTGACTGGGGACTGGTAGCTTCTATACAAGCTGTAAGAAGTGGGTGAGAAGGAAAATTGATGCTCTGCACTTAGTGCAGGGGAATATGGGGGGGGTAGCAATAAGGGGATGTATAGGGGAACACCCATATAGGAGACGGGGAGGGGAGAATGGGGGGTTATGGACAGGAAACCAGGAAGGGGAGTAACATTTGAAATGTAAGTAAAGAAATATATATAATAAAAAATTTTTAAAAATGTAAATATTTAAAGATACCACTAAAAAATGCATAAGTCAAGCCAATTCTAGTTAGCACAGGCCTATAATTCTAGCTATTTATGTAATTGAAGCAGAAAGATTGCAAATTTAATAGCAGCCTGGGAATCTTAGTGAGACCCTATCTAAAACTTTGAAAATATATTTAAAGGGACTAGTGTTATAGGTCAGTGGTAGAACACTTGTGAAGCCCCGAGAAAGGGAGATAAGAAAAAATTAATAGACCAAGTCCCAGATTTTGCAGTATATATTTAACAGAGGAATTACAATAAAATCTAAAAAGAACTATTTGAGGAAGTTTATGTATGGATGTTTGGTATATCTGTGTACCACTACGTATATTATCTGCATAGGTCAGAAGGGGGCAGCAGATCTCTCTGGAGCTAAGTTATAGATAGTTGTGAGCCACCATGTGGATGCTGGGAACCAAACAGGGGTCCTGTGCAAGAGCAGCCAGTGCTTTCAATAGCTGACCCACTGCCCCATTCCTTATAAAGAAGAAAAAATATATTTGATTTTTGCTTTCAAAACCTTCTGGAATGGCTACAAAACATAAAACCATCAGTGTGGGTAAATATGGGTAGAGTAGTAGCCCTTCCCATTAATGGAAACATGTTGTCAGTTTCTTAAAAAGGTAAATGTGAATCGTTCCACCACATGATTTAGCAGTTTCATTACTGTGTATCTACCCAAAAGTAATTGAGTGTGTGTGTGTATGTGTGTATGTGTCTGTGTGTGTTTGTATGTGTCTGTGTGTGTGTATGTGTGTGTATGTGTCTGTGTATGTGTGTGTCTGTTTGTGTGTGTGTGTGTGTGTGTATGTATGTGTGTGTATGTATGTTTGTGTGTGTGTGTCTGTGTGTGTGTATGTGTGTGTGTGTGTGTGTGTGTGTGTGTGTGTGTGTGTGTGTGTGTGTGTGTGTGTGTGTGTGTGTCTGTGTATGTGTGTGTGTCTGTGTGTGTGTATGTGTATGTGTGTGTGTGTGTCTGAGTGTGTGTGTGTGTATGTGTGTATGTCTGTGTGTGTGTATGTGTGTATGTCTGTGTGTGTGTATGTGTATATACACAAAGACCTAGCGGCAAGTATTTATAGTAAATACTATTAACAAATATACCTAAAATAATAATCCAACTGGATAATGGATATGTAAAATATAATGTAACCCTACAGGGGACTAATACTAATAAATAAAAATAATATTTATTGTGTGTGTATGTATGAACACACTGAATTTACTTTGTCCAAAGTTAAAAAAGATAAGATGCAAATGACCACATTGCACTACTTACTATAAGAGAAAATAGTGAAATCTAGGGAAACAGAAAAGGATAGATGCCACCCAGGGATGAAGATGGCAAGAGAGATTTTTTTATAAATCGCATAAGAGTGATAGAAATATATCATTGAGTTGGTGATTGCAAAAATGAGTAGTTACTAAATGTTGTAATGTCGTCTCCAGTTGGCGTCTGCTGTCAAAGGGAAAGCAGTTTTCCCACTGGGCGTCCTACGCTCAGCAGTAGATGGCCAACACAGAACAAGCTCAGTGGCATTTTGTGTCATCTGCTTTGTTTGAACATATTTTCATCTACATACATGTCTTTTGCTTATGTATTATGGTTTCTGCTTTTGTGTTTTCATGAAGCTTCTTTGTGTTTGTATCAGTGTCTATGTGTTTTCTGTACTTTGTTTTTATCCTTTGATTGAAAATAGATTTTTTTCTCCCATAATATATCTTGATTTCATATTCCCCTCCCTTTATTCCTCCTGTTGCTCCTCATCTTCCCTCCCATTTCAGATCTTGCCCCTTTCTGTCTCTCATTAGAAACAGAAAGACTTCTAAGGGATAATAACAACGTAAATTAAAACATAATAAAATAAGATGAGGCTAACACATCAGAATTGGACAAATAAAGATAGCACAAGGAAAAGAGTTTAAGAGAAGATACAGGAAATAGAGAACCAACCACTTGTTTGCATGCCTAAGAATCCCATAAAAACACTAAACTAGAAGCTATAATATATATGCAAAGGTAAGGGAAAAGAGAAGAAAAAATAAAAATAATAGGATAGAATTAACTACATAGATACATACATACATACATACATACATACATACATACATGCAAAAGCTCTGATACATTATAAGACAAGGAACCTCCAAAGACACGGTTGAGTTCATTTTCTGTTAGCATCTACTGCAGGGTGTACAATCTACCTGTAAGAGAACCTTGTTTCTCTAGTGATAGTCACTTGGAGGAAAATAACATATCATTTGCAGGTGGTTTTCAGTTGGAGATAGTTTCTGAGCTAGGGATGGGGCATGCGTCCACTTCTCTCTGCTTTCAGACCCCATCTGATACAGACCTGTGCGTGCCCTGTGCATGCTGCTGCAGACTCTGAGTTCACATGTGGGTCATTCGTGTTGACTTAGAGGCCTTGTCTTCTTTATGTCCTCTGTCTGCTCTGGCTCTTAACTCTTCTGCTCTCCTCCCACGGGGTTCCCTGAGCCGTGAGGGGAAGGATTTGATGGAGACATCCCACTTAGGGCTGAGTGTTCCAAGGCTCCTCACTCACTACATAACATTTACTTGTGGGTCTCCTCTGTGTCCTCATCTGCAGCAGGGAGAAGTCTCTATGAGGATGGCCGAGTAAGACATTGATCTACAGTACAGCACAGTGTTATCAGGAGTCATCTTAATTGCCGTTATAAATAAAAAGCCTAGTACTGTTTGTTTTTACCCTAAGGTCCGGGCTGTCTGGTCTCAGGTTGTTGGTCACCCAAGCACTGTCAGGTATAGGTTCCATCCCCAGAGTGGGCCTTTAGTCAGATCAGACACAGGCTGCTCACCCTATACGCTTTGTGCCACCACTGCATGCACTGACGTGTCTTGCAAGCAAAACATCATTGTAGAGGAGAGGATTTATGGCTCAGCTGGGGTTTGCATTTCTCCTGGGTAGCATGCAGAGTACCTTTCTTTATCAAAATATGCTAACACGTGTGAAGGCGCTCTGTAGGCACCAGCTCAGCATGTTATGCTCAGTGAGTTATGTGGATAGTGTCTTAAGGAGTGGGACCTTGCCTTCAGTTTGTGGAAAACAAAAGCCTGGATCACTTGTGAGTTCCTGTTGTGCCTTTAGGGCTACAACTTAATTAAACGTAACCAAATCCTGGTACTGGAAGCTTCATTTGGTGACAAGACATGGCCAATTGGGGCTCTGCCTTTTCTATTATTTAGGGATTTCATTTAGATCACCTTGAGGTACATATATTTTAGAGAGCTTCTACTGTATTAGGTTTCCACTACCCCTCAGATAGCTCTCTTGTTTCCCTTTCCTCCTCCTCTCCACCCGATCTTCTGTTCCAGTACCTCAGTCTTTCCACTCCTCAAAAACTATCGTACTTACTTTTCCTAGGGATGTCTGTCAGCGCCTCCCTAGCCTCAGTGGTTCTATAGATTGTAATTTGATTATCATTGATTTAACAGCTAACACTCACATATAAATGAACATATATCATATGTGTCTTTCTGGGTCTGGATTACCTTACTCAGGATGATCTTAGCCATTTTAATAGGAGTAAGATAAAGTCTCAAAGTACTTTTGATTTGCATTTCCCTAATTAGTAAGGACATTAAAGCATCTTTTAAGTGTTTCTCAGCTGTCTCCTCTTTTGAGAATTCTCTGTGTGGATCTGTATCCCAATTTTAATTGATTTAGTTGTTTTTCTGAAATCTAGTTTTTTTGAGTTCTTTAAATATTTCGGATATTAACCCTCTATAGAATGGGTAATTGATAAAAATCTTTTCCCATTCTGTAAGTGGCCACATTGTGCAAACAATGGTGTCCTTTACCATATACAAGCTACTCAGTTTCATGAGGTCCCATAATTGCTGATTTTAGTGCCTGTGTTTAGAAAGTCTTTTCCTGTGCCAATGGCTTCAAGGCTATTCTTTACGTTCTCTTTTGTCAGGTTCAATGTATGGTTTTATGTTGAGGTCTTTGATCCATTTGGAGCTTTGAGTTTTGTGCCAGATAATAGGTTTGGATCCCTTTGGATTGTTCTACATGCAGCCATCCAGTTTGACCAGCACCATTTGTTGAAGATAATCTTTTTTCCAGTATGTATTTTTGGCTTCTTTCTCAAACATCAGGTGTACTCTCTGTGTAGATTTATGTCTGGTCTTCAGGTTTTTCCCATTGCATAACCTATCTATTTTTGTGCGGATATCATGTTTTTATTATAGGTCTGTTTACATCTTGAAATTGGGGATGGTACCTCCAGCACTTCTTTTATTATTCAGGATTGTTTTAGCAATACTGGGGTGTGTGTGTGTGTGTGTGTGTGTGTGTGTGTGTGTGTGTGTGTGTGTGTGTGTGTGTGTTCGTGTTCATATGAAGCTGTAGATTGTCCTTTCAAGATCTGTGAAGAATTTTGATGGGAATTTCATTGAATTTGTAGATTGTTTTTGGTAGGATAGCCATTATTATTATATTAATCTTGCATGGAAGATCTTTTTATTTCTGGTATCTTCTTCAGTGTCTTTCTTCGATGTCTAAAGTTTTTATCATACAAGTCTTTCACTCACTTGGTTAGAGTTATCCTAAGATATTTTATATTATTTGAAGCTATTGTGAAAGATGTTGTCTCCCTGGTGTCTTCCTCAGTCCCTTTGTCATTTATCTATGGCAGATATGCATACACATAGATTTAAAAAATAATTTAAAAAATGGAAAAAGACAAGGGGAGAAAGCAGGGCATGGTGGAGCGTGTCTATAATTCCATCTGTGGGAGGTAGAGCACTGGAAGATAAAGAGTGTCCTCAGTTACGTTGTGACACCCTGTCTCAAAAAACAAAACCACTACAAGACAAAAGCAAAAGGGATATGGAAAGGTAGTTGGTTGGTGGGTCAGTTGGTCGGTGGGAGTAGTTGGAATAATTCTGTGTTCTCTCCTATCATGTGATTTCCAGGAATCAAACTTGGGTGGGCAACCTTAGGGGCAGGCACCCTTGCTCAGCCCCTGTGTTTTCTTTAAGGAAAAAAGTAATTTCTACTGTATCTTCCTTGTCAACAATGCTTTCCTAGTAAGCTCTTTGTGATGGTAAAGTTAGCCATTGTTAGGGTAAACTACAATATGTAACCTGTAGAAACTGCCCTTTCAAATGTATATATGCACTTCAACCTTGTCTGTTTGGCCAGTTTATTGCCTTTATTCTTCTCAATTCAATTTCTACTAAATTCTCTGCATTTTCTGATTTCTTTGGTGGGAGGTATTTGTTTCTCTTACTCTATCAGCTGATGGTAGCTGACCCACTAAATCTCTAGTATTGTCCTTCAATCTGAACTAGATTTCTCGGTTTTCTATTGCTTTTTGGTCTGTTTTTAGTTGTCTCATTGGCTTGTCAAATGCAATTAAAAATAAATTTGACATCTTTGTTCTCTCATCATAGACACCATTTTTCTGAGCATTAGGCAAAGACTGTAGAATGATTCTGAACCACAGGGGTCACATACCACATATCCTGCATGTCATGTATTTACATTACAATTCATAGCAGTAAGAAAATTACAGTTATGAAGTAGCAATGACAGAATTTTATGGCTGGGGTACACTGCAGCATAAGGGACTGTATTTAAAGGTCACAGTGTTAGAAAGGTTGAGAACCACTGCTCTAGCCATTCTTGCTTCTTTACCTTGCTTTGTTACCCAGATAGCTCTCAGTTCCTGTAGGTCGGTTAGTTTTGTTTTCATTTTACTATGTTAATTTTTAAATGTTGTCAGAATTCTTAATATATAGAAAACCTGAAACAGTTTTACTGTGAACACATGGATTATACATAGCTGTTGCTGTTAGGCCTAGGCAGGCTTCACACCTGCTGCCATTCTGCCACACTTTGTACTGAAAGGGATGGGGCTTTTGTTTCCTCTCTGCTGTTCTGCTTTTCTACTGCATCCTTAACCCCAGTAGTCTCCAAGATGTCTGTATTCAGACTGTCTAGTGGTATACTAGAGGAAAACATTGGAACTTACTTTCATAACATTATTGAAAGTAAACGTCACTAATTTTTTTTGTGACGGCATTCTTACTTATTCCATATATCAAACTGCCACATGAATTATCCAGTGGATGCTGGTTGTTCCATGACACTGTGGCATTTTATAGGTTACTTGTGCCCATGTGTACCTGTGATGCAAGTGTTCCTTTAAGAGAGGTAAACAGAAGTGTTGCTGGTTGAAGATAGTACAGACGCAAATGCCTCAGCTTACGATAAATAAAGTTGGAGCTGGTATTCTCCGATACGTCACATGCTTAGAGGTGCATGAAGGAAAATACTGACAATTATTTCTTCTCCTTTTAAATATCATGTTCTTCAAAGGAAAACCAGAAAACCTCAGCACACTTGGAAGCCACTAACCAGCTATGTAACTGTGTATGGAATTAAGACAAAGGAGGTTGAAGTTGTGAGTGCAGATCTGGGAGGAGTTAGGGAAGCCAGTAGGAGGAATATGATCAAAGTACATTCTGTGTATGTATGAGATTCTCAAAATATTTTTTAAAATTAAAAAAATGTACACATATAGAGAAGAGATATGAGGTAATTCCAAGAGTTTTTCAAGAGGCTAATAACCTGTTCTCTTTATTCTGAATGCAGAATAAATTTTTATTACAGTAAAAATTTGTCAGTGTTTTCAGTGGAATTCTTGTTTATGCGGTTGACATTATCATAACTGAGTCAGTGGCATAAACTCTCCATGTATTACAAACCTTTCCAGTGTATTTTGTTTATAGCATATGCACTTCAAAAAAGAATTGAAAATAAAATGACACAAGTCTAGAAAGTTGGTTCAGTGATTTAAAAGCACTGGCTATTCTTGCAGAGGACCTAAATTCAATCCTAGCACCCATAACTACCAGTAATTCAGCTTCCTGGGACTCTGACACCCTCTTCTGGCCTTCACAAGCACATATGGAGGCAAGCACCTATAAACAGAATTCTTTAAGGTAAATAAAGGGACAGGAGCTCATAAGGTACAACAACTGTAGTTTTTCCTTGTTAGGTGTTTGGTTTTTAGTTCCAACTCCTCTGGGCTTTGTGTCACATGCCTATAATCCCAGCACTCAGGAGGCAGAAGCAGGAGGATCACTGGAGTTCAAGGCCAGCCTGGTTACATAATGAGGATATGTTTCAAAAAATGAAGAACAAGTTTCTTACTCAGTTCCTATATATAACTGGCAACACTACAGTTTAATTTGTACATGCCTATTAAAATGATTCTTCAAAAACCCGGACATTCTGGAGTGCAGAGTGGGAAAGAAAAAGATTGATTTTGGCTCAGGGGTTTATGTTGGAGAGGTCATTTTTTTTTTCAACTATTAGAAATTTGAATGTGACTTCAGTTTTTTTCATATTTTATTAACTAACCACTTGAAATGAATAGTACATCCTAATACTGTGTAAGATATTTGTTACCAAAGCAGATTACACAGATACAGGTTATGCAATGCACTGGTATTTAAGTTAGTTTTCAGATGCTCAGCTGAAGTTAACATAAGGAAAAGCAGCTCCTTCCTTTGGCCCTAAACAGATCTGGGCCGTGCACTTGAAATGGCAGAAGTCCAACGCTGGGTTCTTGGAGAAGTAGGTCAGAACATAGTAAATGATGATGTATAGAAGGAAAAATGTAGCAGTTTGTGCTGCTTGGATTGGATTTAAGGGAACATGAGTTTCATATCAGCATCTTAAATAAAAGAAATATAACCAGTGGTTTATTATAACTTGTACTTTTACTTTATTCTGTATTTGTATGTATATCTGTGTATAGGTATATCTATGCACATGAGTGCACGTACCCAAGGGGACCAGAGGCATTGGATTCTCTGGGACTAGAGTTACAGACAGTGGTGAGCCTGACGTGCATGCTGAGACTGGAACTCAGGTCCTCTGCGGAAAGCAGTGTATTTAACCCTCAACCCATCTCTCCAGCCCCTTAGTAACTATGGTTTTATGTCTTCTATTAAGATTTTTTAGTTTAGGGGTTGGGGATTTAGCTCAGTGGTAGAGCGCTTGCCTAGCAAGCACAAGGCCCTGGGTTCGGTCCCCAGCTCTGAAAAAAAGAAAAAGGAAAAGAAAAATAAAGAAAAGAAAAAAAAGATTTTTAGTTTAATGTTAGTTTTTTTTTTTTTATTGGTCAGCTTTTTGCTCTTTGTATGCTTTATTGATTAGGTTTTTCAGACAGGCTTCCACCATGGAGCCCCAGGTGGCTAGAACTCACTGTTTAGACCAGGCTGGCCTCAAACTTAAAGAAAGCCACCTGCCTCTGCCTCCTGAGTGCTAGAATTAAAGGCATGCACAACCACACCTAACTAAGGTCACCTTTTGTTCTATACCCTAATTACCTTCTGAGATATACTTGGCTAATGAAGAAGCTACTCATGCTGTTTTTTTGTTCTCTGAAAAATGAGCCCTCAGCTTTCTAACTCTTAAATATTAGTTTAATATGGTACTTTCACTCACTGATTACTTTTTTCTTTATTTACAGAGCTTCCATATGGCTGGGAGAAAATAGAGGACCCTCAGTATGGAACATACTATGTTGAGTAAGTTTGTTATTTGAGCTAATAGTCTCCCAAATGTTTTCCTTTTCCATACAGCTCTAGGGAATTCTAAATATGGCACTTTATGTTTCTGCAACCTGATTTGTTGGTTATCTTAACTAGAGGAAGGAATACTTTTTGCGCTGACTTTTAGCTTTCCAGAAGTTGTCTTTGAGTTTCTTAATACAGAACATACGAGAGAGGCCAGAATGGCAGCACATGCCTGTCCTCTCAGTCCTCCAGAGGGTGAGGAAGATTACTTGAGCCAGGGTTTCAAGATGAACCTAAGAATGGAGAAACATCCATTTCAAAGGAAAGAAGAGAGGGGAGAAGGAACAAGGAAGAGTGGGAAGGAGAGGGCAGTAAAGGAAATAGGAAACGGTGGTGATGACTAATGGCTGGAGAAGCTACCCTCGCTGCTGCATTCTTCAAAGAGGAAGGCAGTAAGTGGACCCTGGTGAATTCACCCTGGGTGAAAGAACTCTTGTGGTTCATTTGAATCGCTCCCGTTGTGTACTTCCAAAAGCAGTTAAAGACCTTAAGGTCATTGCAATATACCAATCCAAAGTTTACAGCTATGTACTTAAGGGTGTGCTCTCTTTTAAGGAGTTCTAGAAAGTGTAGTGTTCTTTCAAGGAGTGAAGGTTGCTTCTAATGTGACTATATAAACAAGAATTGTATATAACAGACAGGAACTGTATAAACAGACAGGAACTGTATAAACAGACAGGAACTGTATAACCAGACAGGAACTGTATAACCAGACAGGAACTGTATAAACAGACAGGAACTGTATAAACAGACAGGAACTGTATAAACAGACAGGAACTGTATAAACAGACAGGAACTGTATAAACAGACAGGAACTGTATAAACAGACAGGAACTGTATAAACAGACAGGAACTGTGTATAAACAGACAGGAACTGTATAAAACAGACAGAACTGTATATAACAGACAGGAACTGTATATAACAGACAGGAACTGTATAACCAGACAGGAACTGTATAAACAGACAGGAACTGTATAAACAGACAGGAACTGTATAAACAGACAGGAACTGTATATAACAGACAGGAACTGTATAAACAGACAGGAACTGTATATAACAGACAGGAACTGTATAACCAGACAGGAATGTCACACAGTTGTTAGTGGCCATCTTTACTTCTGAGCTTTCTTTTCCCTGTATCTGATTGCTACATTGTTCAGACCACTAGAATTGCCTACTTTCTGGATGCTGCAGATATGATTTTAACCTTAGGTGTTGATGCAGGAAATTTTATATTAAAAACCTCAATGTTACCTGGAAATTTAAAGGAATGAGGGTCCTCTATTTTCTCCCAACCATAAGGAAGCTCTGTAAATAAATGTGAATTTACCTTATGTTATATACTGTGAACCCTGAGATTGTGTTATTTCCTGGAAAAAAAATATGGTTTTAGTTGTAGTGTGGCTCAGCCTTAGTACACACCTTTAATCCAAGAACTTTCAACTTGAATACAATCATAGGTCAAAAGATGGAGCAAGCAACCAATTGAGAGGAAGTGAACATAGGATTATTAAGAAAAAAACCATAGAGAGTACGAAGGATTTAGGAGGACGGACAGAGAGAGATGCACAGGAAGTGGAAGGGAGGGACATTCCATTTGAAGGAGGTTTTCTGAGACCATGTGAGAGAGACAGTTCATTCTGAGACAGCTGCTGAGGACGAAGTTTAGCTGAGTGTTTTCTCTGCCTCTGACCTAGCAGGCCTTTACCCCAGCATCTAGGTCCTGATTCTTTATTGGTAAAATCAAACAATTGAATTCTGTTAGAAAAAAAAAAAAAAAACTTGGTTAACCTTCAGAGTTATAACTAATGCTTCAGAGTTAGAAAGCTGAGGACTCATTTTTCAGAGAACAAACACAGTTAAAGTTTCAATGGCTTCTTCAATAGCCAAGCGTATCTCAGTAGGTAATTAGGATACAAGAATAAGAGCTGACATTAATGACCTTATTTGCAAAGGCAAAATGATACTATTACCTGTAAAATAGGAAGTTAAAAAATTGTAATTTTATGATTAATTGTCAATACTAATAGTTGCAAACCAATGCCATTTCCTGGTAATTATCCCTAAAGTAAATAACTTTGACTCCCTCCCCCCATTGTGGTCTGTAATATGTAGGTTGTTACTGCATCTCTGAGATGCTTGAAGTGACTTCTTAAAAACCTGTGTGTATCCTAAAGAACTTGGAGTTATCTGTGGGTATATAATGTGCCATGCTATTTCCAATGTTTTGCTTTCTTTGAAAAATCTTTGCTAATCTTCTTTCTCTTGTGTTATTAATATATTGCTAACTCCAGTGTGATAGGCAAAGTACTCAACAGCTCTTCTGGTATTGTTATCTCCCCTGAGACGTGTGTAGTTGAAGGAAGGAACTTGTTTTATTGTTTTTCAAGGTAGAGGCAGATTTGGAGGCCAACCTGAGGGGCTATGTGGATTTTTCTTCTTGCAGTTTAGCTGGTTTAAACTGGGCTTCAATCAATTATTATCTGCCAGGGACTCTGCTGAGCATTTCTGAGAAGACGAGTCTCATTATTTCCCATTCCAAGTGAATGTGAATACATGGTCAAGAGGTGAAAGTCACTTGCGTGTTAGAGAATCTCTAGCTGAATGACCTGGTTCCCATTAAGCAAGGACACAGCCCTGAAGCAGCTATCAGGCACACCCTGAAGTGACCCACTCCATGTTGTCACGGAGGTGTGTAAGACCAGCTGAGATACAAGTGACAGCAGCACAGCTGCTCTCAGAACAAGCTCATCTACAGGAGGGTAATTCATTAGATTTACAAGAACAGACTGGACTGAAGATGCGCATTAGCGTGCAGTCAGCTAGTCAGCTGAGCTAGAGTGTGGCTTCCGTCCCAGACTGACGGTTCTGAATGTCAACTGTGGTACTCTGCAGTGCCTTTACTGGTGGGATAAAGAGCTGTTACTTGAATGGCTATTCTTTGGCTCTTTTAGATTGTCAGACCAGATGGCACCATGATTGCTTTTGGCAGGAATCTTGTAGTAGTAACACTAGCTGCAGTGGCGGTTTTCGGGCTTTGTGTGTGTGTGTGTGTGTGTGTGTGTGTGTGTGTGTGTGTGTGTGTGTGTGTGTGTGTATTTAAGAAGATGAGATTCTGAAATGGATCTTTTTAAAAAGAAAATTGTTCTAAACTTTAGTGGAAGGCCTCCTATAGAAATATTTCATTTTAACAATGGGGTGGAGGGCATGCCACAGCATGCTTAAAAAGTTAGACAGCAACTCTCTTCTTCCACCATGTTTGTCCCCGGGACCAGTGGCAAGCACCTTTGCCACTGAGATATCTCAGCAGACAGGAAATATTTTCATATTGAGAAATATTGTCCTAGTCGTGTTGTATTAAGAATTGTAATACATGGGCTGCAGAGATGGCTCACTGGTCAAGAGCACTGCTCTTCCAGAGTTCAATTCCCAGCAACCACATGGTGGCTCACAACCATCTGTAATGGGATCTGACGCCCTCTTCTGGTGTGTCTGAGGACAGCAACAGAGTGTGTGTGTGTGTGTGTGTGTATACATATATATATATATATATATAAAATAAATCTTTAAAAAAATAAGAATTGTAATACACTTAGGCAACAATCAAAAGATATGGCTGATTTCATGTCTTAATATTCTTCATGAATTTGTTGAGATGAATTTTTAAAGTCTAGGTATTAAACACAAAATTGTAATGCAGATGACATTGCAAATTATATATTAGATATTTAATAATGCTTATCTAGCTGCATTCTGAACTTTTTACTGACGATCTATAATATCCTCTTCCCATACTCAGGAAGTTCTTTGCTTAGAGGGTGTCCTTACTCCATGGTTAGACAAATAAATCCATTTATCTTAATATGTGCTTATAAATAATAAAGAGTACTTCATTGGTTTTTCTATGTGGAGGGTGGCTTTTTAATATCTTTGGTAGTTTTTTCTTAAGAATGCTAAGATTTTCATATGTTGAAAGTTAAGATGTACTAGAGTGGGGCTGGAGGAATGGTTCATGAGTTGAGAGCATGAACTGCTTTTCCAGACGGCTCTAGTGGGTCACAGCTCCCTGTAACTCAAGCTCCACAAGATGCAGTGCTCACTTCTGCCCTCCACCAGCACACATGATGCACACTAGACACATAACGTCCAAGGACAGAGAACAGTAACACCCTCTGCTATAATAGCTGCTTGACTTACTGTGTTTCTCCTTTCCTTATTTTTTGTCATAATAGCACATGAAGCAAAGGAAACATTATTTGCGCCCTTGTTTATATAGATATAAATTGTATAATAATTGATCTATATAATCATATCCTGAAATTCTCATGGTTTGATGTTTAATTGTTGGTGTTCGGTAATTTCATTTCTTGTTAAAGCAGGTTTTAGTGGAAAACATCATTTGGCTAAAATATCTTTGCACTGTTCCATGGTAGAATATGATCCCGTAGCCTCATCATGGTTTAAAACATCACTTTTAGTTTTTGTTCTTTTGACACAGCACAGTTTTAAGTTACTATCATTTAAGTGGCTAGCCATAATATCAGTGCTAACATGTAGACTGTAACACGTGTAACACATGAACTGTAGATTACTGAGGGCTATTGGGTAATCCCTGCCCCAAGGCTCTCTTCATTTTTCTGCTTTTCTCCAGAGTTCTAAGCTTTCGAAGAGACAGTTGTGAATGGACTCAGTCACAAAGGCCCACTAAATTTGTTACATTACTTAACTAATTTGTTATGTAATTGTGAAGAAATGAAAGTGTAAAACCAGAGTTATTCTGTAATATGAGAAAAAAAGTCATTTTCTTCAGTGGTGCTGAATTTACTGTGGGCCAATCTATGCAGAGGTAATGAAGTCATGTACTGAGGTAATGCCCTAGAGACTTTCCACGCTGATATTCTCAGGTAGTTCTGTAAACTGTTGTTGCAGTGGTAGGTTTGTGGAGAAGTGCTAACATAAGCTTCAGTACCTTTGACCTCTAGTCATCCTCTGGCCTTCCTGCTCTCTCCCAGCCTTTCTGTGCTCCAATTCTAAAGAAACATACTCCTTAGCCTTTATGATGGAGTAGCACCATGTTTTACTTAGGAAAATAAATAGAACTCTTTGATCTAAACCTGAACTGCACATTTCTCTATATTTTACAGTCACCTCAACCAGAAAACTCAGTTTGAAAATCCAGTGGAGGAAGCGAAAAGGAAAAAGCAGATAGGACAGGCTGAAACTCATTCCGCAAAACCAGGTAGAACTTATTTGTTCATTTTAAGAAAAAGCAAAATATTTATGGTGAGTTAATAAAAATGAATTTGAACCTTTTATTGCTGAATCTTTGAAGTTCAACAAAGAATGCTTTGCCTCTGTAAAAGATAAAATCTTTTTTACAAAATAATCTGAATATTGTGAGAATACTAAGATGGTTGTCATGACTAAATAACAAATATGAAATTGTATGAATTTGAGGTTTGATTTTAAAGAGTAAGTTGTTTCTTTGTGTTTAGAGCAGGCTCAGCATTAGCTCTATAGGTCATTATAGCTTCTGAGCTAACTTCTTACATCAAATACATAGCGTTAATCTTCAAGATTCTCCACCAACCAATAGTAGTCAGTGCTAAGTAAATCCACCAGACTGTTGCCCTGGTTTATTGGTGTTATGCTCCCTTGTCTCCTTCCTTCCTTTCTTTTATGTGTCATTATACCAAACATCTCTACTTATGCTGTAGAATACAGTATGACCCACTTTTGTCTGTGAGAAATACAGTTCTTTCTTCTAGATTCTCTTCCATACATAGGTGCCTACCTTAAGCTTTCCATGTAGTCTAGCAGACATGTTCAGTTTAATAGATAATTTTGAGCACTTCTCATACATCCCATGCTTCACTAGTCACTATATATTCAAAATTATTTGAGATTAAGTCAGTTCTTATCCCCAGGAAGTCATAGTCTGATAGATAATGATCATAATATGTAATGAGAAGTGTCATTTAGAATAGTGGTTAAGTGTGCTGGCTAAAGAACAGATGTGAATCTCACTATGGAACCGTGGTTAGGTTCCCTAGAATCTTTATGCCTCTGTTTTCCCATCTGTGAATAAGAACAATACCCTCCTCTGGAGGTACATCCCCTCGAAGGTATCTCAAGACGTTGAAGGTATCCAGGAGGAGGGTACGTTTATGTTAATGTGTGTAGAGCACATATAAAGTGCCTATAGTGTAAGGAATTGCTATGCGGTGGTAATCAATAAATGATAACTTTCATCATTGAGCATAAGTGAATATGGAGTCACCTTTTATCTGATGAGAGTACATTCTAAGACTACCAGTAGATGCCTAAAGTTATATAGAGCATTAACCCTCACATAAACTGTGTTTCCTGTGCATACATACCTCTGATAAGTTTAACCTTTTAAAAAGACAGTTTTTTAATTTTATGTGCATGTATATATGTGCAGTGCCATCATTGTGAGCCACCATGTGGGTGCTGGCAAGTAAGCCCAGGTCCTCTGCAAGAGCACCTAGTGCCCTTAAGCACCGATCCATCGCTCTCTAACCTCTGACCTTTTCACCCAGTGGAAACTCTTTACAGTTTCTGTTTGCTATGTCTGAATCATACTACTCTTGTGCCCTGGTGCTCTCTTTAAGTAAAACAAGGATTACTTGGATAGGTACTGTGATGCCACAAGAGTTCATCTCAAAACCAAATGGCTGATAAGCAGCTGCCAAATGGTAGTAAATACAGCAGAGATACCCAGATGCAAGGACGCTTCGTGTGCCAGACAAAATGAGCCAAGGTAGCACAAGATTCCACCACACCCCTCAGAGCAGGATACAATGTAAACTTGATAGTTTATTTCCATTTAATATTCTCAGAATTTATCTGACTGTAAATAACTGAAAAGACAAAAGGCAAAGCTGAATGAGGGAGGGAGGGAGGGAAGGAGGCAGGCAGGCAGGCAGGCAGGCAGGCAGGCAGGCAGGCAGGCAGGCAGGCAGGCAGGCAGGCAGGCAGCTGTAGTGCAGTCTGGTGAGGGAAAGCACAGAGACGGAGTGAAGCAGAGATTTCCTGGGCGACAGGAAATCTTACAAAGATGTTATTAATTTAGTACTTGCCACCCCTGCCCGCCAAGGATTTAGTGTATTAACTCAAATGCTAACTGTTGCGCATCTTCAGAGTTACTGAGATTCCCTTTCCTTTAGGGTTTTTATTATTGTTATTTTTACTTAAGTTATACAAACATATTGAAGATTAGCTGTATAAGGTTTATTCGGTGTAATTTTTATTTTTAAATCTGATTCTTATTTTGACCCAGATGTGGAAAGAGCACACTTTACCCGGGACCCATCCCAACTTAAAGGTGTCCTTGTTCGAGCATCGCTGAAAAAAAGCACAATGGGCTTTGGTTTCACCATTATAGGTGGAGATCGGCCTGATGAATTTCTACAAGTAAAAAATGTGCTCAAAGACGGTCCCGCTGCTCAGGATGGGAAAATGGCACCAGGTAAGAAGGTTGTCAGAATTACTAAAGAGTAGTGATCACTAAAAAATTAGTGTGTGCATGTGTCACAGAGAATAAACTACATCAGTGAATCTTCAGGTTCCTGTATTAGAATAGTTTATCCCCAAATTAAATACATTACTAGTTTGAAGCTGACTGTTTTTATAATAAGAAACTATTAGAGAAAACATATTTCTATTAACATTTGGTTTTATATAATTTTTAGATAATACTTTGGTTGTAAGAAACAATATTTGATAATCATCTGAGAAGATTGATTATTTAATGTAGAGTACTTTAAAACACTTTCTGTATGGATATGGATATTTTGCCTGCATATATGTATGTGCTCTACGTGCTTGAGATCCAAGGGAGCCAGATGAGGGCAATAGGTCCCCTGAGAGTAGAGGTAGAGACGGCTGTGAGCTGCCGTGTGGGTGCTGGGAATTTAGCCTAGGTCCTCTGGAAGAGCAGCCAGCATTACTGAGGACTGAGCCATCTCTCCAGCCCGAACTATGTAAGGTATTTTCAACACCGTGTGTCCTGCTTCTTTGAAGTCTCGGTGCAGTAAGAACAAATTAAAGCACCTTTGTTTGTCACTAACCTTTTAAATAACTATATAAAACAAAAGCAAATAGATGAGATAATGAAATTTTCTTTAATTTTGCTGTTGGGTACCTAATTTCAAAAGTCAAGGTGCTGCTTTAAAATTTTTCCAACTGTTGAAATTCTGTGGAATAATTCTATAAAATGAGCATAATATTATAAAAGAGGAGGACAAAATTAAATCTTATAAGAATTATTCTCACCTTTCAGTATCTTAAAAAATATAGTCATTGCTTGTCTTGATTTTGTTGTTGTTGCTGCTTTTGCCATTTGAAATCAAACTTAAAAAGAAAGAAATCTACAGAAAGGTCCTAAAGTAAAGTAGGTGATGGGTCAATGTCATTCTAATCTTCCTCTTTAAAAAGAAATTAGAACGAATCTAAGAGTAACATGTTTACACTAGTACCCAGTAGAGTTATTTTCTCCTGTGTGCTAAATACCCACACTTTCCCAAGTTTTGAATAGCCACTTAGTAATGACTCGGAAAGTACACTAACAATTACAATAAAACTTGGAGGGTTTTTAAATGATAGACTCAAAATTTGAGATTATAACACTTTGTTGTTAAGATAATTAATAATCTGACATTTAGGAGATGTCTCAGTGGTGAAAAGCACTTGCTCGTCTTTCAGTAAGCCCAAGTTGCTCACTTCCCAGTAGCTAACGACTCTCTGTAACTCCAGCTTTAGGGAACCCAGCACCTTGTCTGTCCTGTCTGTATTGCACACATGTGACATATACGTTGGCACACACACACACACAGACACACACACACACACACACAGAACAAGTAAATGAGAATATTAAAAACAATCTGTTTTAAAATGTATTTATTTTATATATATGAGGACACTGTCTTAGTTTTTATTAATCATTTTATTCATTTACATTTCAAATGATATCCCCCTTCCCAGTTACCCCTCCACAAAACACCCATCCCATCTTCCTTTCCTTCCTCCCCTTTGCCTCTCTGAGGGTGCTCCTCCCCCCATTCACCCATTCACTGGTTCCCGCCTTGGCCCTCTAGCATCTCCCCTCACTGGGACATCGAGCCTCCACAGAACAAGGGCCTCACCTCCCACTGATGCCACATAAAGCAATCCTCTGTATATTCATACGTATACCTTTGGTTGATCCATCCAGGCGAATCTTTGGTCGGTGGTTTGGTCTCTAGGAGCTCTGGGTGGTCTGGTTAGTTGATATTGTTCTCCCTATGGGGTTGCAATCCCCTTCAGCTCCTTCAGTCCTTCCCCTAGCTCTTCCATTGAGGTCCCCGGGCTCAGTCCAATGATTGGCTGTGAGTATCTGTATCTGTATTGGTCAAGTGCTGGTAGATCCACTCAGGGAGCAGCCTTATCAGGCTCCTGTCAGCAAGCGCTTCTTGGCATCAGCAATAGTGTCAGGATTTGGTGTCTGCAGATGGGATGACCACCCTGAACACACCAGATCTCATCTCTTCAAAGTTCATTTTTGAGTGCTTTGTTGCATGTACACCTGCACACCAGAAGAGGGCATCAGATCATTTTATAGTTGGTCGTGAGTCACCATGTGGGTACTGGAAATTGAACTCAGGACTCTGGGTCCAGCTAGTGCTCTTAACCACTGAACTATCTCTCCAGTCCCTAAAAATAAATCTTGAGATGCAGATATTTGTATGTATTCTTTTTTGAGCACAGTCACAACTAGCAAATATATGTATTGCAAATCTCATTTCAACACTTAGGAACAATTGGAGAGTTTCAGAATTCAAATGTAGTTTCAGAGTTTGTTTTTTCCCTTTCCCCCAACAAAAAGATTAACTCATTTGGTGGTTTTAATATTTTAACATGATTATATTTTATCAGGTGATGTTATTGTAGACATCAATGGCAACTGTGTCCTTGGTCACACCCATGCAGATGTTGTCCAGATGTTTCAATTGGTACCTGTCAACCAGTATGTCAACCTTACTTTATGCCGTGGTTATCCACTTCCTGACGACAGTGAAGACCCTGTTGTGGACATTGTTGCTGCTACCCCTGTTATCAATGGACAATCATTAGCAAAGGGAGAGGCGTGCATGAGTACTCAGGATTTTAAACTGGGAGCAATGGTTTTGGATCAGAATGGAAAATCAGGAAAAATCTTGTCCAGTGATCGTCTCAATGGCCCATCAGATTCAAATGAGCAGAGAGCATCCCTGGCTTCTTCAGGCAGCTCCCAGCCTGAACTAGTGACTATCCCGCTGGTTAAGGGCCCCAAAGGCTTCGGGTTTGCAATTGCCGATAGCCCAACTGGGCAGAAGGTGAAAATGATATTGGATAGCCAGTGGTGTCAAGGCCTTCAGAAAGGGGATATCATCAAAGAAATTTACCATCAGAATGTGCAGAATTTAACACATCTCCAAGTCGTAGAAGTACTGAAACAGTTCCCAGTAGGTGCAGATGTCCCGTTGCTTATCTTAAGAGGAGGTGAGTAACACCCAAGGGTAACTCTCATTCCAAGCATCGCCTCCCTCGGATGCCAGGCAGATTTCCCTGGCAGTTAGAGTGCATTCTCCTTAAGGCTCTGTCTACATGTTTCAGCCGCAGTATATTTGTAAGCTCTGTGTTGATTATTGGTGGTTTCATTCATGTCCATTATGAATATAATTCTTCCCCATGGTAGTCTTTTTAAAATTTAATTTATAATTTTACTGATTAGAGAAAGTCATGGTACTATGCTATATCAAATAAAATACATCCTCTTAATTTCATTCTCTCTGTTGATAACAATAATAGAAATTGACTTTAGTCTGTGGTGTTTCATTGGGAACGCTGTACTACACTAGAGGTTTGAAATGCTAACATTTTCGTGTATGAGTAAAAAGCATCGGGGAGGTGTTAACCTGATTCGTATCTTAAGTTGTATGATCTGCCTATATTAATTAAATCTCACAATGCTTATGTGAAAAATATGAAAATTTTCATTTTTCAAGGTTATCAACTGGCATGAACTCTTGCTAGACATTATGAATCTAATTCTAAGGACTGACTACAAAGTTGTATTTCAACAGGCTTTCTTACGTCCATGCCATTGAGTGACTAGTATTTAGGCTTTCTCCCTTATCACCCTGATTCTTAGTTTTTATATTTGAGGTACAACATTACTTTATGTCTTGGGGGAGGTTTTCATTATTCTCATTTTTTTTACTCCTTTTGATGTTTCTGTAAGTGATATAGCTGAAGCCAATTAAAAAGCATCTTTGTGATAGGGCTGACAGGGTGGTTCAGTGGAATTCAGATGTGGGCAAGCCAGGCAATCCATGCATGCCTGTAACCCTAGCTCAGAAGGGAGTGGAGGAGGAAGGCTCGTGGGGGCTTACTGACTTCCAGCCTTCCTGAGAAACTCGAGCCTCTGGTTCAGATGGAGAACCTGCCTCTGGACTGTGGTAGAGGAAGACAGCCAGTAACCTCGTCTGGCCTCCATGTGTGCACATTATTAACCGTCCTGTCTTCATGTCGTAACGTGGGTAATTGAAAACCCTTTGTAAACATCCTTTTAGTTTATTTCAGAGGAACCAGGTATGAAGTAGCTAAAGCAGACGGTAAGCTAGAGTATACATCACACACACACACACACACACACACACACACACACACACACACACACACACACACACCAAATAAACATATCTTTAAAGGAAATATCTTTATGAGTGCTCGAGTGTTTTCTAATAAATACAGAAGCCATGGTTTGATATTAGATGGGTTGATGTCAGTTTTCTGCCTCTCTGCTTACTGTTTTTGTGATTTAAGGAACCTCAACTATTAAATGTTTCTGGCATTTCTGCCTCAGGAGTGTTGTGAAGTTGAAGATAATAGATGTTTATTGCCTGACACATAGTTGATACTAGGTAGAATTAAAGTTTTATCATAGATATTACTAATGTTTGGTCTAGGAGCATTTTCTGTTGTTAAATTTTGGTTTTGTTTTAATCTTAGGTCCTTGTTCACCAACTAAAACTGCCAAAATGGTGAGTACTGTGGTGGTCCTCTATTGTTTTTCTCACACCGTGAAAGAGCTGCCTTCTTCCCTTACTATGAAAATGGCTGTGAAGGATCAGAGAGAATCATATTGCCCTAGACTTAGATCAGAAACCTCAGGCATTGGTAGGAAACTCACTTTGGAGGCTGTGCTGGACTGATTAAGGTTTGCTGCTGGAAGAGCACTGGAGGCCCAGATTACCAGTGGTCCTGCTCTCCAAGTCCTAAAGTGGGCAGTTGAAGAACCTGTGTAAACGTCCTTTTAGTTGTCCTCCTTAGAGAGGAGCCAGGGAAGAAGGAGCTGGCTATTAGGACAGATGGCAAGTCATTAGTACATCTTCTTGCTGGTGCCCAGGGAGAAAACACACTAGTTGATCATAATTTCATGGAGATTATAAAGCCCAGACTTAGATGATCCTGAAACTAAACAAAATTTTCCAAAATAATTGTTGCCTTCTGAGCTAAATCTTATATCAAGTGATAAGAGTATTGGATCTAAAATCTGTCTTCTTTGTTATTCCTTTGAATAACTGAAAAGCCTACTTACAGATTCATATGGAGAAAATAGGATGGTGGTGCTGGGGGCTGGAGGGATGGCTCAGAGGTCAAGAGCACTGACTGCTCTTCCAGAGGTCCTGAGTTCAATTCCCAGCAACCATGTAGTGGCTCACGACCGTCAGTAATGAGATCTGGTGCCCTCTTCTGGCATACATAACAGGGAGAACATTGTATATATAACAACTAAATAAATCTTTAAAAAAAAAATGGTTGTGCTAAGTAGCACAATTATTGTGGAAGAAACTCTACTAGGCATAACATACATTTGTGGGTACTTACATGGATATAAAGACAATTATACTTAAAACCTCAGTTTAGTTACTGGTTTGTCCTGTTTGGAATAGAAAGCTGGTTCTATGAAAAAGTCATGTGTTTTTAAAGGAAAGACCACATAGTATTAAATGGGTTAATTCCTTCCGACACACTAAGTCTGCAGAAGTTCCTGTTGAGTGGATCAGGGCATGCAGGGTGGGACTTTGAGGGGGTGCCGTTTAGAGCCTGCTTTTTTATGGGCTCTCTGTCATTAGGTTCGTGTGAATACTTTAAGACTGCACTGCATTTTCTACATTCCATTCCTTCCTCTAGCAACCATTTTAGTTCTGTATGTCACAATAAGTTCCCTTCAGCCATGGTGACACTGAAGACAATGATGGAAGTCTCTGGTGACCTTTAGGGACACTGACAGAATCCTAGAATATGTAGGGGGATGGGAGGTGGCTCTGTCACCTTGCTGCCATCTCACTGAGTCTAGGTCATGTGATACAGTGCTTGGGAGTGATTCACCTTTCAGTACTCTGTATAAACTGCTGTCCCTTCATGCTAGTCAGTGTTCGTTATTTTATAGTCCCATGACTCCTTCTCTCAACGAAAATTCAGGAGAGCACAGCTGATCTCAAACTTTTCATTTTAGGCTATTTTTTGAAATTTGTATTTAAATTTTCTATTAAAGAACTCACTTTGGAGCCAGTGAGATAGCTCAATGATTAAAGGTTTGTGTTCTGCCAGCCTGACAACCTGAGTTAGATGGAGGAACCCACAGGGGAAGGAGGGAACTGACTTCCTGAAAGGAGTCCTCTGACCTCATATACACCCACACTCACACCATAAATCACACCATGAAGCAATGGTAATGGTGATAAATAAAGAAATAACTTTGCCTGACTGCTTTGAGAAAGTTATATTTGTATTTTGTTTTCCCTTTTCTGACTGGCCAAAATGGATGTCTTCCTAGATGGATTTGCATTGGCCAGTAGAGGTTTGCCAATGCATCAGGAGCCATAACACTCCAACCCAATGTCTTAAGACGAATACTATCTTGAACATTGTCACTGGGAATTAAAGTTAGCAAGTGGGGGTGGGTGTTCCCTCTTGCTTCCTTTAGAGCTACCTTGTATTCAGTTATCGTCATCTTCCAGTCTCTGTGTCTTGGTGGTGAAGGAAAGGGTGAGACTGGTTAAACATAAGACCAGAGCCCTCCAGTTGAATCATTATAAACTCTTTAAATAATGTAAGGTAGGTGTGTTGTGACCACATAGGCATGGCTGTGTGAGTGAGTGTGGACATACGCTCAGTCTTCTATAACTCTGCTGCCCACAATTCTGCTTACAGCCACAGTTTAGACCATGGTTCTACAAAGTAACCAACCATCTCATTTCTAAAATACTAAGTAAGCCCTTTTATTTCCATTTTAGAAAACAGATACAAAAGAAACTTCAGGAAGTTTGGAGACTATAAATGAGCCTACTCCCCAGCCTATGCCTTTTCCACCCAGCATAATCAGATCAGGATCCCCGAAATTGGATCCTTCTGAAGTCTACCTGAAATCCAAGACTTTATATGAAGATAAACGTAAGTAGCTGTAAAATACGTCATGGGAGTGTAGCAAGATCATCTGCACTATTTTAGCATTGGAGCCCCCCACCCTTTACAAGGACATTGAGATAGTGTCCCTTCATTCCCACTTCAATGTCGTTCTGAGCCTTTGCTGAGTATGTTCATTCCTTTATCAAAACCATGGATTAAGTACAAGCTGTCCACCAGATACCATGTTAGGTACATTGCAATACAGAGAAAAATAAGTTACCTACACCTAGAGATCTTTTTTATTCACTTTACATCCGCTCACAGCCCTCCTCCCTCTCACCCTCTCACAATGCTTCCTTTCATCCCCCCCTTTCTCTTCTGAGCAGGTAGGGGACCCCCTAGGCATCCCTCCACCTGCACAAGTGTCCATAGGGCTAGGCACATCCTATCCCAGGGAGGCCAGACAAGGCAGCCCAGCTAGAAGAACACACCCCACAGGCAGGCCACAGCTTTGGGACAGCCTCCAGTCCAGTGATTCAGGACCCACGTGAACCAAGCTGCACACCTGCTACACACTGCATGTAAAAAGTTTATTAAATCCAAATGGAGCAGACAATACATGATGGAATAAGCATGCGTACCACAAGCAGAATGGTGCCATGGAAGTATGCTGGGCTCATGGCCAGGGGATGGGGACCAGATGTCGCCTAGCCAGGACAATGGCAGAAAGATGCAGAGTAGACCGCAGTCAGTTTATCACCATGGAGGCGTATGGCATCAGACAGTGCTTTATTCAGAGGGAAGAGGAAAGAGGAAGACAAAGCCGGGAGACTGTACACTGGCTTCCTTGGCCTGTGCCCTGCAGAGTGGCTGCAGTTGGCAGGAAAGCCAGAGCAAGAGCGCAACAGACCCTGGACAGCAGAAAGGGAAGCTGGAACTGGGCGGATAAAAGAGAACCACAGAATACCTAGCTATGGGGGAAAGAGTGCTAGTTTTGTGGCTAGAACGCGGTTTCTGGCTGGAGGGTAGAGATGATCAGTGTGGTTTGTAATGAGAGTGAGCCAGAGCAGACTTTGAAGGAGTCACCTGGGAGGAGAAGGACAAGGATACATTAAGAAGTATCCCTTCGCACTAATTTAGTTACTGACAATACATCCTTTCTGAAGGAAAGTTTCAGGTTTATTTAAGCTTGGTTTTTAAAATTTTACTTGTTTTTAAGAAATAGAGAAGGAAGTGGGAGCTGCAATTGGGATGTAAAGTGAATAAAGGAAATAAATTACTGGGAAACCGAGCTTTATTTGCATTGTAAAGGGGGTAGACATTGGGAATGGCACGTGTGACTGACTTCACGTGTGACTAGTTGTCCGTCTTTATCTCCATACTGTCTGCCGTATTCAGGAAGGAGAGGACCACACCAGCCACAAGCCAACAGAGCAATGATTTAATCTATGTGTAGACCCCTCTCTTCAGGCTGTCCATTCATTGTCTGATATATTCTTAATACTTGTGTAAACTCTGCAGGGGCTTTGGGCCCTCTATAAGACAAATGAATTTGACTCATGGATTCTCTTCCTTTTCTTTTTTAAATTTAGTTTATTATTACTGTATGTGTATATGTGTGTGACTTATATGAGTAGAAGTATTTATCCAAAGAGATTGCTCCTAAAGAATTGCCAGGAAGTTACTCTACACCATATTTCACTTACTTTTTATGTAGTTTCTTGGCAGTTTCTCTTTCTTTTTCTTCTTAGTAAATTCATCTTCTTTATGAATAAAGCTAATATTTTCCTGGAGACAAAATCTTAGACATAAAATTGACATTTCTGGATAAATATCCTCACACCCAGCTCCCTGGGGACAAGATTGTGGGGGTAGACTGGCATCTGGGGAGTCAAGCCGGGTTTAAATCTTAGTTCTACCAGTTATTGGAAGATATCGAGTGATTTATTCAGGCCTTTAGTTTACCCACCTAGAAAATGGGTACATACCTATTTCTCTTTTTCTTTAAAAAGTCTAACATTCTACACATTTAGGTTAAGTAAATAGTTTTTCTTAAACAAAGCTGTTTGCTGATGAGTAGAAATAAGGCGTTTTATGGGCTCTCTTTTCCTAGGATTTAAAGTACCTTGGTCAAATGTTCACTTAAATCATTTTCAATTTCAGTTGGCTGATTCTGAAGTTAATGTTGCAATATTGATTGGACAATATTAGAAGTTAGTGGCAGTATCATACCCCGAGCCTGGGAGTGGGAATAGTAACCTGATCCGTCTTGACACAGTTTTGTTTAACTTTTGAAGCAGGAATTTCTATAAGCCCTCATATATATATTTTCACATGTCAGATGTTCTGAGATTATAGTTTTTGAATGCTCTAATAATGTTTTTCTATCAAATATTGAGCTTTATTTTATTCCTTTCAAAATAAATTGTATTTACATATTCTTATTTTCCTTAGCACCAAACACCAAAGACCTAGATGTCTTTCTTCGGAAACAAGAATCAGGGTTTGGCTTCAGGGTGCTGGGAGGAGATGGACCTGACCAGTCTGTAAGTGCACACTGCTGGATAGTGATGGGAGTTTGGTTTGGTTTGGTTTGGTTTGGTTTGGTTTGGGGTTTTTGCAACAGTGTCACACTATGTGGCCTTGCTGGCCTGAAACTCACTCCCTGTGTAGACCAGGTTGTCCTCAGAGTCATAGAAAGCATCCTGCCACTGCCTCCCTTCCTGGAATTAAATGTGTGACCATCACACCCAGCCCATGGATCTAGTTAATAGTCTCGAATGGAGAGCTGTGGAATATAGGTTGTATTAGTTACATTTTAGGCAGCTGAGAAGGATTTGGCATGCGGTTTCCAAGGCAGTGTCTGTAATGTCCGAAAGTCATGGAGCACGTGGCTGGAGCAGGAAGCCGAGAGATCATATTTCCGTCTACATGCAGGAAGCACAGAGCGAACAGGAAGTGGGGCATGGCTATAAATCCGCAAAACCCCCTCCCAGTGATATACTGCCTCCTGTAAAACTCCACAGGTCCCATGCCTTTCCTGAAAAGTGCCATCCATCACTAGGGACCAAGTGTTCAGAGAAGTAGGCCTAAGGGAGAAGGGCTCATCAGACCTCTCAGTGGTCGCTTCTGTTTTGTTTTCCTTCCCCCCTTAAGTGTACTGGGATTTCTTTTTTCCTTTAATAAATAATTTTATTGGTATGAATGCCATATTTCTATGTCATTATCTCTTAAGTTAACATAGTGTGGCATAAGCTTAAAACCATATATCAACATATCTCTGAGTTCTAGGCAAGTCTGGTCTATAGAGTGAATTTCAGGATAACTACGCTGTGCAGTGAAACCCTGCCTCAGAAAAATAAACAAACAAACCATACATTTAAAACTGAGTATTTAGCTCTAAACTTAACATCAATTACTTTTCTTCTGTCCTTTTTAAGTAAACAAAGGTTATTTGGAACTAGAATTGTGACTCAGTGATAGATCTGTTTGTGTCTAGCAGTCAGAAAAAGCTTATTTGAACTAATTCTGTCTCAGAACCCTGTAATCCAGTATGTGCTTTACCACAATAGCTAGTCTTCAGACTACTCCATAGAACTGGCAGGACGCTTAACACTTTGTTGTTTTCTTATTAGCTCTAGCATTAGCAAAATATAAAATAATTAAAATCCTAGAAGATGCAAGGGTTATATTTATAAAGCATTTGAAGTCCAGAATTTTATATGGATTAATTTAGAAAACAAACACAGTGAGTTTGGTTTTACTTTTTGCCTTAGTGTTAAATGTCAGGGAAATAATACAGTGTAGAGGACATTTATATTTGTTATATATAATATAGAAGTCCTGCTTTGTTACTTTTAGAAATGTAGTCCTTTAAATATGAAAGGCTTCTATTTCAGAGTGCTGTATCATATTTATAGCATATAAATGTTATAATTAATAATACAGCTTACAATGACATTGATCATTGGAGACATAGAGGTTAAGGCCCAATGCTGTTCTCAAAGCAAATGTCAGATACTTTGGTTTTGATAGAATATGAATTTTTTATTGCTTTCTATTTTGTCAATAATAACAATGTTCACTTAGACAATTTAAGAATTTATCCTCAATAACTTGTGAACAACCTTTCTCTTCTAAACATCAACGTTAGTAGTTCTAAAAGAACCATAAAATTACAGGGTTCTAGTTGCTGGAGAACAGAATGAACTGGGTCCAGCAGGCACAGGGCTCTCAGTGACTCATAACCTCCATGTGCCCTCTGACATTTAGGAACAAGAAATATTTCTTGCTTATATGACCCTAACTTGCATTATTGACCATGGTATATATGGGAGAATCATAAGAATGACCCTGATGGTGTGAACAATGATGTGTAGAACCCATACACACACTTTTCTTTTTTAAAGCATGTCTGTTTGTTTTGTTATATGTAGTATAGAGAAGTTGGGGGTGCTTTGTAAGTTCTTAAGCAACTTTGTATTTTCCTTGGACTCAACCTGGGGATCTAGAACTACATAACACAGTGTGGGTGTCTGAAGGACCACTTTGGAGAATATGTACTTTCTGAAAATACCGTCTTTCTGAAGTTTGTCTTTTCATAGATTAGGTCTTCAGTTGATCTTAGTGAACTGTATAGACCAAACCATACTATGCTATCTTACAGATATATATTGGGGCCATCATTCCCCTGGGAGCAGCGGAAAAGGATGGTAGGCTCCGTGCTGCTGATGAATTGATGTGTATTGATGGGATTCCTGTTAAAGGGAAATCACATAAGCAAGTCTTGGACTTAATGACCACTGCTGCTCGAAATGGCCACGTGTTACTCACTGTGAGGAGGAAGATCTTCTATGGAGGTATGGAAAGCTCTTTCAGCAGTGTATATGCTGACACTTTTGGGATAATTCAGAGCCAATTGCAGAAAGCTTTTTAGTGTAAAAGATCCAGAAATAGATTTCCAAAGTAGAAATAAATTTTGGTTTGCTACATTAAGTTATGGTATTAAACAATTTTACCAATATATTACTGTGAAGGGGAGTATTGGTTTAAATTTTTAAAATAAATAGTTATTTTTATCATAGTAAGATAGCCTCTACCTGAACATATCAAACAGCTTGATCGTGATGAAATCCCAAATATTTACAAATAGTAGAATGTTTCTCTTTAGAAAATTTTGGTATAGGGCCAGGAAAGATACCTTAGCCAGATAAGTGCTTCCCTTACACGCAGGAGGACCCGTGTTTGTGCTATCTCCATAGCCCATAAAAAGCCCATCAGGGTGCCAGGATTTATAATCCTGTTGCTGGGAGGCAGAGGGAAGATCCCCAGGGCTTGCTGGCTTGGTGAGCTCCAGGCCACTGAGAGACCCTGATGTACAAAGTTGTCCTCCGTCTCTGTTTGTGCCACACAATACACATGCATGTGTACTCAAAAAGCAAGTTTTGGTGGAAGATAACTTAATATTTGCTGCTTATTATGTATCAAACGCATCGGTTATTTTCTCTGGACTCTCAGACTATAGTGTACTTATTATCATGTGCAGTCATTGACAAAAAGGTTAATGTGCAGTAAGTAATGGGTCTATTTTAAACTTTGAACTGCAGAGCCCACCGTCTAAACCATGACAATAGAATATGAACAGATCTTGTAGTTTCTTCTCCACACCTTTGTGACTACTGAATAGGATCTTTTTTTAAAGCAGGGTAGCCCTGGCTAGCCTGGAACTCACTATGTAGATCAGGCTACCCTACAGAGATCTCTCCACCTCTGCCACCATGTCCTGCTAAATAGGATTTTATAAGTGAATTCTTGCCAGGGGTGTGGGGGCGGGGGGGACGACAGACAGAGACAGATAGACAGACAGTTTAGTAGTACAAGAAATTAAGCCTTATGGAGAGATGGATTTTGATCTACTTACTGTCACCTATCACTCCAGCACCTAGGGAAGACTGCTTGATAAGTAGATCTCAGTAAGTGTTAATCGATGGCACTGGGGGCTGAGCCTCCTGCTGTCACGTGTGAAGTCTCTGGTCTGACCCTGCGCTAGATAGCAGCAGTGTGACAGAGGCCTGCCCGTGGAGGTTCCTGTAGATCTTCATGCGGTGCTGCCTCTTCGCCTTGGTTGTGCTGGGTCAGTAAAAACCTGAAAAGAATCGCAGGAGATGTGCCATGGCGTTTCTAGTCACTTGATATTATTAGAGACCTAGCTAATTCATTCCAGTAGGAAAAGAACCCCTACCCTTGTTTTCTCAGTGATAACTGGATGTCGGTATATTATATTTAGATTCTAAACCTTGCTCTTTTTAAATGTACCTGTGCTCATGCCTCTAGTGGGAGCCATGTGTACAGAGAGGACAACCGTAGGCAGTTATTGCTAAAGCATCCTCTGCTTTTTTTTTTTTTTCAGAGTATTTTCATTGGCCTGGAACTTTCTTACAGACCAGGCTAAGCCCAGGGATCTGTCTGTCTCTGCCTCCCCAGTATGGCCCAGGCACTTTACTAACTGAGTTGTTTTCTCGGGAGCTAAAATATTCTTAACATCAAGCAAATACAGAGCTAAAGGGACTTTACAAATGTGTCTTTAAGAAATGCAGTACACTAGGATTCTTAGTGATAGCTGACCAAGTTGCCACAGAAACAAGCCTTTCCTCTGTTCTCTTGTTTTCCAAGTCAACCAGAGCTTCCATTTTATTCTGTCACTCTTGTATGTCATTGAATAGCAGCAAAGGGTATAGGCTTACTGCCCTTTGTAGGGGACTCCATATGACTTTATACCCAGAAGCCGGCCATTCACACCAACAACTTGCTGATGTGGGATATCATGGTGAGCTCAGCTGACCTTACCACCCGAGACGCCTCAGTATGAACACCTATGTAAGAGGCATCCTGTGTAGAGAGCAGACGGCTTGGGCAGCTTTCTGGAGCTTTCACCTCCACAGACATCGGTACTCATCAGTCCCTGGGCTAAATTATATCACCATTAACTTAAAATAAAATTTACTGTGTCATTTCTATCATCTGCTTTTGTTGAAACTTTATAACCATCAACGAACTAAAGCAATTCTAATAATTCGTTGTTAAAAAATAACTTGTTTGGTTTTGGTGTTATTTGCTTTTCTATTTATTGTATGCATGTTGATGATAAATGCCTTCTCCAGGTGAGCTAACTCATTGGGCTCAATGATTCTTAACTAACTGATCTTGTAGAGGTTTTGAAGAGCTCTCTCAAAAGTGAAATGACATTGGGTCATATGTAGTTTATCTGTTGTATGTTTTAAGTATTTAGGAGTCAGACCCTCGGCTGCCTACACTGTACTTTGATTAGCCCCAAGTTTCTCAGGGAGGATGGACAACATAGTACATTTCTATTCTTTGTTATTAGAAGTGAAATTTATTGTATAGCCCAGCACTAAACTACTTAACTAGCACTTAACTATTTTCTACACTGTTTTCCATAAATATCGAAACTGATGTTGTTTATTATAGAGAAACAACCCGAGGATGAAAGCCCTCAAGCCTTCTCACAGAACGGATCTCCTCGCCTGAATCGGACAGAGCTTCCAACCAGGTCTGCCCCACAGGAGTCCTATGATGTTATCTTACAGAGGAAAGAAAATGAAGGGTTTGGTTTTGTCATCCTCACCTCTAAAAGCAAGCCGCCCCCAGGAGGTAAGGGCTGCTGTATCCTGTTCTCTCCCTGAACGTCCAGTTTTCTGGGTTTAGTAAATGAATTAAGACCTGTGTATAAATTGTCTTAGATTTATCTTTTTAAAGAAGTAAATTTTTAATTCCAAAATCAGTCAGTCTAAACCCTTCAGCCTTCAGATTTCTCTGGCGTCTCAAATGCTCCCCCCCCCAAAATCTGTTTTCACCAATAGTGAGGAAATATGCCAGGGATCTAATTTTATGAATTTAGAAAAAGGTACAATTTAAATGTTTTTAAATAATAATTTTTAAGTCGGGAGGGTACTGATTTTCTAAATTAGAGATGAATTAAATTCTGAGAGCAGTTGAGAAGGAATAAAACTGGGAAATAGAAAACTTTGCCCCAGTTATACCTTGGATATTTCATGTTATAAATAATAATTGTATTCCAAATAGGGAGCATTCTTGTTGAATGATAAGAGGCATTTCTGCCTTTCATATATATTTCATTGAAAAGTAAGATTTTATTGGAACCTTTAAAAATTAATATTCTGAGCCAATGTTTAATAGAGTTTTGCATCTGAGATGGATGAATATATATATATAAGACAGATAATCTAGCAAGCACAAGGCTGATAGGATTCAGTGCATTAAATGTTTGCCTTATCTTTAGTTTCTAAAAAATAAGAACCCTAACTATGATTATGAAGTGCAATTGAATATCAGGTAAGAAAAAGCACACTGATATTTCTGTATTATGCTTATCTAATAACTATTTTTTCTAAGTCAGAACAATAAAAATCCTTGACCACATAAGAATATGCTCTTGCCTTTGATAGTGGATTTGATTATTTTTTGGGTAGAAGATCCTATTAAACTAAATGGTGACTAAGACTTTAGCAAAAAAGGAGAAATATAAAAGAAAGCATTTTCAGAAAACTGCAGAAGTCTTGCTACAGTTAATACATGCATGTAAAGGGGGGAGGTGCTGTAATGTGGATGAGCATTGCTGTAGTATCAGGTCACTGCTCACTGTTCCAGTTTCCCAGAGCAGTTGCCATGGTAACACTTGGAACTAGAACTGTCACTGATGCTGTGAAGATAATTATGTAGCTATGTCAGAATATGAAACAAGAGTTAGTTTTGATGTAACATCTTTGGAAGTCAGACTTTTCAAAACTAATAACTATTAAAGAAATCATATTGGTCATTTTAATTCCATATAATAATCTAATCCCTGATTCAGATTAATAAATATAGTAAAAGATTTTTATACTATGTGATAAGTGCTGAACAAGTTTATATTAAAAATTCTCTCTTCCTACTGCTGCAAAAGATGAGAATCTAGTATTCACCATAAAACAAAGCGATATAGGTGAATTCAATAAGAAGATAGATTATTTGCATGCTTAAACCTTTTTATATTTTTTGTTTATATTAAATTTTTTGTTTTTATTCATTTAAACACTTAGATATTTTGATGGCTTTGTGTATGTAAATATTTTACCTAATTAAATGATTTCATTAATTTTTTTAGGCTTCATAATCAGACAGACTTTTGTTCAAGTCTATTCTATCTTTAATATCAGATGGACTTACCTTGGGACAGGTTACTTACCCTGCAAGAGCTGTGGTTTCCCCTATAAACAGAGGATGGTGCTGACGCCCTTGTCTCATTAAGGTTGAGGACTGTGACACGCATGTAGATCCCGGAGCCGATGGCAGCTGCTATGGCTCACTGCGACTACTGTGCTCGTGTTACCGCTTACCTAAGGCGTTGCCACAGGCTCTGGCCTGTAGTTTGAGGAGAGAGGAAATTCGTTGGGTTTTTGAGACAGCATCTGATCATTGCTGTCTAGGCTGTTCCTGAACTTGTAGGTTTAAGGGATCTTCCTGGCTTAGCCTCAGAATAGCTGATCTTGGCAGTGACAAACAAGAACCCAGCAACCTTCTCCATTAGGACCTCCAAAATGCTTATCAGTACATAATAATGAGATACGAAAACCCAGTTCAGATATAAGACAGGCACAAAACTAACATGTGGCAGGAAAGGAGTGTTTGAAGCTCATTAAGTATCAGTGTGAGCATAAATTAGACTCACATGGTTGGCATGTTCTTTATAAATATCCAAAGTTTTAAGTCAAGGTACAAAATGAGAATTGTTAATTTCACTTAACTGCTAGATAATAATGTCACAAGTACTGGGTCCTGGAGCATTCCTCGTAGAATAACACTTGTCTCATTCAGAGAGAAGAACCCTAGGTAAGTGTAAGTGACGGGGGCTTCCATTCCCAGAAGCAGACCAGTTAGTGCAGTTAGTGACAGAGTGTGCTTTACAAGAGAGGATGCACTGTTGGAAAGGCAGAAAACCTATCTCTTCCTTTATGAACCTTGTCTCAGAACCCTGTTCAACATAGATCACTTTTTCTCCCAGGTAAATGTGTCTCAAAAAAGAGTTCCTAGTAGTATCTCTGGAAGCAGTTTTGACATCGTTAAATTCCCTGCTGTTGGCTTTGTCCAAGATCAGGCAGTCCTGGCCAGCATCCTCGCAGTGAGCCTTGGTGCAGTGAGCCCATGCTTAGAGAAGCCCTGCTTCGGTGAAAGGACACATCTCACTTCACTTTGAAGTGCTGCAGACATGTCACTGTTACTCTTGCCGTATGCTTTTCAGTTCTGCTTGCAAAGGGTTTATTTGAGAAAGAGGAGCCTTTCCTGTTACTGTCTTTGCTTTACTGAAAGTAAATGTTAAGGAGCACTCATCTGACCTAAGGAGCTGCACACCCCAGACTGAGCCAGAGATGGGTGTAGACAGGCAGGGGAAGGTGGTGTTATGGCAGATGTCACTATATACTAACAAAGATAAGGCAAGACCTGACACTATGCGAACTCTGAGGAAATGCCGGGACAGACCTCCCAGTCCACTCAACATGTGACCTTTCAGGGTTCTGTTGGTTCTAGATACTTGGGTGGTTCTCCTCTAAGTGTAAAGACATTAAGAACCTGACCACTTCCATCACCCAGACAAGCTCTGTGGGAAGTCACATGCCACTGTCCTACAGAGCCTTACTGTTGCTCTGCCCACATGGTAAAAACAGGAACCTCTGAGATTTCAGAGATTAACTCTGTTTGGTGCTTTACCAAGTCTGAGCAAACCCTTCAGTGTGCCAAGTTGAATGATTTCTTAGGAGATTTTGAATAACACTATGTGTAAGTAAGTTTTTTCTAAGAAGTAGAACTAAGGTATTGATTTAGGATGTCACAACAGGGCCACCATATGATTTGCCACATGTTTCTAATGTGTCACCTGTTATAGTGAGCCAACTCAGAATGTTTGCTGGAGGGCATGGTCCAGAATACACTGCATTTTTCTAATTGCTCTATTTGCAAGGAAAATCGACTCCTAAGTGCTTGATTTCATTTTGTGCTAAAAGGCACTTGTTTCCTACATTAATTGTCCCCAATTTAAAAATAAAATCTATCACTGTATAATTCTAGCAAAGTCAAGGACATAAATCATGACCAACAATAATTTTTCCAGTCTAATTGAAAGTCTGTTAAATGTCTATAGGACACTCCCAACTATGATTCAGAAATACTAGTAAGGAGTGTTTTACACAGGAAATTAAACCTAATTAACAGTGCCATCTAAAATTACTGTCACCGATCATATCAGTCAGTAGTCATGTGGAACTCAGGAGTATTGAGTATTGACCTTGGCTAGAAAACTCAGAGACTGCAGACTTGCTTCCTGGTACGAATGTCATTGATTGCACATTGAATGATACCTTGTTTGACAAGATGCCCTGAATGTCTAGGGACTTGTCTTAAACTATGACAACAACACAGTACCCTCCGCCCCCAATCTGCCAGGCCCTTAGACAGTAACCCAGAGCTGCAGCAGCATCCCTGAGGCCCTCCACACTTACAAGGTGCTCACAGCTGCGTGCAAAGAGACCCAGGGAGCCTTAACGCTAGATAGTCACACCTTATTTTTATGTAACTTTTGATTTTTAAAAAGATCTAAAGGCTCAAATTAATTTTTATGCCAGTGTGTTTGTGTGTTGGGAAGATGTTTAGGCACGTCTACATGTGTGCATGTGTCTGAGGCTAGAGGACAACTTGAGGTCTAATCCTCAGGAACACAGCCCGCCTCCCTTCACACGGGCCTCTCATTGGCCTGGAGATCACCATTACACTGGGGTGGCCGGCTAGCTAGCCCCAGGGATTCTCCTGCCTTGAATCCCTAACACTGGGATTTTAATCATGTACCCTTATCCCTATGCCCACTTTTATGTAGATTCCGGGAATTAAACGGAGGTCTGCCTGCTTACAAGGCCTTACACCAACTGAGCCTTCTTCCGAGCCCACAAATTAATTTTTGTATAGAAATACGATTCATTTTAGAGATCAGTCATTTGTTTTCATTGTACCTGGACTTCTAACTGGTTATCAAGTCTTAGCATGAAATGACCTGTATTTGTTTAAAGATTTCTCCTGGAGAGGGGCAGGGGAGGAAGACAGACACAGAGAGAGACAGAGACAGAGAGAGAGAGACAGAGACAGAGAGAGAGAAGCAAAAACTGACACAGCTGTGATAGCTAACAGTGTCCCTTAGCTAGAAAAATTGGAATAATGATATAAAAAGAGGAAAAAGATGCAGGATTCAGGTACAAGTGGGAAGAGCTGAGTCAGGGAGGAGACCACGCTGGAGCCGGAAAGCCTAGTGAGGTACAGACCTCCAAATCAGAAGCCAGGGAGAAGACCCAGGAGGAGCTGGAGTGGGACTGGGGACTCCTGGGCCAACTGTATGGAGGAGGCTTTGACAAACCCTGCATGGTATTTGCCTAAGAAAGGTGGAAGAAGGGCTATAAAGATGACTCAGAAGGAAAGAGCACTTGTTGCTCTTGCAGAGCCACATGACAGCACACAACTGTCTGTAGCTCTAGTTCCAGGGTACCAAACATACGTATGGTATACACATACACACATACATACATACATACATACATACATACATACATACATACAAACATACACACACCCATACATACATACATACACACACCCATACATACATACATACATACATACATACACCCATACATACATACATACATACATACATACATACATACAGGCAGAACACCCATACACATAAATAAATCTGAAAAGAAGAAAACTATGAAAGGCTGTTCACAGGGACATCTGAAGGACACATGTGGAACCAATATCAACTTAGGAGGACTCTAAGTGCCCTTTAGAGAACTGTGATATGCCCTGTGATGCTCTCCCAGGAGCCCTCAAACCCAGGAGCACTCCCCTTCCTGCCGTCTGCAGCGAAAGGACCTGTCAGACCCAGCTCAGCTTTCTGGGACTGTCATCATATGCTCCTGTGTTTCCCTCTTCCCTACTCATTCTGGCTCTCTTCTTCCTTCATCACACCTTCACCTCTGGTGTGGCTGATGCCATTTAGTTTCTCTCTCCATCTCTCTATCTCTCCATCTTTCCATCCACCCATCCATCCATCCATTCATCTCTATCCATCTATCATCTCTCTCCATCCATTCATCTCTCTATCTCTCCATCCATCCATCCATCCATCCATCCATCCATCCATCTATTTCTCTTCTCTCTCTCTCCACTGTCCTAGTGAAGCTGTTTAGGTCAATAAGGTTAAAAGATTTTAAATGGCTTTAAAAAAAACTAAATAAACTGGAACAAGGTTTCTAGTAAGTAGAAAACAGCAGCAAGTTTATATCTGTGGTTACAACCACATTAAAAAGTCTCTGTGTGGACAGGGAGGGGTGGACAGGATAATTGTACTTGTTTCTCTTTGTTTTCCAAGCCTTTTCTTTGATGTTAGTATGTAAACTTTTAAATAATGATGAGAACAAATCCATTACTAGCAGGTATCTAAACTGGAAAACTTGGGGTTCTTGCCACAGTTATTCCTCATAAAATTGGCCGGGTCATAGATGGAAGTCCAGCTGATCGTTGTGGAAGACTGAAAGTTGGAGACCACATCTCTGCGGTGAATGGGCAGTCCATTGTTGACCTGTCCCATGATAATATTGTTCAGCTCATCAAAGATGCTGGGGTCACTGTCACGCTGACAGTGGTTGCTGAAGAAGGTGAGAACAAGGCCACCCTCCCCAAGATCGTGTTTGACTGTGTCAGTTACTGTTCTGTTGTCCCTGTTCTACTGCATGACCAGGGCAGTGTATAAAAGGACTCACTTAACAGGAGGCTTGTTTGTGGTTTCCAAGGACTGGTCCATTGTAATGGAGGGGAATGCAGCAGGCAGGCAGGCAGGCAGGCAGGTCCTGGAGCAGTAGCTGAGGGCTTGCACTTCATGTATAAGACAGTGAGAGCAGGCCTTAGTTTGGGCTTTTAAAACCTCAAACAAGGCCACACCTACTCCAGCAAGAATTCACCTAATTCTTCACAAACAGTTCCACTAACTAGGAGCCAGTCATTCAAACGTATGAATCTATGGGGCCATTCACACTCAACCAGCACACAGCCCAAGCCCAGGGTGTATGAGAGCTGTTTATGTGCTTGTGGTCTCATTCTGTAGCTTTCTCCTTCGTCTCCTGAGACAATTTACTATAAAGTTGTCAACTGCTCAAAAAATTAGCTGGTGAATGGTGGTCGTTTATGTGTCAAGAAGCAGGTGTCCAGAAGTGACACTTCCAGATCTTATCGATGTCTTATGTCTCAGCTTGAGTGCAAGGAGATCCTCCAGAGAGTTCAGAGGGAGCTTCTGTTGACAGCACAGCTGGTGTGTCAGATCCATGCCATGTGTGACTTTCTTTGGGAGTGGAGGTTTGTTCTGGGCAGATGCTGTATGAACAGGAATGGAGCGTGTAGGAATCGCTCCTAAGTAAGGCGTAGAACACTTCTGGCCGCCCTGGAACATGCCTGTCAGTCACTGAGGATTTCTAAGGAGGAACTCTCTGAACTGCCGTGCTCTTCTTTCATTACGTACTGAGCGGCCACTATTTAACGCTCATCTCATCCATCCTGACTTTGTAGTGATAATGAGAAGACTAGGCAGAGTTAGGAAGGTTCATCTCCTCTCATAAAATTCCCTCAGGAATAGAATAGAATGCTTGCCTGATATGCACAGACCCTGGGTTGGATCGCCAGCACTGCTGAAAGGAGAGATAGCAGTTAAAGTCCCTCAGACTTTGTTTATTCACATTACAGTTTTCCTCTATGGTCCTAAGGTCACTTTCCAGGTGCTTTGTAACCCCAGCCCCACAGCATGGTGCTGTGTTGTCAAGTGTGGTCTCACTTGGTCTTCTGAGCTCAAGTGATCTCCCGCCTCCGCCTCCCAGAACTAGAACTATGCCCAGGTGCATTTCTCCACATATTTCCTCTTTTGTTCCTACTGGATTACTCACATGTTTCTACCTTTATGGTATTGTGTAAGTCTTCTTTTTGTCCAAGGCACTGTGGTACGTACTTGTTCATGAGCATTCCCTCCTTGTGACTCAAATGTCACAAAAGCCAGTGCTGGCATGGCCTTGGTGTGCAGGGGTCCTGAGGGGAGAAGGGATGCTCAGTACAGGAGCAGCAGACTGCAGGCCCCTCAGGCTGGTAATGCAGTAGCATACAGGACAAGTCTAGACAAACCTCTGTGGAACGGAAGCTTTTCCTCACTGCTTATTCTCACCGTCCTGGAAGTGCAGCTGCTGCTGACAACCACTGCACATGCCTGGAGGAACCTGGGTACCGTGGCGGGAGAACAGGTGTTTTTAAGGACTCACTTATTACTGACGGTCAACTTTTCTAAAAGGTTATCCAAAATGGCTCATTTTTCTTTTTTTTTTTTTTTTTTTTTTTTCCCCAGAGCTGGGGACTGAACCCAGGGCCTTGCGTTTGCTAGGCAAGCGCTCTACCCCTGAGCTAAATCCCCAACCCTGCTCATTTTTCTTAGAGTAAAAACTACCTTTGACATTTCAGCCAAATGTTTTGGACAGATGTTAATGAAGGGACAGGATCGTGTCAGTCACCACTAGGAAGAAATGAAACAGAAATCTTAGTCACTGATTATCTGTCATTTTATTGTACTCTGGATTTTTTTAAACTATGAAAACATTGAGAATGCTTTATTTTATTCAAGAAATAATATAAAGTCTCCCTTTTGTCTTAAAATTTTCCTTCATAGAATTTGTTTTCTAAGCTTCTCATTGAATTCGGTGTAAAACTTACCAGCTGCCTTGCAGTTAAGTGAATCTTGAAAGCTGTGTTCAGAAATTATATCCGCACCATTCCTCCAAGTTACACGGCCCCTTACCGATACTTGTCTCCTGTCCACCCCAGCCTTCACCGTGAGAAGGAAAGGGTTTGTTACCTGGAGAACAGTGTGTCTCCTCCATCCCTTCATCTTCCCTTTGCACGGTGCTATTTTATATCAGGGACTACTTTGCCACAGACAGGATAAGGCAAGTGCCATGTGTCATATACTTGGACCTGTGTCCACCCTGTGCCTCTGCCACAGTAATTTGGTCCCAAGGCTGGAGCGGGAGTTGGCTGCACTAGGTACTGTGCTCACTTTATAGCTTTTCCATCCCTCCTAATGGTCTGTCAAGTCCTTTTTGTTTTTATATGGACATAAGTTACCATAAAGTTACCATAGCCACCAAGAACATACACTGGGGCGAACGAGACATCGTCTGTGCCCTCTCCCCATTAGGTCTCCGTTTATTCCCACTTGCCCACACACTGCACTCTGGTTTCCCTTCTAGTGTACTTCGTGTGTTTGTTCTCATGTGCGCCTTTAAAGTGCACTGTCTGGTGTGTGTGTTGTGCTCTTTGGGTTGTATAGGTAGATGATTCTGTTATAGAGCGCTATTCTGGGCCTATTCTCACAACTATGGGATTCGTGTTGTTTCCCAGAATTCAAAGATTCTACAATTCCTCATGCCATCTCTTTTTTTCTTTTAACTGAAATAAACTCACATGTTATAAAACTCATCACAACATGCCATCCTGTACTATTCTGGAGGACTATTTGGGGGGGGGGTCATTTTTTTTTAAGTTTATTCACAAGGTTTTCTAACTATCACCACTAATGTCACATTTTATTAGCTCCTAAAAGAAACCCCATAATCATTATAAGTTACTTATTTTCTCCTTACACCATCCCTCAGCAACCATACATCTGCTGTTTGCCTCTGTGCATTTGTTAGACGTTTTTCTTAAGTGGAATCATATAGTATGTGACCTTGTCTATCTGGTTTCTTTCTCTAGCAAACATTTAAGGTTTAACTTCACTGTAGTCTTTTTCATTCCTTTTATATGTAATAATGCAAAGTCCATAGCACATATACACCCTTTTACTTTTCAATTAGTCATTTGGTAGACATTTGTTTCTCCTTTTATTGTGAATTATGTCAATTACTGTACATGTTTTTTTACAACGAATGATTTCATTGTTCTTGAACTTTTCCTAAAGTTAAAATTGTCAGGTAATATTGTGTGGCTTTTTGCGGAGTTGCCAGATGATTCCTTTAGCCAGCTACCTGATCTTCTACTCTCATCAGCCATGTACGAGGGAGGTTTCCAGATGTGTCGGATCCTCTACAGCGCTTATTTTCTGGTTCGGGTTGTTTTCTCATATTAGCCATTCTAAGGGATGTGAAGTGATAGTCCACTGTGCTTGGCCTCGCATGTCCCTACAATGAGTAATGTTAAGTTTAGCATCTTTTCCTGTGCTTTGGAGAAATGGCTATTCAAATCCTGTGTGTGTGCCCGAGCATGTGTGCATGTGTGTGCATGTGTGTGCACGTGTGTGTGTGCGTGCGTGCGTGTGTGCGTGCGTGTGTGTGTGTGTGTGTGTACGTATTCTGAATGCTAGATCTTCCTTAGGTATGCAGCTTTCACGTGTTTGTCTCCCAGGCGACATTTGTCTTTGCACGTTCCTATTCCTTACCTTTGATGCACAAACCGTGGAATGCTGATGAAGACTGACTCATTTATATTCTCTTTGCTGTTTTGTGCTTTGTTCTTAAAGCATTCTTTCTATACATTTACAGTATATCCACATTGTAGCTTGCTAGTTTCCCATGGGTATTTAACCTCATCTTACCTGTCTGCTTCCCACATTGCTCTCCTCCGAACAGCAAAAAAGTCCTGTGATACACATTTCTCTGTATATCCTATAAAAGAGTGTGATAATTTCTGGGAGCAGAATTACTTACTCAGTCAATGAATATCAACATACCATTTGGCTCAGTGTTGTGAAAGTGTTTCTGTAACCACAGTGGCCATCTCTACCTCCACTGAAACACCTTCCTGAGCCCTTATTTCATGGTCTTCACTTGGCATTATCAGCTTGTTTGTGTGCAGTGTGGTCAACATTGTGAAAACACTGTGATCGCAGTATGCTTAAGCAGCCGGAAGGATCCCACATAGAACCTGACACGTTGAATAGGAGGTGAAGTAGGAAGGCTCATTCCAGGTGGTAAATTTGGTTAGAATCTTATATATGACAGAAAGTTTACCTTAAAGCAGAACAACTGGCCTGTTTCATGGGTTGTGTTAAAACTAAAGGCCCAGGAGCTGAGAGAATTGGTTCAAAATTGGTGACAAGAAAACCATGAGATACAACCTGCTCAGTCTGTATAATGTCACTTGTATGTATGTTTCCAGGACGACCGTCTGGTATTGGATAACTAATTAGGTATGCTCTTCCCTGGGGAACACTATTCCTGCCACTCCCAAACCTTCAGTTGCTGTAGTTAGTTATGTGGGTTAGGCCTCATGAGCTCCAGTCAGTTGGCGCCGTCCTTTCTCAGCCCACGTTCGGGCAGGCGTGTTGATACTTTATGTAACTTCTGACATTGCTAGGACACAGTCTCACAGCAAACCAATCCCCTGACTCTTACAATCTTCCCGCCCCTCATCCACCGTGGTCCCTGAGCCTTGGGTATGGCGTGTGTTGTAGCTGCATCCCCTGGTACTGGGCTGCGCAGCTCTGCATTTGGATTGGCTGTGGTTTTCTGTAGTGGCTCCATCTGTTGAAAGAGAAGTTTCCTGGATGAGGGTGAAGACTGCTTACCTGTGGGTAGAAAGGCAAACGCTTAAGTTACTGTTGTGGATTATGCTGTTCTAAAATTAGTGCTGTAGATTCTCCTCCAATAACCATGGCTTCACTGGCCCAGAGTAGTAGCTGGGTTTCCAGTACCAGGCGTGGCTTCCTTCCCCTCCTGTTAAATGGGTCTTACAGTCCAATCATTTCTGATATCTCTCTCTCTCTCTCTCTCTCTCTCTCTCTCTCTCTCTCTGACATGCAATATCAATGAAAAAAGAGACCATGAATTTGAAGAGAACAAGGAGGAGTATATGGGAGATATGTAATTGCATTATAATCTCAAAGTCTTAACAAAAAAGGGAAAAGAAAAGAAAAATCTACTGGAAATGTAGCTCAGTTGGTAGAATGCTTGCCTAGCATGGTTCAAAACCCAGTACAATATAAAGTGAGTATGGGATCTCAGAACTCAGGAGGTGGACTTAGGAAGTCAAAGTTCAAGGTCTTCCTCAGCTAGATAACAGTTCCAAAGTACCCTAGGCTATGTGAAATCCTGCTTCAAAAACTAAATAAATACATATATAATTTCTTTAATATTTTGAAAAAGTTAGGGGGTCAAATTGTAACACCCTAAACTCATTAGGTAAAATTGTGACTACTACACTATAAAAGAGAAACACATCCAGTATAAAGGAGGAGGTTAATAGCCTCCTTCTCTCCATTTTCCCTCGTGAGATACTTGTCCAAGGCCATGTGTCCACACCTAATGTGCGCATTTCAGCACAAACCCAGCAGCAAAGCAGCATTAGGACTGCCCAGCCCAGGCTTGACCACATTACATTTCTGTCTTCTCCACCTCCTATTCTTTAGCCTGTGCCTTTAGGAATGTTCTTGGCTCCCAGTTGCAAGACATTCTTAAATACATTTTGAAGAGTTATAGAGTATAAAGCCCAAGAATAATGATTTATAAAACCCAAAGTTTTCCTACCATGTCCATCTCTTATCTTTGACATCAGACATTTTATCTCCCATTATGCTCCAAGATTCACTTATCAGCTTCTTTAGACTGATCTCAGCCTCCACTTACCATGCGTACAAGGCGATATTTATACACTTGAAGAGAGAAATTCCACATGGGGCTCACTGCTCACTGAGACAGAGCGTCCTGACCAGGGCGACTGGGCTTACAGTTGCAGGGGTGCAGTGCACGATGGTGCGGGGTGGTAGCGGCAGCAAGCCAAGCACTCACGTCTTGAACACAGCAAGAAGCAGAAAAGGCAAACTTAGGACAGCACGTGACTTTACACCGTAAAGTCTAATCTCAGAGAAGCACTTACTCCAGCAAGGCCACACCCCCAGACTTCCCCAAACAGCACGGTCAACTAGGGACCCCGTATTTGGGTAGCTGAGCCTACAGGCGCCATTCTCGTTCCAACCCCACTGTTCTATTCTAAACGTGTAAGTGCTCACATCTGCACACTCACTCATGTGCACCCTAAAGGGTGATTCAGATTCAAACTGCAGATGACACAGACAGAAGCATGGAGAATGGAAGTGCTCAAGAACACACAGTGCACAATGGGACTCGGCTTAACCCCTGTCCATCTTGCTCCAGAATTGATGCATGTGGTTACTTAGTAGAGCTCTCCATCTTTGATATTTTAATATCCTACATTTTGGTGTTTGTGTAGAGTCAAATATTCAAAAGTTTCAGCTTTAAAAATATGATATGGGCCAGCAAGATGGCTCTACAGGTAAATGCACCTGCCACCAAGCTTGATAACCTGACTTCAATTCCAGGGATCTATATGGTCGAAAGAAAGCCAACTCCTGACGTTGTTCTCTGACCTCCGCACGTCTGCTCTGATATACACACCCCCATCACACTCAGTTGTTTCTTAATGGCTCTGCAGTCTGAGATTCCCTGTAGACTGTCGTCTCCCAGGATATCCACCTAGTTGTAAATGTAGGCCTGGGTTGGTTCTGCAGGTAGTTACCCAAACAGTTAAGAATGACATGGACACAAATGATTCTCATTCTCACTCCACTCCCACCCCGCCCCACACACATCCATGCTCTTAGAAAACAAAAACTGGGAATCTTTATAAACATTTTTCAACACTCTGGATGACTTTGTGATCTTTGATGCTAAGTGTCAGGCAGAATAACTTCCTCTGTTAAAATGCAAGATCCCACATGTGTATAGTTTGCAGAGTGGCCTCTGTGCTCTGGGCACCGAGAGCATAGGAGCCTCTGGAGCTGTCCTTTATACAGACATGACTGGATGTATGTAGTTCTGGTTTCCATGTTATCGAAGAGGCAGGGCTGAAAATGTAAAATAAAAAATGGCTGTTGTTCTCTTAAAACATAAGTGTTACTTAAAGCCAGGGAGGAGGTCATTACTGTTCCACCTCTAGGAAGTAACTGCAGTTCTGTGAAAGCCCTAAAGCTGGGACCTAACCACCGCTGTTGTTTACTTAAAATCCACTTGGTCTTCATGTTTTCAAGTGCAGATTCTGATTTCTGTTGTTTTCTCATTTAAACAGAGCATCATGGTCCACCATCAGGAACAAACTCAGCCAGGCAGAGCCCAGCACTGCAGCACAGACCCATGGGACAGGCGCAGGCCACCCACATACCTGGGGACAGGTGTGGCTATTCTCAGGTTTTGGGTTTTTCCCTGCTTTTTACTCTCCCACTCCCAGGCAGGAATACACAAGCCAGACAGGCAAGTCTGGAGGAAAGCTGTTGTGTATCTCATCCTCACAGTCCTTCCCAGTGCCTCCTGCCCCTCCAGACCCTCACCCCTCTTCCCAGCCTCCATGCCAGGCACAGCACCGTGAGCTAGTCAGCCTTGGGGCAGCACCTAGCCTATTTCTCTGGTAAGCACTTTAGTAGGGGAGGCCCAGCCCCACCTGACTCAGTCTTTTCAAACTACCTTACACTCAGGCAGTAATTTGAATATATTTCTTTCCTCTGTTAAAAATATTAGTCATAAAAGAGAAACTAGGTTTCCACAAATTCAACATCTTCCCAGGCCTTGGGGCTCCAGAAGCTCCATTTCTCATGGTGACAAGGTCACAGTGGCTGCCCCTGGTTCAGTTATTTTGTGTACAGCTTTCTTTGAGAGCAACTTCATCAAAACACCACTGACAGAAGGGGATGGGGTTCAGTCTTTAACCTACCCTGGAGGGAGTGAGCAGTCTTTTTCTAGCAATTCAGGTTCTAGAGATCATCTGTTTACAGCATCTTGTCAGGATAGAGGATGGTAAGGCTAAGCTTCGAGAGACTTCTAGACTAAAAGCTTTGAGCTTTTTAGACTGTTTCTTATTTTCTCAGTGTAGGACGTAACTTGGTTTCTCTCACAGAACTGCCCTAGAAGGTGAAATTGGGAAAGATGTCTGCAGCTCTTACAGACATTCCTGGTCTGACCACAAGCACCTTGCACAGCCGGACACCGCAGTGATTTCCGTAGTGGGCAGTCGGCACAGTCAGGTAAACACAGACACCCTGCTGCCGAGGTTTAGGTTTCTGTATGGCTGATGTCGGTGTTTTTATTGCAAATCTGTCCCGATACATTTGCTTCCAAAGTTACTAATCGTTACAGAACTGGTAATGTGGTTGTCATTCCCTACACCATTCAGACAGAGATCAGAGCCTAGTATGTACCAGTGCATAGCACTGTACAGCTAATTAAAGGGGGGCTTGTGCTTGTTTCTCAGGGAAATTTAAAAAAAAAACTCTATAAAGTGGGTACTTTTAAAAACTCTGTTCTTTTCGTTGTTCTATTGAACATTGATCAACTAGAAGAAGGCATAATTTTCAAATGAATTTATTTGAATTTATAAAAATTAAGTTGCAGCCCAAACTAGCATTCCTTTCTTACCACTCAGGACTGATATCAGGAGTATACACCATTTCTCTAAGTCAGCTATGAAAGCAGACTCTCTGCAAGGCACAGCAGAAGCAGTGCATGAGAACACTCTGTTGTGCTTCCTTCCCCCAGAGCCTTGGGTGTTACCCTGTGGAGCTGGAGAGAGGCCCTCGAGGCTTTGGGTTCAGCCTCCGAGGAGGGAAGGAGTACAACATGGGGCTGTTCATCCTTCGCCTTGCTGAGGACGGGCCTGCCATCAAAGACGGCAGAATTCACGTGAGTTCACTTGTGTTCCCAGCCTTCGCTTTTGGCTCTGGACTGAAAAGTTCCAGAAGTAACTGCTTTATGGGAATGCAGCCGCCTATGTAAGAAAGGGGTTTCTGCAGCCACATGTGCTTTCCTAGCCAGCCAGGGTTTCAGAGCCTCACGGCTTGTCTGTGTGTCCATAGAACACAGCACAGGGCAGATGGATTAGTAAATCAGACCACTTCTATCTTATTACAAGTCTGGAAGATAGCAGGACCAAAGGACTCTACAGTTTCTTCTAAGACATAATAAGTCCAGGGAGTTTTTCCACTTAGATCCCTATAGAGGCATAAAACACTCTGGCCCTGCCAACCATTATAGTTATTAGAACGACTAGAGTTGGGTCACAGACTTTCTCAACCTTGCAACAACAGCATTGTGCAAGGCACTGGAGACTAAACCACTTATAAATCTCCACCTGTCTCCTTCTCTAGATATTTAAAAGGAATCTTACATAAAAAGGAATTGTTGCCTCGATTTTTAAAAATCAGTTAATTTGATAGTTATGTAATCAGTATAGATTTTAAGTTCTAGACATCTTTGGGTTTCTTCTGTTTTCAGCAGGCACCAGAGCAAAAGAACCTTTTAACCTGAGTAGATGGTTAGACAAATTATTCTTAAGTCTAACAATCAAAAAGCCTCGGGGAAGGGGTGCTGGGCTGCAGCTCAGTCAGTAGTGGGCCTGTTTATAACAAAGCGTTGGGGTCAGCCCTGGCAGCACATACACACTGTGAGTGGGTACACAGCTGATATTTCCACACTTGGGAAGTAGAGACAAGGTCGCAAGTTCAAGGTCATCCTCAGCTACCAGAACAAGTTTGGGCAACATGAGTAGACCTAGTTTTAGGAATACAAATAGCTTCTTGGCAAGTGCAGCTTTGTGCCTCACTCTGATCACTCACTTCATAACCTGTTCTGAGTGTCTGCCTTAAGCTAGACTTTATGCCTGTGTCAGGGGAACTGGTGCGAGGGTGATACCAGTCCTTCCTCAGAGTGACCCGGCATGTGCGAGGGTCAGAGAGTGACGGATGAAGGTGCTCGGAGGTGAGCACAATTCAGGAGCGAGGCTGAGGGAAGCATATCAGTGGTGGGACCTGAGGGAGAGGAAACCCACATAACAGGGATTGCCCTCTGGTGGTGAGCCCTGCGGTGTCTTAGGCTGCGTGCAGGAGTGGAGAGAACGGAGTGGTTGTCAGTACAGAGGTGCTAGAGAAGAGAGCTGGCTGTCACTCTTGCATGGATGACTGGATAGAAGACAAAATATGCAGAAGAGGTCACCTTCCAGTGAAGGAAGGACCAGCTTAGATGACTCACAAGTATCTGTTCAGTGAGTGAGGGACAAAGACAAAGGAGGCCTTGGGTACCTCATCTTGTCTGTATGACCAAAAAAGAAAAAAAGATAATAGGCTCAGGTGAGAAAGAATTTGGCAGTCAGCTGGTGTAAGTCTTCACTGTGCTAAGGTGGCTGTGCAAGTGTACTTCTCGGGCTCTGGGTGGTGACATGACCCAGACAGAGGGATGAGTGAGGCATTATGCTAGATGACATCATTCAGAGAGGCCTAGAGAGCAGCAGTGGCAGAAGTGGGGCCTACACCTAGTGCACAGAACAGAGAAGCAGGCAGGTAGAAATGCAGAGCCACACATCGTGGGCCACATGCCATCGGCACCAGCTGATGTAGCACTTTCTCCCATAGTTTAATGAACTGAAGAGAGCTTGGTTTTAAGAACGAGGAGGATGGAGTCAAACCCTTTTTCTATCATCTTGTAGCGAGGTAGCCTTACGCAGCTTCCTTTTGAGCCTCAGTTTAAGTCCACGTGCCATCCTTGGTTTCCTTGGTCCTCTCCCCCTGTCCTCTCCTTCGTCTTCGCTCTCTCCTGCTGAAGTATTTCACATTTCTTCTTTTGGTTCCAAATAGAGTTCTGAGATCTACTAATTCCTCATACAAATGAAGGCCAAGCAGGTAATAATACGTAATTAATTCTGCAGTGCACCAGAAGCTGAAGTCCCATGACTCAATCTACTTTCATTTCAAAAATAAGCTCTAGATTTTGAAAACAGAAGCAGGTAGACTATCACATTAGGTTTAGATCTGTCTAGTAAGAACATGTCAGCGTTCAGAGACATCTTCTACATGATGCCCAGGGAGGAGGCCCTCCACCTCTCTAGCCACCCTCCTCCCTTGCTAGTCTCAGATTAGCAACTCAAGTATCTTCAGGACTTCATATGGCACCTTGAATAGTTACATAAATGTTTTTCTGGGTGGAATTTTTTAAATTAAGATGAGTAGTTTTCATGTTTATCGATGCCACGATAAACATGCCAGGGTAAAAGGATGGATAATGTAGACAGTGAATCTTCAGAATCATTTAGTATGTGGACATACTTAGTGAGGGCATGCTTGTCAAGGTGTGTGTCAGAGGACAGCTTGTGAGAACTGGTGATGCTTCCCATCCCTTAGTCTGTCAGCTTGGCTGCAAATACCTTTACCCACTGAATCATTTCACCAGCTCGTACATATTGACATTTTTAGAAAATTAAGAATTGTTCTCAGCTCTTACTTATTACTGGGTAGACAAGGCTAGGGGAACAGCAACAATGTATAATTTAGAAATCAAGAAAATGTCAGCTTATAGGTAAGAAGGTACTGTGTGTCAGCAGAGATCTGTAAACCTACTGGTCTGAAGCTGGACCGAGTCCTGAGGGATGTTTCAGCATGTGCCTAGCATACCTGAGGTCTCCATTCCCAGCACTGCAAGCAGGAAGTCAGATCCAGCACTCAGGGTCTGTCTTCCAATTCGTCTTTTCAGCTATGCTGCTGTTAGTCTGTGAGATAAGTGACAATGGACTTAAAACTGAGGCTCAGGGAGGCCAGGCCCCTTGAGAAGATCATCTGGGTTGGGGTTCCTTTGGAAGGGTCTCACTTCTTAACAGTTTTTAATCTAGAATCCACATGCTAGACGTACTAAGATTGCTTTAGAAGACTATTTTATGTGTATGGGTGTTTTGCCTTCAAGTATGTCTGTGTACCACATACATTCAATGCCCTCAGAGGCCAGAAGAGGGTGGCAGATCCTCTGAGACGACTTACAGAGGGTTGTGTGCTGGGAACCTGTACTACTCATTACCGTGAGCCTCTCTCCAGCTGCAACCACCACATGTTTTTGTTTTTTTTTTTTTTAAGAAACAAGAACCATTCTTTAGGCCGTGCTGTTTTGCTAAGGCTGGCCTCAACTGACTACCCAATTAGCTGAGTCTACAGACTTTTTTATTTACTCCTTTTGTCTACCTTTCATTTCTCTTTCCTTTCTTCCTCATTTTTCAGTAATACAAAAATGGGGCTGAGTATTCAACTTTTCAAACGTATTTTTAACATTTTATTGATGGTTTTATAGTAACTGAGAATCTCAGCAAAAATGTTCACCCGCCTCTCCCCAGAGGGGTGTTCGTTTCCCTTTGGATTTTACACAGCTGGGCACACAGCCCTGCTGTCCTAACAGAAGCCTAAGCTCCACTTCCCTTTCCTTCCTATTTTAAGTTAAAAATGACACCTGGTGGTGAGCCTGTTCAATTACATGTTTTATTTACGTTTATTTATATTAAAACATACAGGTTTGTGGCTTAACAGAATGTGACTGAAACTGTTGACCTCTCTCCTAAGATGGACCAGCCGTGCTCACACTGATTTTCATTTATTGTTGGAATTTCTTTTCTACTTTGTTATTTATACTTCCCCAGGAAAATGATTCGTTTATCACTTACCAAGGGGTTTTTGTTCCATTTATTCTGGACAATGATTTTGTTAATTGCTTTCCTTTCTGTTTTCTGTCCTATAACCTTTATTGTCTTACTCTGCTTGATTTTAAGCTTTTTTCCTTTTACGTAATTGTTTTTGTCTGCTTGTAAGCATTACTGAATATCTGAGACTGGGAAATCTACAAAGAGAAGAAATGTAATTCTTACACCTCTGAGACCTGTGGAATACCAGGCCAAGACAGTCTACCTGGGGGAGAACTCTAGTTCTGAGACACTAGGAGGTGCCATGTGGTCGGGAGACAGAATGCCCTTGAGATGGGAACTCCCTTTTAAAACAAAGCCGCTCCTCTTTGATATTCCATTTGCCTCCCAAGCTCTTATGCCTCAGAACCCCAACATCCCACATAAAGATTATTCCCAAAAGTACTTCCAATCTGCGCTTCTCTGCGGTTGGTGTGTAGTCAGAGTGCGTGGCACTGACTCTCCTCAACCCTGGGAGGTAGGACTCTGGTTTTCGTTGAACAGGTGAAGAAAATGAGACCACTGATCTAGAAAAAGTAAAGCACATGCCTGGACTCCCCAGTAAGCTCCTGTCAGGTCAGGCTGTACCCATTCAGTAAGCATTAGTTTTGATATGTGTGGGTGTTGGTGGTGTTGTTCTTGTTTCGGATTTGTGTTTTATGGGTGTTTTTAATCACTTACTCCTTTTGTCTACCTTTCATTTCTCTTTCCTTTCTTCCTCATTTTTCAGTAATACAAAAATGGGGCTGAGTGTTCAACTTTTCAAACATATTTTTAACATTTTATTGATGGTTTTATAGTAACTGAGAATCTCAGCAAAAATGTTCACCCGCCTCTCCCCAGTGGCTCACATGCATTTGCCTGACCCACAGAGGCCAGAGAGGAGTGTCTGATCCCCAGGAACTGGCATTAAAGAAGGTTGTGAGCTGCCATTGTAGGAGCTAGAAACTGAACCCAGGTCCTCTGGGAACAGTCAGTGCTTTAAATTACTGAGCCTTCGCTCCAGCCATCAAATACTTACTGAGTCTCTTCTGTCACATCACTTACACATTGTCTATCTTACAAACAACATTTGGGGTTTTGATATTCAGTAATATCTCATTGTTTGAAGTCAATACTTTCAGTTGATATGGATCTCAAAACCACACGAACATCTTTATTCATGTTTCTTACTGTTAAATTGCACCATGTTTTTTTTTCTTTAAAATAGACACTTCTGGTAAATGACACTAGCTCTGTACTATCTTGAGTCCTAGTTTTCTGTTTCCCAGGAAAATGATTTTATATTTGTTACCATAAACAATCCAGTAATTGGTTTAAATAACTGTTCATATTAATTCTAAAATCTTAACTTCCTTAGACTTTAATCTCTAAAAGATATCATTTAGCTAAAGCCTCACTCATGTGTAGAACAGGCTGGCGATAAAGGATGGCCAGTCTCTTGGGAAGCTTCAGTGATGAGCAACCCCTGCCCCAGCTTCAGAAGACAGAGCAAGATTAGTTCGTGTGTGAAAGCACCCTTTACAGATGGCGACTTACGTGCCACTCTGCAGTGTTACTTAGGGTTAGACAGAAATGTCACATTTTTTGGGACTTAACTTTTGGTAGAGAACTAAGGTTTTTTCTGGTTTTTGTTTTTTGCTTTATTTAACAATACTAGGGATCAGTCTCAGGGCCTTACAGATGTGGGAAAATCCGAATTTAATGCTTGGTTTCAAATGCTCAGAAACTACTGACTGGTAGCCACATAAAAGCTTCCCGTGCAGAAAATAAAATCAAGTAAATCAAATTATGCATTGTGTCCCCCTCAGCTGTCACCAAGAGAGCACACGGTCTAGGTTAAATTACAAGTAAGAATGATTTAGCAGCGTAGAAGGGCTCTGTTGACACACAGAACTGAAGGACGTTGCCAATGTTCCTTGTCTAGGTTGGTGACCAGATCGTGGAAATCAATGGGGAACCTACGCAAGGCATCACACACACGCGAGCCATTGAGCTCATTCAGGCTGGTGGGAATAAAGTCCTCCTCCTTCTGAGGCCAGGAACTGGCTTGATACCTGATCATGGTAAGCAGAAGAGCTAAACACTCATGCTGGCAAAGGCGGTGGGCGGACATATTGTTGGCTAATTCAGAAGTGGACACCAGAACCCCCAAAGAAAGTTACATAGTGCAAGTGATGTTTCCACAGAGTGTATTTGTTGGAATAGAATATATTTTGTATTTATTTCATCTAAAATGCATTTGTAGAGAAACATGCCTATAATAAATAACATTAGAGGCAAACAATTAGATATATCAGAATATCCCAGCTTTATTCCCCTCCTTGGCTAGTTACACATTGCCAAGAAAAAAAAAGTTATTTTCTTAAAAAGTAAGGCATTCTGAGCCCTAGATACTGTTTTGCTTAATGAATAAATGCCGAAGACCTTTAGGATGTTCTAGTCACTTACCAAAATAAGTTGCCATAGTCCCACTACCTGGGGCCAGGGAGGTAAACGTAAGGTAATATGTCCTGCACTGATCGTGAATGCCCTGGGCTTCATTACACATTTTTGAACCATCACAGTGTTTTGAGAATGCATGATCCTAGAAACACAGGCAGCACCAGGCCCATTTAATATGTCTCCCCTGCCCAACTCTCCATCAGAGCTTTTGCAGGGTAAGTTAGACATAACCTCCTGCAGTCCCTTCCAGCTGTGCCCTCTGGCTGTGTCATCCTCCACAGTCTGCTCACACAGCACGCGTCCCCAGGGACATCTATGCTAACTGTACTGGTTTGTTTTCACGTAGTCCTAGGCTTTTTCTCTTCCTTCTTCAGGTTTGGCTCCTTCCGGTCTGTGCTCCTTCGTGAAACCTGAGCAACATTAAGGCTTTCAGGGCTTTTCTTGGTCTTTCCTTAAAAAGACTTGGTAAATTTGCATGTCTTTTAAATCACTTCCTTCATTTCCTTTTAATTAAAATGATGCTATTAAATACATCTGTTTCTGTCTTCTGCACTTTTTCAGTCTCCTTTTGACATTAAATTTGACAGCCTAACAAGAAAGTGCCCATGAACCTCACTTTGGTTACCACAGTCTGGTGTTTTTCACTAGTAATTTTGGCCTATCATTAAGTTAAACAGTAATAATAGTTTAATTAATAAGTTTATTGGACCAGGCACTTTGGTCCACTTTGATTATTTGTATCTTATTTGGCTAAATGAGTAAAGAATTTACAGATCGTATTATGTCTTATAGTACCTACATGAGAAATTATTATGACACAAATCTCCCCTCCGTACATGAGCAGATATCTATAAGCATCTGCCTTTAGAGAGATCAGTGTAAACGTGAATAAGCTATGTAACATACTCCTCGGGCTATGCGACCAGTAACATATTCAAATGGCTGTCAGTTCAAACTCACTATTCCTATTTATAGTCCTTGGATCTAACACTGTTCTACTCAATCACTTTTTAGGTGATTGGGATATTAATAGTCCTTCATCTTCCAATGTCATTTATGATGAACAGCCACCACCTCTCCCCTCTTCACATTCTGCTGCCACATTTGAAGAGTCTCATGTGCCAGCAACTGAAGACTCTCTGATTAGAGTTCAGACATGTGAAAAGGCAGAAGAATTAAAGGACACTGTACAAGGAAAGGAAAGCACTTTACATGGAAGCCAGCCTGAGATGAGGCATCAGTCTGTCCAGAAGAACGTGAGTAAGAAGGATCCATCCAGAAGTCATGGGCATGGTGACAAGAATCTACTTAAAGGAGAAAATGGTGTTACACGGAGAGGTAGATCTGCTAGTCCCAAAAAGTCAGTTAATCGACATTCAGAGGAACATTTGGAAAAGACTCCCAGGCCCCTTAGAAGTGACCCCAAAGGAAAATCTAGAGACCGGTCACTCAGCCCTAGGAAAGGAGAAAATAAAGGTCAGGTCACCGTTAAGGCGGGCTCTGGACAAGATCCCTGTAGAAAAGACAGAGGACGGTCTTCTAGCCCCAGGAAGCAGCAAAAGATTGGAGGCAACAGCCTGTCAAACACTGAAGGCAAATTATCAGAGGCTGGGAGCCGAAGAGCAGCAGGCGCCTCTAGTGACAGCACTGAACAGCTCCCGGAGGGGAAAGAAAAGTCAGGGGTCAGCAGGAAAGATCTGAAGCTCAGTCAGCTGGGGAAACACAGAACAAGGTCTCCAGAGAAAAGGAGCAGCAAAGTTGATGAAACGTCTCTCCCATCCAAAAAGACTAGTGACACTGCTAGTAGGGTAGTGTCTGAAAAGGAGAAAGGAAGGAAGCCAGGCACAGGAGAAAGAAGTAGAGACAAAACAGGAGAAAGCGCCCAGATCTCAGCAAAGCCGCTCACGCAGGAAGCGGGAGAGAAGATGGCATTAAGCAAAGCATCAGAGGTCACTGACAGAGGCAAGGAGCGTGCAGGGGGCGCACCTGAGAGTAGCTCTCCAGTCAAGAAAGCGCCCATCACTCCAGGACCCTGGAGGGTGCCACGTGCAAATAAAGTCACAGGCACTGCTGGCATGGCTGACAAACAGCTGTGACCTTTCGTATAAAACAAAGAAAATTAAGTTGTAATCTTGGCTAACACAGAATTCTTTGAAGGGGGAGAGTTGTGGTTTTCCCCCAGAAATTCTTCAATACCAGGTAGCCAGGCTGCATGAAGGGCTTCTGAGATTGCTAAGACCCACCTGGCCCTGGCTGGCTGCCCTTCCTCATGCTCAGGAAGGAGCTGCATCCAAGGGCTCACCTGCCATGCCCTGCACAGGCCGCTCGCTCAGCAGTGACATGATCTTAACAGTGTGGTCACAACTCACTTTGTGTTTGTGCCAAGTTATCTACTGTATCATGTCTGTTTTATCCTTCCCATTCTGATATTCCCAGTCATCAAACAGTTCAGTTTGGCTTGAAGATGTTTTCAGTAGCATGTTGCATGTTTACAGACGGGAATATGTGAGTCCTTGCAGAGGAAGAAATTGTTAGCTCATCATTAAAGTGGGCACTTGCCTCTTCTCACAGCTTCTGACCATCCTAGTTTAAAAATGCAATTCACAAACATCACATTACAGGAAAGGTCAAATATTATAAATGCTTTTTTTACGGCTAAGTAAGGTGTTTAAAGTAACTGTTAAAGATACTCCTTACAGTTGAATGCTCAAACGAGAACGTACTGTAAGCAACAGAATTAACAACCTCTTGCCATGTTAGCCATCGCCTATGTAGTGACAGTGTCTCAGATCAGCTGTAGCCTTGGGGGAAGTACAAGAGCATGTAGAAGCACTGCTTGTTTCTCTTTAAAGAAAAGCTCTACTACATCTGGAGATTTTGAATATTAATCACTAGTCTTTAATATATAGTTGAAGACCCAAAATATCATATAGATTTAGTGAGGGACTTGATCACGAGGCCAGTTCTACAGTCCACTGCCAGAAAAAGCACCAGCCCCTGCCACGTAGGAGTCAGCAGGGGCAGGCATGGGAGCGTCAGCTTTTAGAAGCAGAGCCTGTCTTGGGCTTCCTCCACAAGTCAGGACTAATATGGTATAGACTGTGTGTATTGAAACTTTAATTTTTAGCTAATTATTTAAAAACAAAGTTTTCAGAGTTCTTTTTAAAGTCTAATAAAAATGTTTGCTGAAAGTTGGAGACAGTTCTTAAACTCATACAATAGATCCAGACATCAGCTCCCTGACGTGGCATTCAGAAACATCTATAAATACAGACATTTCTCAGACCAAAACTGTCTATCTGTGGAGTATTTAAACACTAAACACTCATTCTGTTACCTTGTGAGTCTGACGAATTCCACTGTGACAACTGTACTGGCCCCTTATGACACATGCTTCCATCCAGAACTGTGTTGAACCCATCTCAAAACTACTTGAATAGCGCAAATTAGGAGGCTTGATACTAAGAATTTAGTACCACAGAAATGATTTATTTTCCCTATAGTTCACAATTAGTGATACAAATCCTATTTTTATTGTTAGCCTGTGACATAACTTTGATGTCATGTTGTCAATTTGCTGTGGCTCTTCCTAAGTAACACGTCACTGTACTGATTATACTGACTTAGCAATGTGGCCTTGGTGTGCTGAGCAGAATATGGATGTACTGGTTGTAAATGTTTATTATCTGTACAGTACCTTTATATATACACTTGAGGTTCTGATTAGAGAAAGATCTGTAAATCGCTCGTTATTTTTTATATAGATATTAAAAAAGAAAGAAAAGTTTGTCTTGCCTTTTTTTTTTTAACCGTCAGCACCATGTAGACTTGCAGTTTATGGAACCTTGTCCCACCGTCATCCCTGTCATCAAGGACTTACAATGGGAAAGACAAGGAAGTGTCTCTCCAGTACTAACATGGATAAAGCCTGTCGGGTTGTCTATCATTATGCCTGTTTTCATATTTCATTGCAAGAACAAAGGTTTTGCATTAATAATATCCTATTAATGCTTTTTTAATATTCCTTTTCTCCACTACCAGGGAGGAAAGACACTGTACACACTGGACTTCAGTTACTACACATTTTCAATCGACTAATGACCATTTACTGCTAGGTCAGAGCTCCATGGCAGTTCAGTGTTTAAAGCCATTTGATTTAGTTTTAAAATTAAGTGTGTAGACTTGACTTCATTTCACTTAGTATATAAACTGCTTAAGTCCTACTTCAAAACTCTGGTTAGTTAAGATTCTTCAAGAGAAAAATTCCTATAATTGCATGAATTCACACTAAAAATAAAGTCCCATTCCCTTTCTAGGCCCACAGTGGAAATGTGTCAAAGCGAAAGCTGCTGAAAGCAGCAGCCGAGCAGCTCTGTGACACTGGAGGAGTCACCAGGCAGGACGTCTTCTGACAGCTACAGCATCCTTAAAGCTGAGCAGTTTTGAGCAGGGTTACCTCTAGGTCCGGTCTTGAACCCAGAAAGCATCTGGCTTCTTGTTTTCACCTGTGAATATTTTCACTTAATGAAAGGAAACTGGGGCAGCAAGATGGATGATGGATCAGCAAGTAAGAACTTTCCACCAACCCTTCCGCCCCCCACCTCACGGTAGACAACCAACTCCATCAAGAGGTCCTTCATGCCTTCTGGGTGTGCTGTCACACAGATTTAGAAAAACAAAAAAGTAATAGTCAAGATACTATTTATGTGCAGAAACAGCCAAAGGCTTTGTAAACATCTGGACAAATGGAGTTACATGTTTTATTAATTTCTGTAAGGCTCTGTCTGATGACTTCCACAAAGATGCAGATTGGAGCTTAGCTTACCCTCTGCTCTCAGGACCAAAGAACAACTGCACTGACTGACAAGACACAGCAGTCCACTGTGGAGTGGGACTACATCACAGCAACTCTTTATGCCTTGGCATATCCCACACCTAAAAGCCACCAGCTTTCTAAACAGCAGCAGATACATTTGTTTGGGTGAGTTTCTGCTCCTGCTGGTAGTATTTGTCAGCCATCAGTATGCTACCATTTGGGGAGGGCTATCATCTGCAGTTAGCTGACTTCATCTGGCACATCTACACACTAGACAGGCTCTCAATCAGTATACCATATTGATACAAGAGCTGAACCTGTTCTATGCTACTTGGTCTCAAAGCACACAAGCAACCTTAAGTATGAGGCAGTATATGAATGCTTAGGAAGAATTTGATCTAGCAGAAAAGTCTAAATTTCACAATCTAAACTACAGACACAGCCAAATGCTTTAATTTAGCCTTAAACTCTGCTTTCACAACCCTACGGATGCATGCCCACTTTATACTCTATACATTAAAGTCAAAAAGAAATATGCCAAAATTCACAAACCAAGAAACTTATCTTGTCCTAAGGACAACCACCAGTTAACCTGAGTATACCTTATTGGAGTTTTGTGTATTATGCAGGAAAGATATAATACTGCATGTTTGTGCTCAAATCTCGTGGCTCAGTACAGGCACCAGTGACTGTAAGAAACGTAAGATAAATTACTAGACTAGACCATGTGTGTAATAAATCAATGAGTTCTCAGATAACTCCAGATCATGTATGAGAGCGAGACCCATTGGCCTATTAAGAATATATATACATCTAAAACTTCAAAACATTTAGTTGAATTTAAAATAAAGTTGATTTGCTTCACATAGACCAGTGAACAAAATGCTTGAATCCATAAACCTGTGAGAGACCCCATTATTTATAATTTTTCTTGCTGAAAGAAAACCATATTCAGTTAGACAAGCACATGGTTATGTAACTTTTGTTTAGCTTATAGTGCCGTGACCATAACTTAACATGTCTAGGTTTGTGGAGCATACCTCCTTAGCAACTTTAGGAGGGGTGACTTTCCCCAGGAAAACGTTTTTAAAAACAAATCAATAGGTAATTTTCTTATTCTTTGATAATTATTACTACACCAATTAGCCTAATTCTATTTTTGAATCTTGGTTTTATTTTTCAATAATGTAGTATTACCAAAACCTTAGCCCTTTTAGGGAATCAAAGCTTAAGTAACTAGGTATTACACAGGGATACATGAAACACTGGTCTCTGCACAAGAGTGACTGTTCTTCATCCAGTGTACATATACTAAGTGTCTGTCAGGGAATCCAGTCCTCTGCATTCTGAAGAGTAAAGGAGCTGCTCTCTAGAGGCTTATAGTCTAGTGGGAAGGAGACACAAATCAGCAAAAACTTCTGACACACATGAAGGAAATGACTGCAGTGATATAACAGATAATTAAGGCTATGATAGAGAACCCTACCAAGAACTGAAAGCTGAGAGCTATTCAGTAGTTATCCAGTGAGAGGTAAAAATACACATTTGAGGCAAAATACTTGAAAATTCCTACTAAAAGCAAAAATTTGTTAAAGGGGATGATGTGGAAAGCAGTGAGAAGAATGGTAGAGAAGGTCAAATTGGAAAGAACTACAGCACTGACAGACAAGGGCCTGAGAGGTGACCACAGGAGAGGCCTTACCTCCTCAGCCTCTCCAGACAGCACCACCTACGGGGAACAAGTATTCAGATGTCCAAGGCTAAGCACTGCATCTCATTCAAATGCTACAATGCTGAGCCAGATTAGACACGGAACCTTTACCTGCCTAAGGTCTAAGACCATTTTAAGGTTGAGGAAAATGTGTCTATCCTTAAAACTAAAGTTAATTAGAAGCAGATGTTAGATTTTGGAGAAGGGCAGCACAGATAATAGAATTAAACAAGGAGAACCCCCAAGACTGCATACAGGTAGCAGCGTGTAAAAGGAAACCAGACAAAGCAGGTTTAGCTGGGTACTGGTAGCACAAGCATAGGATACCGAACCACATGAACCTCCAAAAGAATCAGGAAGAGAAACTGGCACTAAAGTTAACACGGGGCTGTGACCACACTAAACTTAACACGGGGCTGTGACCACACTAAACTTAACACGGGGCTGTGACCACACTAAAGTGAATACGGGGCTGTGACCACACTAAAGTGAACACGGGGCTGTGACCACACTAAAGTGAACACGGGGCTGTGACCACACTAAAGTGAACACGGGGCTGTGACCACACTAAAGTGAACACGGGGCTGTGACCACACTAAAGTGAACACGGGCTAACACGGGGGCTGTGACCACACTAAACACGGGGCTGTGACCACACTAAAGTGAACACGGGGCTGTGACCACACTAAAGTGAACACGGGGCTGTGACCACACTAAAGTGAACACGGGGCTGTGACCACACTACCAGTGTAGGAAAACCTCATCACACACAGAAGACAAAGCACAGCGCATTGAAAGATGTTGCTTTAGCAGCAAAGTTATCCTAAGTCTAGCTGTTCCTGGCACACCTACCAAGCTTAAAAGTAATCCTTGAATTGTCCGAACCATCTCCAAGTAACTGCACTTCAAAATAAAGCTCAATAATGTTACAAAAAAAAAAAAAAATGCACACTACAATACCCTATTCTCCAACACTGTAAAATTCACAGCCAATAAAAGTTACCAGGTATGTAAAACAGAAACTTGTCTTAAATGAAAAAACAACACAATAAAAACAAATGCCCAAATGACACAGATAGCAAATATGAATATGTTATGTGGGGGAAAATGATTTAAGTAGAGATGTGGAATTTCTAGGACCAAAATCAAACTTTTACAGATGGAAACTATAATGGCTGGAGCAGACACGATATAACATGACTGTAATCCCAACAGACAGATGGCAGGGCTCAGGAGCTGGAGGGTAACTTGTCTCAGAAATTAAACAATACTACACTGGATGACATTTCCAAATTAGTGTAGAACAGGAAAGAGAACTTGGAGGTACCACAAAAAGAAGAGTATTAAAATTTCTGAAAAAGCATAAACATTGGGAAGCTAAGGGAAGGTTTAATAACCTAATATACACATGGGTTTGAGTCCCAAAAGAAGACAGGTCAGAATGGAATGTAGAAAAAACTTTAATGCCAAAAACGTTTTGTAATTTGATCATGTGAAAATATGACCTATAAAATATACAAAAACAATAAATCCCAGACTCGAGTCCAACAAACCATAACATAAATAACAGGAAGAAAACTACATCAACACACATATTCAGTTGCACAAACTCAGCAGTAAAGCTGACAATCTTAAAAGTAGTCAAAATTAAACATCAGGTTCATTTGAGAGGAACAAAAATTAAAGAATTCTAGTCAGAAACCATGAAATCCAGAGAGCAATGGAACAACTCTTGGTTGTTCAAACAAGGTCTTACTCTGTGGCTGACAAGGGAGCTTGCTGTATAGATGAGGCCTGCCTAAAACCCGAGATCCACCTGCCTCTGCCTCCTGAGGGTTTGGACTAAAGGTAGCACACCAAGTCCAGAATTCAAATACTTTTTTAAGCCTAAAATCTTATATTCAGCAAAAGTGTCTTTTATATGACTTAGAATATTTCAGCAGAGTAAGTTTAAATGCCTGGTCTGTAATTCAGTTTTGGTGACTGGATATTAAAACAGCAAATGAGCAACAAATGACTGCAAAGTTGACAAGTACCAGTCGCCTTTGTGTGCACGTTTACCTTCCTTGAGTGGAAGCCTATTACACACCAAAATCATAGGCCATGCTGACCCTCAGGGTAAACTACTAGAATTTACAGAAAAGTTTCCAAGTAAAAACAGACCCTGCTTTTTACACTTCAACTCTGCAAAACTTAATCTTAAATTTGAGACAATTGTTCCTTTAGGAAAACAATAGCTAGGGTTTCTGTGAAGCATCTGTTGAAGCCTGAGGTGTCTATAGAACATGTCCCTCTGAAAAGATGGCTCAGCAGTTAAGAGCACTTTCTACACAATAATGAACACAGTTTACACCCCAGGACCCACATAACAAGTCAGCTTTGGGGTGGGGGTTGGGGTTGTGATGGAGGATCATTGGCTTCCAGAGTGGTCAAAAGAGCACTAGAATTGGGATTCTGCTTCAAATAAATCAGAGACTGATAAAGGACATTAGACTTCTAAACATGCACAACCCCTTCCCTATACGAACGTAAGTGAGCACACACACACACACACACACATACACACACACACATACACACACACACAAACACACATACACACTCACACATACACACATACACTCACACACAAACACACACACTCACACACAAACACACATACACACACACATCACATACACACACACACACACACACACACACACACACACACACATACACTCACACACACACACACTTCACGGCTATGAATCTATAAGATTTTTAAAAGGATATTAGATAATGATAATATTTACAGTGGAATTAACTATTAAGGACCTTACACTCTCATTAAACCATAATAACCTTATTAGGTAGTTATTATACTTACTTAACAAGTAAGAAATTTGAGATACTAAGAAGGGTCAAGGACTTGAACAGAGAAAGATCTATCCAATCTGTAGATTTGGGAAGTTCATCTTTAAGTTCATCAATTTTCCTGCACAGAGAATGTGTAACCCAGGCTGGAGGGATGGCTCAGGAGTTAAGAGTACATGCCAAAGACCTGAGTTCAATTCCTAGCACCAACATGGCAGCTCACAATCATCTGTAACTTCAGTGTCAGGAGATCCAATGCCCTTTTCTGGCCTCAGGCACCAGACACACACATGGTACACAAGTATATACACAAGCAAAATAATCATACCCATAAAAAACATAAAACCAGTTCCATGATGACTGTGGTACAGGAGATAACCGAGTTCTACAAAGTCTTACCATTAAGGTGTTCAAGCTTCCGGTCTTCCTCAAGACCTCTTCAAAGCAGGGCTTGGTGATCAAGAATGCCGCTGCTCCACTAATGGAGGCATGCGTGATGGGTCATGATCAACTGCCCTGTCTGAGGCAGAGTATGGCCAGTCGCTAGACACTGAGGACCTGGAGTTGTACTAGAGGCTGGGTACGTGCTGCTCCACGGCAGGCAACCCGTGAGCAAGGCCGTGCATCTGACAGGCATGCTGAAAACTCACCAACACCTGTATTTACAGGCTCACCTCAAATCATAAATTAAGATTTTCTCCAAAAATTTGTTTCAAACATTATTGCATTCCTCCACCCTCCCTGCAAAAAAAAAAAAAAAAAAGCCTAGAAACTGAAATTTTCTAGTAAAGTTCTTTTATTTGGATTCACCCTAAAATAGTTTCTCTCCTTTTGATAGAGAAATCCCCAATCCATAGACTATAATAGAAAAGTACTGCATTTGCATATTTCCAATAAAAGATAGTTGCTTCATGCTTTGGGCATCTACCATGGTTACCCAAAAGACTATTTACAGTAAATGTAACTAGCACAGTACCGGAGGCTCCACGATAAATGTCCTGACTCAGGAAACAGTCCCGAGTCTCTGTGAGGCAGGCTTTAATTTGCTGACTATTCATGTTGCTTGAGAACCATGAAAGTGCAGGCTTTTAACACGTGCCCAGGGGAAGGATGTGCATTCGTTAGACTGCACGTGAGCCTGCAGGTGGGGTCACTGGTCTCTGTGAGCCATCTTTGTCCTCAGTGGATGAGCAATGACAGCAGCCAAGGAAAGAGTCCAGGCACACATCTCAGCTCAGGACTTAATTTTCCACAGCTAAGAAAAGAAATCACCCCCACGCCCCCAAAAAAAACAGTTAGCTATAAGACAAATAGGTGGGATTTAGATATATATTCAAATAACTATGAACTAAAAAACCACTTACTGTTTTATTAAAATTTTTTTTATTAAAAAAACTTGCAAATAAAAAAAATCACACAGTAAGCTTAGTGGATGCAAAGTCTCCATCTCAATGACTTTCTGCATTTCCTGAGCTGTGTCACACTAGACTGTGCACTTTCATTATCAATTATGGCTTTGAACTTTCCACTTATGCTACTTAATTTTTTTTTCTTTTTTTTCGGAGCTGGGGACCGAACCCAGGGCCTTAAGCGCTCTACTACTGAGCTAAACCCCCAACCCACGCTACTTAATTTTTAAAGATTTATTTTTATTTTATGTGAATGTTTTGCCCGCATGTATGTCTGTGTACCACATGCATGCCTGACCAGAGTCAGATCCCTTGGAAGGGAGTAAAGGACAGTTATGAACCATCATGTGGGTACCAAGGTCCGAACCCAGGTCCCCTGCAAAAGCCACAAGTGCTCCTAACTGCTGAGCCATCTCTCTAGTTCCCTAAACTGCACTTTTATGCACTTATTCACCACACATACACACAAGATCCATTACAAAGTTAACACTAGAAGAACCTGATGTCCTTTCACATTCTTCTCCTCCATCAGGAGTATCTACCTTCTGTTTTCCTCTCTGTGTGTTACACTGTATCTGCATGTCTGCCTGATTTTACACGTGGCCATGTATATATTTTAGGCTAGTACGCACAAAGGATAGAAAACAGGCAGGGTTTTTTCTTTGTGAGATTGTGTAACCTTATTTAATATTGTACACTCTATGTCCACCCATTTTCCTCCAGATCTTGCAATTTCACTGTTCTAAAGCTCAATGGTATTCATTTTACATGTGGAACAGATGTTCATTCTCTATCCATCTGTTGTAGACAAGCAGGTTTGTTCCACTTCTTTGCCGCAGTGACTAAGGCAGCAATAAAGTGAGGTGTCAGGATCGCTGTGGTAGTGAGTGGGGTTTTCTGGGGGTGTGCCCAGGAGTGAAATAACTGGGTCACATGGTAGTTCTATTTTTAATTTTTTTGAGGAACTTTCAAACCTATTTCTATAAGAACCCTTTATATAGGCAGAAATAAATAATTCTGACAATAGAAGGGGAAAAATAAATACTTCCAGATCAAAAGTGGCACCTACTATTAATGTTTTGCAGGTTTTCAGTCATTCTTGTATTTCCCCTGGGTCACAGTAACACCCAGACCATGCTACTAACATGAAAAACTGGATTTTTAGTTTGATCAAAAGTTAAGTCTTTTAGTTTTGTAAAATGAGGAAAGCTAAGCTGAGCAGCCTGTATGTAAACCACCAGGTCAAATGTCCTCAAGAGTTGGTTCCATGTCCACACAGTATTAATGACGAAAGCTACAGAGCGGTATTGACACTTACTCTGATGTTGAATCCTAGAAGATCGCTTATAACCCCAGAGACAGCAGAAAGGATGACTACTCTTGTGATATTGTAGATTAAGGGGTTCATGGTCAGTCCGTAGAGTCTAAATGGTGTGTCCAGCTCCTACAGGACAAAAGGACTAAAGTGACCTACAGCTTCCCAACAGTCAGCATTGCACCATGCAGGTTTTTTAGGATGCTGCTTATGGCTCTCCCTTAATATCCCAGAGCTACTTTCAGAGAAATCTGTGAGAGATCCACCAACCTTTCCAAGGCCTAACCTTGTTAAAGTGAAAGGGGGCAATAAGTCATGAATACTTTTTTAAAAAGCCGTGTCTTTAATCCTAGCAGCTGGGGGTCAGAGACAGGCAGGTCTCTGTGAGTTCAAGTCCACCCTGGCCTACACAGTGAATGTGTACGTAGTTATACTCTCCCCACCCAAAAAAAGTAAAAGAGATGAGTAATCATCAGACCCTACATTATAAAACTGAAAATTCTTTCCCATTAATCCAAAACCATCATGCCAGTGTTCAGAACCTATATTGCCTAGCACTGGTCGGATATCTTTTCTAAGTAATAAAACATGGATTTAATGACTTAATTCAAAACAAGCTTAATTTACTTCATCTATCTTGCATAAAAATATTGGCCTACCAGCAGCCAGAGCCGAGGCCCTGTACACAGAGACACTGGCCTTTTGGCTTCGTAGATGAATATCTGGTACAAAGGCCTAGTAGCCAGAGATAAAAAGGCTGAAGGCCTTGGGCTTGACATGATAGGCAGCCTTCTGGAGACTTCCAGAGCCTCAGGGACCTCCAGCCTAAGCAACCACAATGAGTGAGACAAGCAGCAGCTTCTCAGGCCCAGTAGCACTAGGATATCAGTGCCGCTGGGAACAGGCCTGAAGACACCAATGACAGGGGGCAGTCATGGGGTACAGGGAGTGTAAGGCTTGAACATCTACCTCCAGCATCATCCCTGACCTGAGATGTATGGGCATGACACAAATGTCAGGAAGCCTGGCTGTGCTGATGGTCCCCTCAGCAGGTCTAAGCACTAACATCCAGACAAAACCCTGTCCATGGGCCACCAGAGGTCTGCTTTCCTTGGTTAAACTGGACATCCTCAAGAATAAGCCAGCGATCTTCCAGCCTCCTCCAGAAGAAACAAGGTCTCTTTCTGACTAGGCAGCCCAACATGGTAATGGAAGCCACTCTCCCTACCTTGTTCCTGGAAGCTTCTGACAGATCTGGCCATGACTTCCTTCATCCTCTAAGGACTATGGAACTCACCCTGGAGAGCGCAGTGAGGCCGCTTACCTTTAACAACTTGGTGGACAATTTCAGTACATTGTTTACCAGGGTGAGCTGTTCTTTCTTATTTGGCTTTTTTTCCATTTTAAGATATAAATTAATCTAAGAGAAAGAAAAGAGAGTAAGGTAAATTTTACAGGAAAAAAAAACAAACCCACATTGTGTAAAAGCTGGCAGAGCTTGAGGGTCATCTTCTGGAGTAAACTGTGTCCAGGATCCATGGCCTCAGCAGCTATGGGGCATGACCTCCTCCCCCACTGTTTACATCTTTGGTAAAGAAAAGCTACTTAGAGAAAATAAAACAATCACTGAAATAACAATTTATCAAAATAATAAAAAAAAATTCTAGTTGTAACAATCAGCATACTAATTCCTGGAATTAAAACACTATGTCTCACTGTTACCACTCTCCCCCAAGTAATGTTCAAGAAGCATTTAGGTATAAAGAAAAAAGATAGCTATTTAAATTATTAATTCCTTCTTTTTCTCCATGGGAACAATTTTCCACTATGACTTTAAGGCCAAAAAGTAATAAAACACAAAAACAAATTATCCCAAGTGTGTTTACTTAATGTTTATGGAAAACTTGAACTTAAAATTAACATAGAAAACGCATTATTATCACTCCATATTCACAAGAAACATCTGTCAATCTTAGTATGTATTTACATGTTCCCTTATTAACAAAAACAAAAAACCAAAAAAGCTCTATAGTATAACAAAGTACTTTCAGCCCATTAGCAAGCCATTCTCCAGGCCTAGGCAGATGGTATTACACACATTTTAGGTAGAGTAAAAAAGATAATTACAGTCATTTTAGAGAAAGTAAAAAGGATAATTACAGAATGGCAAAAGATGTGAGTCATAGTTACAACTCAGCCCATCCTCAACATCAACACTACATACAGCCAAGTTGATGCAACCCTCGGTACCTGTTCAGTGAGCAGGATGGAAACATTGCTATATTTCTTGTTGGTTTCTGAGCCCAGTGAGGCCAGGCGAAGCAAGAAAAGCAGCAGTGCTGTTTCCCAGATCAAGAACTCCCAGTTGTAAGCATCATTCAGGAATGTCTTGTGACCCTGAAGAACCTATCAAAGGACCAGGAAAAGTTCATTAGCTGTCTTTTTTTTAATTAATCATTTTATTCATTTACATTTCAAATGATATCCCCCTTCCCGGTTACCTACCTCTCCACACTCTCCCTGTCCCTCTCCCCCACCCCTTGCCTCTATGAAGGTGTTCCTCCACCCACTCTCAATGTACTTTCAATAGTTATATTAATATCACTGAATTATTCCTATGTCAATTTTAAAACATTACCAGTTTCCTCAAAGGAGAGGAGTTAAATGTTCATAAGGTATTATTTACTTACTTAGCTATTATGTATTTCTCCAAGTTACCTACATTTTTTTCCTGTTCATAAAAGACTGCAGGGGTCTCCAAGGAGCAAGGTAAGAAACAAGGAATTCCGCTCCCTGAGTCACTAGTGTTCCCAGGCACAAGGTGAGCACTGCTGCTCTAACTTCGCCTGTCTAAGACCTTGGGCCAGTCTGAGTAGAGACCTGAAGGCCTGACTTTTTTAGAATTCAGATAAGAGCATAGGAACACGTCTGCACTGAGGGCCTCCTGTGTGTCTTAAGGATTTACTTTAAAACTTACTGACTTTTTTTTAAGAAAGCCCAAGAAAGTTAGGATATTTCTTGAAAAACTATATAAGAACTCTTGAGAAAGCCAAATGCAGATCTTGTAATATGCAGGAAGTGGCCAAGCAGCTGCCCCCTTTTTTTCCTTCCCTCCTGACTAACGCTATGGCCCCACAGGACCTTGTGAGCTTCCACTAATGCCAGCCTTGGTTTGAAATGATACCCTTGGCTGCAATGACCCTTCTTCTCCAAAACCTGTCACCAATATCTCAGCTTCTTGACCACGATTTCTGAAAGAGCAAAGCTCTTTAGCTTAGTCTGGGTAGGGGTCACTGTGGTCAAGTAGCTAGAACCAGGATGGAACCAACTGGCAGCAGGCTACTGAGCCCCTTGGAAAGACACTCCTTACACAATCACAGCAGGATCACAGCCTACAAAACAAAACCACTCTGACTCTTAAGCCAGAGAAAATGGTTATTTTTTCTTTTTCATAAAGCATCAGTGAGACCAACAACAACTTCACAAGGTAAAATATGGAAATCCAAAGACAACAGAGCTCTGTGTAGAGGCACAGGCCTATGATCAAAGGCAGGTAGATCTCTGTAAATTCAGGACCAGCTTAACCTGCAGAGGGAGTTTCAAACCAGCAAGGACTAAATAATGAGATCTCAAAGAAAAGAAATGGGGAACAGAATCCCGGAAGTCCTGAAAAGGAAACGCAAACAGCTAGTAGGCGACCTAGGGGTCTATTACCAACGAACGATAGCCTTCAAAGGTAAGTGAGCTGGAAGTGGGACACCCATCTATAATCCCAGCACTCGGGGAGTAGAGGCTGGAGGATCAGAAGTTCATGATCATCCCTGCCTACATAGTGAACTGGACTACATGAGACCCTGGCTAAAAATCTAAAAGAAAAGGAGACATTTCAAATGAGCAAACTGGGAAAGAACTCATCTACAAAACAGTGGCACTGACTGAGCACTAAAAAGATGTGACTCAGGGAGGCCAGGGACTGTCCTGGGGACAGACAGGGAGCAACCGGTGTGTCTAAGAAATAGCTGGCTATATGACGTGATAGTACATCTGGGGTCTTAAATATGTTTACATTTGAAATAACGGATAATGACACAAAGGAACAGGTAAATGAAATAAAGTGTGCTAAGATTTTGTAGTGGTTGAGAGCCCTGGGTGCTCTTTTAGAAGACAGGGATTCAATTCATAGCACCACAGAGCAGCTCACCACTGTCTGTAATTCCAGTTTCAAGGGATCGAATGCCCTCTCTGGGACTCCAGAAGTGATACACAAACACTCATATACGTAAAATAGATCTTTTTTTCAAAATCCTGTCATTACCAAGGAAGCTATAAATTAGACTATACTAATTTCATTAGACTTCATACTTAGCTCATTTCTGAGGTCACCACTCAGACAATATTAACAAATGTATAAGTAAACAGAAGGCCAATTAGAATATTAATAAAAATGAAAGACAGAAAAGAAAAATACGTGAGTCGAACAGGAAGCTACAGTATTTGTAGTTATGGTAATTATTATACATTTAAATAAGTGAGGCACTCCAAAACTAAGACTATGAGGTTAGATAAGAAACAGGTAACCAGGGGCTGGCAAGATGGCAAAACTTGGCAACAAGCAACTTCACAATCGTGATGGGTTTATGTGTACTTCCATCAGGAGCAAAAGGCAACCCGCACTGATCATGTGACTTGTGCGATGTAATGAGAACACTGGTGTCAACAACAGCAAACACAATCCAAAGTGCTAATGGCAAATTTAATAAAACTGGGCAATGCCTCTACCTGTCTCGAAGGACTGAAAACAGTCAAGTCTGTTCTCTGATTGCTACACTTAACACCCCGCTGGGAAGATGTGTGAGGAGCATGTAACTTCTTTTTTGTTGTTATTTTTTTTTGAGACAGGGTTTCTCTGTGCAGCCCTGGCTGTCCTGGAACTCACTTTGTAGACCAGGCTGGCATCAAACTGCCTCCTGTGCCTCCCAGCTGCTGGGATTAAAGGCATGTGCCACCATGTCCAGCAAGCCTGTAACTTCTTACAATGAGGAAGAATAAAAGTGCTTTTAAAAGAAGATAAAGGGGGCTACCAACAGGACACAGCCTTCAAGAGGGTCCACATCAGTCAAATGTGGAACAAAACAATCAAAACAATCAGATAACAGAGTATCCTCCACTAGGTAAACAGATGAACAGGAAGTAAATAAGAAAGTTCTCCCCAAGAATGAGCACTAACAATGCTGAAGAAAGGATGTGTGTGAATCCCTAATTACAATAATCAGACTGTGACGGCTTTACAGTCAAAAACCGCCATCTTAACTAATTTTGAACATCTAAGAATTTTCAAGGACATCAACATTCCCACTTCAAAAAGATAACATATGTAACAGGTATCTAAAATAGTAAAAAGGAATGAAGACACATTTAAAACACGCTTGAGCACACAGCAGCCTGCTATAAAACCAAGTGGACACTTCCATTAACACAGATAGGAAACTTTACCTGTGCACAACAAATGAAAGCTATTGAAAGTGTCAGCAAGAAGACGGAGGACACGACCACATCCACTGAGCGCTGTGGACCCCGTCTCTGTGGAGGAAGACATGTTGATGTTTTAGGACATGGTCAGTCAGTAGTTTTACACCATTAGCTGTGAGTTTTGTACATTCATGTGAAAAACACCTGTGTGAGAAATCTCTGACACAGCATTTTAACAGTTTAGGTACCAATCTAAAACACTAACAGCAATATTTTTCAAATTAAGAGGTTGATTCACTGTCGTATTTTCAGCTAGGATCTTTCCCAGTCAGAAAAGCTCGCGGTCCATAGCTCTCCGTCCTAGGCAAAAGTTCTTCTTTCCTCTCCCTTTATGCATTTACAGCTACTATCTTTGCAGTGCACCACGTCTCACATGGCATCCAACCAGCCTGTTCAGCTACCGAATCATTTTCCAGTGACCAGAAATCCCTGCCTACTTAGAAACTGTGGCAAGAATCATCAACATATATATTTTCTAACATATATATTGCCCTACAAATATATCACAGTTAATCAAAACAGCTCACCTTTAGATAGGAGCGCAGTGATAACCATATTTTAATGTTCTCCACCTTTTTAAGTCTGAAATGAGGTATTTCATATTTCCTGGCTTTCCTGGCAGAAGTAATATGGCTGAAGAGTTTTGCAAATAAAAATCTCTAAAGGAAATTAAAAACATCACAAAATAAAATGTGTGTATGTCTAGGCACATGCTCAATAGCCGTCGGCAGTATCCCTGGGATGTTTAAAGTGTTAAACAAAATAACATGTGTGTATGTCTAGGCGCATGCTCAATAGCCGTCGGCAGTATCCCTGGGATGTTTAAAGTTAAACAAATCAAAGTCGGATCCACCGGCTCCTCAGAGTAGCGGTGCTCACGTCAAAGCCCACCCCACAGTGAAGCACTTCATCCACATGGCACATCCTCAGTGCACGCAAGGGACAGTCTTTGGAACTTTTAATGAACCCTCAACTGTGATCCACAACCTCTACGTTATACATAATTCTGGCTGACTCTAGAATTAAATTTCCATTCTTTGTTGCACATCCCCAACATAGTAAATCCTCAATCCATAACTCACCAGTCTTACATCCATTTCTTTACTTGGCCTTTTTTTTTTACAAAAACATGACGACCTTGCCACTGTATATGCTACAGATAAAACACACTGGTCATCAGTCAGCTACCCACACTCAAACTCAGACGTACAACCCTACGGAGTCGTTTAGAAAACATAAAAACAGAAAGACTTGAGGAGAAGAAGAGAGGGTTCTGCAGGAGTGGAAGGACAGTTTGGGGCGGGGGGGTGTACGGACAGGTGAATTGACCAAAATAATACATATATGAAATTGCCAAAGAACAGGAAGAATACTTAAACAGTTTTAAAGCTTTCAGATTATAATGTGTTTTTCAAATAGTCAGCCACATGAACATTAAATGCACAAGTCTCAAAGTCAAAGGAACAAAACAATTAAATGGAGTGGCAAAGGGATACAGAGGTAACAAATGTTGCCTATCCACTCACCTGCTTATATGTTCTCTCTGCCACACACATCATGAAAAAAAACATCCACGTAAGACACAATCTTTCAAAAAAATTAATTATAGACAAAATAACAACAGGTGTGACGGGAGGCGCACCACAGAAAAGGGTCAGGACCTCCTCTGCTGAAATGGACTTTAGTTGGTCAAAGCTCTTCTCTCGGAAAAGTCGATATAAAAACGGGAAAAGTGCTAAGCCAATGGTGACTGCATTCCCCAGCATCTGATAGCCAACACCTTGCTCATATGCATTCACCTGCAATCCAATTTCAAATCTCCATTAGTACTACACAGGAAAAGGGAATTACAAAAAGTATTTATCAAATACCATTTAGAATATTAAAGATGAATCTTAAAACAAATACAAATAGAGAAAGATGAGGCTTGGCATTAGGGCTAAGCATGTGGGAGCCCTGGTTTCAATCTCCAGCACCAACACAGAGGACCATGTGAGCAGACTTATGACTCGCTACACACTAGGATTCAGTCTAAGGAATGGCTGCAGAGCAAACCTGAGCATCTGATGATACAAAGTGTAAAGTGAAGTTACAAGTTTAGTTAGGGTTAATATTACTTGGTGTACCAATACTTGTAATATTACTTGGAAACACCAAGACCCAAAGCAACAAGGGGAAGAGAAGATTTATTGTAGCGTACACTTCTAAGTAACAGTTTATCACTGAGGGAAGTCAAGTCAGGAACTCAAACAAGACAGGAACCTGGAACTGATGCAGAGGCCATGGAGGAGTGCTGCTTACTAGCTTGTTCCTTATGGCTTACTCAGCATGTGTTGTTACAGAACCCAGGACCACCAGCACATGGCCTCACCCACAAGGGACTGGACTCTACCCATCAATCACTAAGAAAACACCCTACAGGCTTGCCTGTAGCCTGACTTCATGGAGACATTTTCTCAATTGCGGGTCCCTCCTCTCAAATGTCTTTAGTCTGTATCAAGTTGATGTAAAACTAGCCATTGCACAAGTCTTCATTGATAAAGAGGTCCTCACAGACAGTCGTTCGTCCTTGAGGTCAGCAGCACACTCTTACCCTGCTCATGATGATGCCGCTTATCTCTAACACAGACATATCCATCTTTTTGCACTCGTTTCCTTCCCAGATTATCGCACTAACTCGCTCAGAGGCAGGACTTGAATTCTGAAGCCAGAATAAATGGTTCTAGGAAGAAAGAAAGATATAAAACTGTTCCCATCCACTCCATCTTTCCTTAGTTCTCTCCTTCTGTCCTGGGCCCAGACTCCAGTGTTCAGTTTAATCATATGTTTGTTCTCTATCTCAAAGCCCATCACCTGAGAACCATTTGTGTGGAGGTCTAATCTGGAGAGCTAGGATATTCAAGGTCATTGCCTCTCTGAAGGTACATGGCGTGCAGGCACGGTATTAAGGAAAGGACCTCTAGAACCACAGACCATAGCGGGAGTAACAGGAAGTGACGGGGAAAGAGGCCCTAAAGCCTTAGAGGCTACATAAACAATTGGGATGTTTTGGGGCTTTAAGGTCATGGAAAAGCATAGATGATCCAAAGCCAGAACTGACAGTCACCATGACAACAGCCCCCAAACTCCTCTGCTGAGCCTGTCTTACTGACAAGCATCACCTCAGGTGCCTTTTCTCCAAGTGATCCTTACCATACCTTGAGCCGATTTAGCTCTGAAATCAGAGATTGTATCATCAATATCATTGTATCCACAAACTAAAGTGACGGTTCTAGAACAGGAACATATGGTAGGTAGCTTCTGGAAAAGGAGTACTTCTTTTTCTACCATGTAAAGATGCCAAGCATTTATTGATTTCACTGACATTAATGAAATCAATACATTTATTGATTTTACTATATCCAGCAAATACTTATGAAATGCCTGCTGCTGAACATGCTTGAAGAACAGGAGTGCATGCCTGTAGTCTTAGTATTCTGGAGGCTAAGGCAGGAGACTAGCAAAGTTTGAGATCAAACTGGGCTATATAGCAAATGTCAGGCTAACCTGAGCTACAGGGCAAAAGGATACATGGCTTTGCTATCTATGAGCTTAGAGACTACTGAAGGAAACATAATTAAAGTCACTGGATAGCATGCTGAGAAAAGAAGAGTGCTTGAGGAGCCACAGGAAAGGATTCCAAATTAACCCAGCACTCCAGCTGAGACCTTCCTCGAAGAATAAAAAAGATTAAGCCTAAAACAAAGGTCCAGAGGCACACATAGGCTGCACTTCCAAAAGCAGCAGGGCAGAGCAGTGGCTAAACAAGAGACACAGGCAGCAAGCAGGTAAGGAATGACGAGAGGAAACTGTTAGAGCAAACAGAACCAAATGGCTTCTCTCAGCAGCACCAACATTAACCCCAAACCATGTCTTCATGGGGAGATTGGTCAAAAAACCTACCCACTGCTATTGGCAAGGTGGTTTGGAAACAGACAAAAGAATAAAAACTAAAGATTATTAGCCACCCAAAAGACTGCCATGAGAACCAACTGCCAACCCTCTCCCCACCATCACTGGGGACACACAAGTACCAGCTTCAGCAGAGGTGCACTGGCCCCCTGAGGATGCTTACTCCTGTCGTGTGTCATACGAGCTTCTTCACAGTATTCCTAAAACTGTTTTAGCACGTAACATGATTTTTAAAAAATGCTACAGATGTAGAATAGGTCATATATCTTCTAAGGAATCTATGATTGCAGACTAAAACAAACCTGAGGTCAGTATCACTTGATTTGTACTTACCAGAGACACAAGCGATGCCATTTCTGCATAATTTTTAGGAAATATGAAGTTCAAGAAATCATAAAACAATATCAATCTAACAATGCCACCCGGAGAAAAGAAAAAGTAAAGATTTTAAGGAAAATGAGTAAAGTATTAAGGAGAGAATTCATGTCAAGACAACTGCTGAGTATTTGCAAGTTCTCCTCTCTTACAAGCTATGCTCAATTCCCGCATCCTTAAACTAGGTACTAACAGTACACTTACAAGATTGCTGCCAAGTTAAATAACATGGTACCGTGGCTGACAAATGCTACATTTAGAATAAGTATCAACTATATGGGTTAGTTCTGTTCATGTTGCCACGGTAAAACACTGATGAAAACCAACTTGGGAAGTAAAGGTTTATCTCATGTTAAAACTCCCAAGTCACAGTCTTATCACTGAGTAAAGTTAGGACAGGAACTCAAGGCAAGAACTGAAACAGAACCACAGAGGAATGCTGCCTGCTGGCTTGCTCAGATACCTTTCTTTTATAGCTCAGGTCTACCTGCCTAAGCATGGCACAGCTCACAGTACCCTTTAACATCAAGGATCAATCAAGAGAAAATGTCCCACAGACATGCCCACAGGCCAATCTGATCAAGGCAATTCCTCAATTAGAAGTTCCCTCCTCTGGGGGACTGTAATTTTTGTCAAGTTGGCAAACACTAACTAGCACACCATTTTAATCATTGTCCTCATGTACCTGCTGAAAAACATCTTCTTTGGGGTCACGTTTGGTCCCTGAATGAAGGGTATTTACATGAGCCCCCTCACTGTCACTGGTGACAGACGACCGGCACTCTGGGCCATGGAGAAGGTCATCCCATAACATATCCTCCGTCTCTGAGTCATGTCGGGTGCTTTCTGAGTCTCTTCTTGACAAGTTAAGGCTCCGAGAGCCACCGCTCATACCAGACCTAGAACCCTTTAAAGTAAAACAAAAAGGAGAAAATACATAACAGTTATACATAAAACACAGAACAAAGTCTTCATGGTAATTGCTGGCAAGCTTTCATAAGTTGATCATCATGTATTTGTTAATTCCCAAGGTTTCATATAATAAACATGATAATGCATGTTTAAATGTTTAAATGCATTTCAGTGTTTAAATGTCGAACTCCAATGACCCTGATATGATGACTAATCTTGGCTGTCAGGTTGATTTACATGTAGAATCAACTAAAACCCATGCTGCTGGACACTCCAGTATTTAAAGCTGGAAGACCCACCCTAAACCTGGGCCACACTATCTGATGGCAGCCCAGGTATAGGGACATGAAGAAAAAAAGCTCTGCTTTTTGCCTTTTTACCTTAATTCTCACTATCAAGTCCATTTATCCTGCTGCTGTCTCTGGTCTTAGATCTAACTTCTTCAGGATCCAAACACAAACTGAAGACCAGAAGCCCTCCAACAAGCCTTCAGATCCAGCACCAAAATGGAACTGCTGAGACATCCAGACATGTAGACGGAACAACCACCAGATTCTCAGCCTTTCTGTCAAGAACAGTCACTGAAGGTCTATTCAAACCCCAGCATGTACGCTAGTCTAATAAATCCCCTATATAATTCCCACACACAAACATATATCTACATATACATATATGTATGTGTGCATGTGTGCATGCTATCGGTTCTGTGCCTCTGTAGAAATCTGACTAATACACCTAACAAGCAGGACTTTAAAAAAACTCCCTCTAAGACGCTACTACAAAACATTCGACTATTCAACTTAGGTGTGCTATGTGCTGAGCACCTGACACACCTGAGAATCTGCCCAGGCGGCCTGGCTAAGCCTTTTGAGACACTGTGAGCTTGACAGAAGGGCCAGTTTTGTCCAGGTCCCAGCCAGGACATGTTCAAACAAAGATAACCAGTCCCAGAAAAGCAGAGACAGTGCAATACCCCAACAGTACAAACAGAAATATGAAACTTTTCCCATGACCCCAATTGCCTGGGGATAAAACAAAGGAAAACCACACCACCATGCTCACCTAATTCAAATGTGTTCAGATGTGCCCTGCGCCCTTACAATCATTCTTTACTGTTCCTGTCTTTCAGAGGTCCCTCTGCTAAAGTCTGTCTTCAGAAGTATCGACCCCACAAAAGATAAAACTCCATATGCCAAATAAGTTTTGTTTTTCTTGTTGTTGTTGTTGTTGGTGGTGGTGGTGGTTTATTTGTTTGTCGTTTGGTTTGTTTTTGGAGACTGGGTTTCTCTTTGTAACCCTGGCTGTCCTGAAACTCACTATGTACACCAAGCTTGCCTCTAACTTACAGAGATCCAACTGCCTCTCCTGGGATTAAAGGCATGTACCGCCATGCCCAGCTCTAAATTAGTAGTAAGTAACCATATCACTTAAGAACCTGGCTGGAGAGATGGCTGAATGATTAAGTGCACTTGTTCTTGCAGAGAGGAAAGAGGCTGGACAGACCCATGTGGCGGCTCCTAACACTAGTTCCAAGGGATCTGATGCTTTCTTATATCTGCAGGCACACATGGTGCAAAGTCATACATATGAACAAAATACTCATACACATAAATATATTTTAAAAATTAAAAACCAACTGAGTAACTCTCATTCTCTCTCCTCTCCCCTCTTCCCTCTCCCTCTGTGTGTGTACATGCATGTGTGACCAGAGCTCCACAAATCCAACTGTCTTTGCTTCCCTGTTGCTGATATTACAAGTATGTGCCACCATGACCAGCATAGATTCTAGGGATTCTAGGGATTAAATTCAGGGCTCATGCTTATGAGGCAAGACTCTTACCATACCCAAAGCAATCAGCTTCTGAGCATCATCTATGATACTTTTTTTATAAAGATTTATTTATAAGTGTTTGGCATACACACATGTATATGCAACATATGCAAGTGTGGTGCCCTGAAGGCCACAGAGATCAAATGAGGGCAACAGATCCCTGGATTGGGAGTTTATGAATGGTTGTGAGCTACCATGTGGGTGCTAGGAATCAAACCCAGGTCCTCTGAAAAAGCAGTAAGTGCTCTTAACCACTGAGACATTTATCTAGCCCATTTTGATACTTTGAACATTAGAGAAAAAAACTAAAAACTCACTTTGATCCTTTCTAGAGGTGAGCAATCATCTCAAATTGAGCAAACAGAACTGAAAGCAAACTATACAAATGTCAGAGAACCAAAAGAATGGAATAGATAAAGCCATTTACACAAGAAGCCACCTCAAATTCTGCTCTTGCCAAAGGGTGCTTTACCTGGCTGAAGGCTGCTGATTCAAATTCTGATTCAGCCAGACTATCTGAATCCCGAACTATATGACACCACCTTGTCGCCGTTTTCTTTACCTGCCAAAATCAAACCAACAAACAACAGGAAAGCATGTAAATATCTTCTACTACTCAGTATTTTTGGAGTTACCATCCACGTTTTTATAGACAAAAATGAAAATTACCTGAGAATTTAGGTGCCTTGAAAGTATTGATTTTCTGTTCTTAACTTCACAACCATTGTCACTTGATGCCCCTTCCACACTCCTACGCAGTAATATCATCTGGGTCCGTGCTTCACCATCCTCCTCACTTGACAGATCGTCTGAAACGCCATTACCCAAACGCCTATAAGCCTCCTACAAAGAGAACAACAGTATCTCGCAAGGGGCAGCACAAACACTACGGCAAATTGCCCATTTAAAAGTAAAATTCACAGAAAAGTTATCAAGAGATGAAAGGAAATGATATCCAAACTAGCAAATCTACGTATTATTTGATTTAAACATTTTTTCAAAATTTCAAAATTAAGAAAACTGTGCACTTGAAACTCAAACTCAGCAGCCCCAACACTGAAGCTCAGGTCAGCTCTGCCCCTGAATCACATCTGCTTACTAGCTATGCAGCCTTGGGCCAATCTATTACCTCTCTTGAGGCTGCTTCCCCATCTACAAAGTCATGATAAAATAAAGTACCTACCTCACAGGGCTGTTGTAGACAAGGGAGTCAGTTTGTACTTGTAAGGAACTTAAAACACTGCCTGAATGCAGTGATGGCTTAAGGAATGATAGGATACCAGGAGAGTAGGGTAGAGGAGTGGTGGGTCGGGTGATAAATATCTCTAAGGATGTGTGGGGAAGAAATATGGAAACCTTTTATAAGCATCTTAATGTTAACCAAATTTGGTGATATGACTGAGTTCAATGGAGTTAACCTTCATGAGGATGTTCATACACCTCCCAGAAGCCATAGATTCTTATCAAAGAGCTCAGTGCCAGGTTTGACATTCCTCCCTTCAAGTTCTTGGAGGTTGGGGAGAGCTTCCCCAAAGATCCCCAAAATAATACATGCTATTGCTACTATTCTTAGTTGCACACTAGAGCTTAATAACTGGACCCTACTACTAAAGAAAAAACAAGCCTTGGAGAAATCAAGCCTGTACTCCTGGAAGTTTATTCCTTGCTGGTTAGCTCATAGTACCAGAAGATGTTAGGTAAGCTTCCAAGAACGAAAAGTCATCAACAGACTTACCCAGCTGTAAGCACCGTGACCTACAATAACAACTGGTCTTACAAGATTTGCCTATTGGTGCAATATGGGCATGTTATGGGAGTAAACCTACTGCTTTCTGATAAAAATTTAAAGCCTATTCCATGGAAGAGAACTGTTTCCTTGTACTATAAACCTGTGGCCAAAATTCCATAGTTGGGGAGGTCATAGGCCCTAGAGATAAACATACAATTGCTATTTTGCCTAGTGGAAACAGTGTCAAAATTGCCTTCTAGATATTTATCTTTGTACCCCAGATGAGTGCAGCTGTCAGGCCTCAGCAGAGAAGCTTCTTTTTCCAATGGACACTGTTAATACAGATTCCAAACACGTCAAAGTACAGAGTGAGTATCTATGGAATATACAGTCATAAATGGAGCATCTATATCACACCATCTCTCCTCGAGGCTCAAGGAACATTGCTAAAGAGAAGGCAGAAAGAGTCTAAGAGCCTTCTGATACGACAGGACCACTACACTGATAACTCACGACAGCTGTGGCACGAGCCAACTCTCCAGCACGTGTGCACGAGAGACTCCCAAGGCCCTAGCCGTAGCACTTCTGGCAAATGATGGCTGCTGGGGAAGAAGAGACTGTTTCCTTTAGGTATTGGTCCCTGGTATGTTACCCACATGCCAGTAAACAGCCCTACACCCAGTTTCATACTGGCAGCACCTAAACAGACTCAGTGGGTTACAAAAGAAGAAGGGAGAGGGAAATGATGAAGATGTTATGAAGCTAGAAGGGAAATATGTGGGGGAGGGGAGGTCCAGTGGATAGGGAGGGAGTTAGATATACTCAAAATACATTGTATACTCACATCAAATCTTCGAAGAATAAATAAAAAATACTATATTTAAAAACAATTTTAAAAATCTAGAAATAAACCTCAATAAGTATTAGATTAAATATGTCAGCTCAAGAAGAAAATGTTTCAAAACTACAAAAAAAAAGTGTAGTTTTAGACATAGAACAAACCATCTCCAGTGGACTTGGAAGTTCCTCAAACTCTTACTAAACTGACCACTGCCTCTAAAACGAACCAGGTCCCTCCACACTGCTCCGCGTCCTTTCCCACCCACTGTGAAGGCTGCTGAGTAGCAGAATCAGTGCTCATCTCAGAGCACAAGCTCTAGTCTGCCTGTAGTATTTCCTTGTTCAGAACCACTAGCTTTACTTACTTACGGTTTGTTGACAAACTTACACCTACAGGTATCTAGTTTGTGTCTCTAACACAGTCTCAGAACAGAAAAATTTTACCTAGGACAAAAGAAGATCCTGTTAGGCCCATCTAGATCTTACCCTACGGCACTTTTCTCCATCCGAAACCTTCGCTTTCTCTCTTGCTTGCCACATTCTGATCTCTGGTCGACCCTGTCTCTTCTTAATGATAGGATGGAAACAGCCTGAGTCATTGTCAGTTTCAGTCCCTTTGTTAGATACTAATTTCACCCTTTTAATCCTATTTTTTAAAAAAGAAAAAAAGTTACTAATTACTTTTATTAGAGTAATATCTTACATGAAATCACTTCTATTGAGTACAGTCTATTACTCTAAAAGTTTAGAAAATTTGAAAATTATATTTATTGTTCAGGTCTCTAACTTAGGAATGGTATTCAAGAATAGAATATTCACTCACTCATAAGGATGACTCTCTCTGCTTACCTCTGCAGTGTAATGCCGACTCCTATCTCACACTGTCACCAATGCTTCACAGTGCCTGCTTTCTTCTATCCACTGTCCTAAACACTAACTATGCTTCAAAGTCCAGACTGCTTTACCCCAGAATGTGCTCTGTCTGATAAGCTACATTCCAGCATGCAATAATCCAGAACCAGTTCTTTCCTGAGACTCACATGCCTATCTGACTAGGATAATCACCTAGGACACAGACCACACAATATCCAGCATAACTCAAACACTTCGCCAAGGGGAATAAAAGCATCTTTAGAACAACATGTGAACATACTTCACCTTCAAATAACAGCTTTACTTTTTAATTCACCATCCTTAATATAGGGGGGGAAAGTGCCTGAGTCATCTCACAACCTGCATAATTACAATGAGTTATACTTTGTCTTTAATCCATCTGTCTATCCTATGGCCCACCAACACCAGGCTCCTTGCCACATCTCATTTCTCATGAGCATCAGCTCTAAGAGCCCTCATTTTTTTAAAATTCTCCTTTCTGTCAAAATGTAAGCTAAGGCCTGTAACCGATGGCTTTTTGCCATTGTGGCCTTAAAAGCCATTAAAATCAAATGCAATAAATGTTGAGAATATATTACAAGGTTTTATAGATAACATGAAAGATATATTAGAAAATATATGTAAGTCTTCCTTGAACCCTTAAAAATGAAGCTATAATTATAAGCTCACACCATTTACATTTATAGCCCAATTATGTTACAGATCCTGCAAATCATAACATGAATACAGAATCGAGTAAAAAGTCCAATATAAGACTCCCACCTGTTGCCAAAGAGAGTCCCCCAAAAACCACCAACACTGGGTGCAGAGTCCAGAGTTTCTACTGCTCTGACTTTATCAGGGGAGTTATTTCCATTATCTCGGGTCCCATCACCATTTACAGTTTTTCGTAATTTTCTACAAAAAACATTTCAATAATTATAGATTATTTGGAATAGTATCTCTTTACGCTAACAGACTATTCTCTGAAATCAAACATACTTAGCTTCATATACCAAGGACAAACGACTATAGGACATTTCTGATTTAAGTTTTTGACAAAACAGATTCAAGATCAAAGCCTTGTGTTATTATTTTGTTCAGCCATTGAAAAAAATGAAACTGCTGTCCAGAACAGGACTAGAAAAGAGTTTCAACGTGTGGCCATGAGCCTCTTCAGGTTCCTTCTGCACCAGCCAGCCAGATCACATTCCTCCTCAAGAACACTGGCTGTCTATCCTACAGTACATTTAATCAGGAAACAACCAGGAACAGCACCTAGCATCTTCCACTGACATTCTACTTGGTTAAATGATTGACCTGACTATTTTATAGACGCTGCCTATAAATACCAATGAGACACAGTACAATGACCATTTCCTTAGAAAATTCTAAAGTTATAAGGAATCTCAATTTAAAAGCAATGTTTTATAAATAGCATTGAAAAATAATTGTGTTGAACTTCACTGACCCAAATGCTGCTGTCCTATTTATTATTAGCTGCCTAGGTAAACAAATCTAGAAATCGTCTGAGGAAAGAGAAAACCACTTTTGGGAAATAAACACTGAACCTACTAAGAAAACATCAACACTCCAAACACCACATACACCACACAATCAACAGAAATTTAACAGAATTAATATCTAAGCAAGTGTACTTTTTACTTGCATTGGGCTTGGGGTTGTTGTTTTTGAGACAGAGTCTTACTATGTAAGTCATATTGACCAGTATTGGCCATACATTGGCCAGATTGGTCTGAAAGCTAAACAACCCACCTGTCCTAGCTTCCGATGGGCTAGGATACAGCATGTACTATGAGGCCAGGTCTCAATTACACACTTTTGAAAAAAGGTCAGAATGTCAAAAGAGCTCTAACCCCGTGTACAGAAATCCTTTATTCATAGTGAATTTTCACAAATATTACAGAGTTTTGTTGGTGTTGGTGTTGGTAGTGGTTTGGGTTTCTTTTGTTGTTGTTGTTGTTGTCTTGGTTGATTGGTTTTTGGTGAGACAAGGTCTCTTTAATGTATAGTATGGCTGTCCTGGAACTCTGTATAGACCAGGCTGGCCTTGAACACACAGAGATCTACCTGCCTCTGTCTTCCAAGTGTTGGGATTAAAGGTGTATATCACACTATTTCCCTTTTCTCTTCCACTTTGCCCTGCTCCCTTTCTTTCTTTTCAGAGAATGGTAGAGATGGAACCTAGCTAGGGTCGTGCATGTGCTCATAAGAGGATAGTGCTCTACAGTGGCCTACACACCCTAGCCAGAGAAGGCTTTTAAAACCATTATTAAAAATACATGCTAAGGGAAAGTAATTATTTTCCTTTTGAACCTACTGTGCTGAGTAAAAAAGGGTCACGTGAAACTAAACACTGATAAGTTCTTAGCATCAAGAGAAAGTGAGACGACTGTCATTTCTTAGTCAAATATGCAACAAAAAAGAAAGCACACCATACTCCAAGTTAAGCTCTCACCTTACCTTCTTCTCCGATTTCCATTGTTTCCTGAGGGCCTTGTTATCTGAGTCGACACGATCTGACAGTGGACAGTTCCCATGAGTAGCATAAGGCACAATGGTCCAAGCACTTCACTCACGCTCACAATAGGCATCATGAGATATAAAACGATCGCTGTAACTGCAGAGGATTGAAAATGCAAAGCAGTTGTGTGCTCCAAAAAAGCACACCCCAGTAACTGCACATGCTTCCACAAGCTTTCATTTCTAAAAGAATTAATAAAAGTAAATAATTTCCTAGAACATTTGACTTCTGGGTAAGTGAAAAATAACCCTACTGGAAACATTTTGAAACTGGCAGCATGAAAATCCAGACATCCCTAGAGGGCTTCCACCATAGCACAACCAGATGCCACGTACAGCAGACATGGGTGTTTTAAGACTCATTTTAATTTATATGTAAAGAGTCTGTGTGTGTACCATGAACAGTGTCAGATCCTCTGAAGCCAGTTATAGGTTTTCATGAGCTGCCCAGCACTGAGTGCTGGGAAACAAACTCAGGTCCTATACAAGAACAGCAAATGCTCTTAACTTCTGGGTCATCTGTCCAGCCTCCAAAGAAGATAGTTCTGAACTATTGTTCGACTCAAATGAAAATTATTCCCAAGGCCAGAGAGTATCTGGAAAGCAACTCCTCAAGTTTTGACTCAACTACCATACAGCATTGCTTCTTTTCAATATAAAGTATATACAATGTAAGATTTTCAAAAAAATAAAAATGAAAAGTAAGGTGATATCAAAATCATCTATAAAACTTAACTCTCATCTTATATAAACAGTTCTGGTGCAGAAAGGTTAGCACTAACCCAGTGGACCAAGATCCTTGTTGGATAAATCCTCAGCAAATGCTAACAAGGGTTGAATTTCAAAGAGAACCAATTCCCAACATGATAACAACAGAGTATTCATGAACTACATCCCCGATGATTTGTGAATATAGAAATATTCTGTATAAACTCTAGAAAGCAAGCACGTACACATACAAAATGGAGCTGTATCCAGGCATTCTTGTAACTTCTTACTCTGTTATTTGACCTCTGTCTGGCAGATCTGTCTCATGCTTGCTTGGCTTTGCTTTGCTTGCTGCTTAATTAGGTTTCAGGCCCACGGTTTGTGTTTCTCCACCCGGTTCACTGTAAGACCTTCTTCAGCACGCTCTCCAGCCACACCTCATACTCTCCCTCTTATCCTGCATATTCTTTCTCTCATCATAACACCACCCTCTTTTTACTTCTTAATCATAACTATTCACAGACTTAACAATTCCTCCCTGCGTCTGGAGGGGAGAGGGAAGAAGTCTTAATGGGAGGAGGTGATAGAATACATGTGATAAGAAAGTGGGGGGAGACAAGCTCTTGTGCAGTAGGGGAGGAGGACTGAGGGAAGGGTAGGAGAAGGGATGTGGTGATGGTGGTTAAACCAAAGACCCTTGTTGGATAAATCCTCAAAGGGTGGCCCCAGACCCAGCCAATAAAGGCAGCAATGACTGGACTCAGTAGGTTTTCAGAACAAAAGAAGAAAATATGAAGTTGGATGAGCATTTGAAAGGATACATGGGGAGGTGGAGGGAGATATACAATCAAACCTAACAATATATGTATACAAAATTCTCAAATTAATAAATTTATATACATAATTTAATAAAGTTATATGTGTGCATGCTCAAGATTTAATGGCATAAAACTAAACATGCTCAACTATCCCATTACTGTTCAGATGGCTTTCATCTATAATACAGAGTAAAATTATATGATTATAGACACACCTACCAAAGAATTATTTTAAAACAAATTTATTTCTGACTTAATTTTCTTTTCCTTGTTTTTTGTTTGTTTGTTTGTTTGGTGTTTTTATTTTGGAGACAGGGTTTTACCATGTAACTAAAATTGGCTCTGGCCATGAACTCACAGAGATCCATCTGCTCTTCCTCCTGCATGATGAGATTAAAGGTGGGGGCCACCACGCCCAGCTAAAACAATTTATTAGATTTATTTATTTTGTATGAGTGTTTTGGCTGCATGTATTTGCCATATGTATGCCTGCTGCCCCAGACGTAGAAACGGTTATGAGCTGCCAGGTGGGTGCTGGGAATTGAACTGGTACTATTGACCACTGAGCCAACTCTCCATCCCTTCTTTCTGAGTTATTCCCAGTAAATGTTTGGCTTCTATACTTAGTTTTATACCAATATATCTAGTGTGGTGGCTGGTTTTATATCAACTTGACATAAGCTAGAGTTATTTGAAAGAAGGGAACCTCAATTAAGAAAATGTCCCCATAAGATCCTGCTGTAAGGCATATTCTTAATTAGTGATAGGGGAGGGTCCAGTCCATTGTGGGTGGTACCATCACTGGGATGATAGTACTGGGTTCTATAATAAAGCAGGCCATGAGGAGCAAGCCAGTAAGTAGCATCCTCCACAGCCTCTGTATCAGATCTTTCCTCTCGGTTCTTGCCCTGTTTGTGTTCCTGTCCTGACTTCCTTCAGTGATGGACTACAATGTGGAAGTGTAAGCCAAATAAACCCTTTCCTCCCCAACTTGCTTTTAGTCATGCTATTTCATCATAGCAATAGCAACCCTAAGACATCTAAGGTAGCATAAAAAAAGTCTTAAGGAAGAACTGCAAGTGGAAAAGATTTAAAGCCCTGCTTTAAAGACCCATATGAAATGGTGAGTAAGCTCCTATTGTGTTCAGAAAAAAAGTAATCATCATAGTTTATTCCATTCTTGAGTTACCTTGCATGAGGTACAGTAGCAGCAACCAAACAAAGATTCTGAGAGAGGTAACCTGAATCCACCAACTGCTGAATAATGGGAAAAACACCACTCGAACAAGGCCCTTCCGAGTGAGCGACGTCCATGGAATCTCAGGCTTGGCTTTGGCAAATGTTGAGCCTTTAAGCAGTCAATAAACAAAAAGTAAACATTTATTTAAAATGCATAAGAAGCATGTCTATGCACTGTACAGATGGCCACTTGTCACCTTACATTAGAAAAGAGAGTAGGATAAAAATCAGCACATGAACTGGTCAGCTAAGATGCTGGCAAGACTTCTGAGATGGTCTCACCTCTGGCACAAGGACAGATGTTCAAAACCAGTAAGGCTCTCCTGAATGGCAAACAATACATTCCTCTTAATTATACATCAGTAGTCTCCAAGTTCATCTTCCTTTCCTCTCTACTAAGACCATGCTAGCTACATGACCACAATGCATTAAAGCAAAGGAAGAAAGGGCAAACACTTTAATGATGATGAAGAAATGTTACCTCTGAAAATAACTATGCCAACAATATAGAGACAACATCTAAAACTATCCTATGGTACTAGAACGAAATAACATAGCAACAAACTAGGTGAAGTGAACTAGCCTGCAATACCAGTATTTGGGAAGCTGAGGTGCGAAGATTGATCTTGAAGCTTAAAAAAAAAAAAAAAAGAGGGAGAAAGAAGGAACAATAAAGAGGGGAGTTGAGAGAGGGAAGAAGAAAAGAAGGGAGGAAAGATGGGGGAGAATACCAGTTTGGTTTCTGTTGCTGTGATGAAGCACTAACCAACAGCAACTTGGGAGTAGCAGAGTTCAGTTCACCTTATACTGAGAAAAGAGCTCAGGGAAAGAACCTGGAGCAGGAGCAGAAGCTGAGACCATGGAGGAAGTAAGTACACTGCTTACTGTCTTCTTCCCTTGGCTTCCTCAGCCTGCTCGTACAACCAGGACCACCTGCCCAGGGGTGGCATCTCTCAAGAGAACTGGGCATTCCCACGTCAATCATTAACCAGAAAATGCTCCAAAGGCATGCCCACAAGCCAATTTGATTGAGAGGTAGTTCCTCAATTGAGGTTTCCTTTTCTCAGGTGACTCTACTTTGTTAAGATGGGAGAGGAAAGAAAAAGACTACATATGTATGTATGTATATTAAAAAAAAAAATCAACCTCCCCACTCACCTCTGATTAAGTCAACATCAATCAAGTCTGGTTTTATATGGCCCATTTTTTTTGGTTTGTTTTTGAAACCCTATGACAAAACAAAACAATAACAGAAATGAGCCAAGAAAACACAGTTCTTTGAAGAGTAAAAGATAAAACTTCTTTTTGGTGTAGTGATAGCCAAGCCTGTGAGGTGCATCAGAGGTACTGCTGCTGTCTGGTCTCCTAATCTGAGCACTCTTTACAGAGTCCCATTCTTTGGGGAAACTCAAGCCATGCACTGTAATTACCTTCTCTTGTGCACAGTGTCATCAGTTTTTAATTTATCAGAATAGAGCTTAAAAACTTAGGGCTTCATAATAGGATAGTTAAGCTTGGGCCCCTCCATTACAAAAATCAAGTGTCAATACTCAAAGTGTTTTTTCTGGAGTCTCAAGGAATCCTCCAAAATTCTCCTTGCTTGAGAGTTATGGGCTGGGCAATTCTGGGTGGGAGTTGGCAGATTAAGCTAAAGAGTTTTATTATCTTGCTTTGTAGTGAACTTTCACTTCTCCTGGAGCCTCTTCAATACATTTTATCCAAGGTAATATCCCCAGTTTCCAACTCAAGGGCACTGTTGTCTTTTATGATACTAGGGAATGGAGGTCTAACCTTTCTGCATACAAACTCCACCCAATTTCTATTTTCAGGCCCAGAGTTCATCTTTGTCTTGGACAAAACAAGATGCCTCCACAGTCTCAGACTCTCAGGAGACCTGTGGGTAAGCTAGCTGTCCACTCAGTATTCTCCTGAGACCCAATTTATATCTATAAGGAATTTTATTTAAGAGTTTCCTCTTAAGTCCTATTTCTTAATATTGTGATGTATCCATTTAATAAAATCCATTTATGCATTCACTTTATGTAATTTAGCCATGAACATCTTTTCAGAGAACAAAAAACAAAACTGTTCTAGGACTCGGTCTTCTATTATTTCATATTAAGTAGCTTAATCAGCCATGTTATTCAATGCAAGAATTCTAGAGTAGTTGCAACCTCAAGTTTCCAATGGTTCACTGTTACTTCAGAGAGGTGGCATTTCCTGTTTTCTCAGGTTGTTAGAGGAAAACTGAGAATCTGAAAATCACAATAACCTTGCCATATAGTAAGTATATATTTGTGAATTATCTTTTGATTTTATTCCAAACTTTTGGTTTGTCAAACACTTATTGCTATTAATTTTGTAAGAAAGAAATTTAAGGTAGAATGATGGTTCAGTGGATAAAACATTTGCCACTCGAGTGAGAGGACCTGATTCTCATCCCTAGAACCCATGAAAAGCCAGACCCATACCACACCTTTATAACCCCAGCACTCCTGTGGTGATGTAGGAGGCAGAAGCAAGAGAATCCTCAGCTTACAGACCAGGTGTTGGGCATACAAATGCCTAACAAGAAACCCTGTCTCAGACAGTGAAAAGCAAGGGATGATACTTAAAGTTGTCCACAAGCATGCTGTGGTACACAGAGACCACACTCACACAAATACATGTATGCTGCATGTGTCATATATACATTAGAACTGGGGAGGGGGGAGAGATGACATCAGAGGTTATGAGTATTTGCTGCCCTTCCAAGCAACCAGGCTTTAGTTACCAGCACATACATGGCAGCTAACAACCATCCATTCCTCCAATTCCAGGGAATCCAGCATTCTCTTGTAGTCTCCAAGGATAGCCATTCATGTCATTTATAGACATATATTCAGGCATGACACTTGTCTTAGTTAAGGTTTTACTGCTGTGAAGTGACACCATGACCACAATAACTCTTATAAAGAAAAACACTTAATTAGAGCTAGCTTACAGTTTCAGAAGTTTAGTCTGTTATTATCCTGGTGGTATGCAGACAGACATGGTACTAGAGAAGGAGATGAGAGTTCTACATCTTCATCTGAAGGCAGCAGGAAGTGAATGAGTCATACTTCCTCCAACAAAGCCACACCTACTCCAACAAGACTACACCTCCTAAAAGTGGCATTCTCTATAGGCCTATTAGGGTCATCTTTACTCATAAACAAAATAAAACTTAAAGGTGAGAAAAATATGAATTTTAACTTCATGCTCAACCATCAAAGTTAGTGTAAAAGGTTAATAGCATGTTTGTCCTGCAACAAGATGACCTGAGTTTGACTCTCTAGGTCCCACATAAAAAGCTAGGCAGTGCCTGTAACCCCAGCATTAAGAGAGAGACAGACTCCCAGAGCTCAATAGCAAAGGTCTATATAACAAGGTTCCAATACAATGAGAGACCTTCTCTCAAGATAAGTCAGAGAAGGAGAGCAAGACACCTAAATTCCTACTGGGAACTCCTGATGCACACCCAGGGACCCCACAGCTAAAGAAACCAAAGCCCAGAGATCCAAACCAAGTTAGCCTCAGTCTTAATCATTACATATCCTGTGTCTCATACATGGAACCAAATGCATCCCACAGCAAAAAGGAGATTTTGTTGGAGATGAAACAATATGGCTTGACCTTGAAAGCTTCAATGAATAAACCCTGGGAACTGTATGTGATTTCCTCATTGGTTGCATGCAATCTCTATCCTCATAGGTAAAGACTGAAGGAAGGAAGTGAGACACTCCTGCATCCATTGCCTGTGTGGCAGCCTACACCCTCCCACAGTAAGCCCTAGCAAAAGCCCTAACTGTGATACCATGTCACTAGTTTGAAAGCACCTTACAAAAACCCTGGACAGGTTACTGCAATTGGGACACAACCCCTGACTTACCACCTAAAGGAGGGAACAAAACACTGGTCAAACTGTCACCACATGGATGTACTGTATATGTACTAGTGAATAAAAGAAACAAGTGAAGCTCTGAAATTCCTATTTCCCAACGTGCTCAATTTTCATTTTATTGCCACTAAAAGAATAAACCTACAATAAAGTCTGGGACAAAGGGGGCAGCAACCTTTGATTCCTTAGTGTACACTGTGCTATGGTTTGAATCTAAGATGCTTCCCCATGAGCTTAACATTTTTTCACCTGCTAGTGGTGACAGGGCAGGGGTTAGGGGGATGGAAACTTTAGGAGGTGAGGCTTCAATGTAGTAAGTCAGTCTCTGGTGATGTGTCATTGAAGGTTATACCTGCTCCCAAGTTCCTTCCTCACTTACTGCTTCCTGTCCACAAGGTGAGCCCTCTCCTACTCATGCTCCTGTTTCCATGATGTTGGACCTTACAAGGAGCCCAGAAAATGGAGCCAAGAGCCCATGAGCAAAATAAATCATTTCTCTTTTTGTTGTTTTATCAGAAATGGTGTTAGAGAAGTGCGAAAATAATAAGAGAGCATACTGTCAATGGCAAAAGTAACGGCATGTAGAATACAACACGATGAGGACTTGTGTAACACACATCTAACTCAACTCACATTTAAAAGTGAAAAAAAAAAAAAAAGCCAGAGAAAGATTTCTCAAGGAAAATAATGCCTGGGGATCAAACTCAGGACTTCAGGCTAGGTGACATGAGCGTGAAGTTGCTGAGTCACCTCATGCCCCACTTCTTGAGTGTCTTTGTCCATGTTCGTTTATATTGTTTAGAGATCTGGTAGCAACTTTTTGACTAAATTTATTTTGAGTAATTTTTTTCTTGCTCTTTTGTTTGTGAACAAATGCTCTATCACTGAGCTATACCCGTATCCTTGCCTTTTCATCTGTAACTTTTTTTTGACCTTCTGGTTATTCTTCAAAGAGTTTCCAAAGTTGGTAGATGAAACTTCATATTTACAAATTATTTTTACAAGTGTTGCATTTTTAAAATGGGATAATGAATATATAACAGATGAGCCTTCTCCTTAAGAGTGACAGGTAAACATATTTTGATATATGTGTGCAGATGGTCCCCTTAAGACTGTTCAATTTAGGGCTGGAGAGATGGCTCAGTGGTTAAAAACACTGTCTATTCTTTCAGAGGTCCTGAGTTCAATTCCCAACAACCACATGGTGGCTCACAACCATCTGCAATGGAATCTGATGCCCTCTTTCGGTGTGTCTGAAGACAGTGACAGTGTACTCACATAAAATAAATAAATACATAAATATTAAAAAAAAAAAGACTGTTCCATTTAAATACTGTCATCTTTAAAACAGTGGAAGACAATACACTCCAAAGAAGTTATACTTCAAATTTGAATTTTGTTCTCTTCAAAGGCTAAGAAGATGCAGTACAGTGCTATTTTGTGCCAATAGGTAGTTACAGCTCCCGCCACCATAGTATCACAAGGGTAAACAGCCCACACCATGCTATGGCCACTGTTGCTAAGCTTCATGCTCAGGTTAGGTGCAATAGCCAGACAGCATTTCAATTTATAACAAGTCTGTCAAGAGCTATTACATTCATTGTGGAATGAATTAACATGCAGTATTAGTTCGTATGGTTACCATGGGGGTGGGGGGGATGCTGTATACACTCAAAATTTCTCAAAAATATATGAGCTATAACTGGTATGTTATATACTACATCTCTTAAACTTAATCCAGGCTCACTTTTATGGTGTCTAATTACTTAAATTTACTAATTAGTGGTTCTTCTCCTGTTTGTTTAGTCAGTTATGATCAAGGCCTTGATATATAAACTATACTGATTTTGAAATTGCAAACTTTCTACCGCAGCTTCCCTCCCAAGTACTGATAACAGGCATGCACCACCCATTTTAATTTTTTCTTCATCTTTATTAACTTGGGTATTTCTTATTTACATTTCAATTGTTATTCCCTTTCCCAGTTTCCAGGCCAACATCCCCCTAACCCCTCTCCCTCCCATTCTCTATGGGCTTCCCCTCTCCATCCTCCCCCCATTACCGCCCTCCCCGCAACAATCACGTTCACTGGGGGTTCAGTCTTGGCAGGACCAAGGGCTTTCCCTTCCACTGGCGCTCTTACTAGGCTATTCATTGCTACCTATGAGGTTGGAGCCCAGGGTCAGTCCATGTATAGTCTTTGGGGAGTGGCTTAGTCCCTGGAAGCTCTGGTTGGTTGGCATTGTTGTTCATATGGGTCTCACATTTTAATTCTTTAAAATACTATTATTGTTCCTCTTTTTCTCTTTCCCTTTCCTTCATGTTTCAAATATTTCATGAACTTTATCCATTTATATTTACACACGGATCTACAGATTTACACTAACTTGGTAAATTCAAGTCAGTGCATTAGATACAGCTTTCTGAACAGTACCCTGCACTGTATAGGGGCCGGCAACCATTTCACTCTTCTGACTAGTTTCTACAGAAATCCTATCCTCCTCTTTAAGAGGGGATAGCCTGGCCAGCAGGCTCATTTGATCCTAAGTACTAGAGCATCACTCAGCTCACATTTGATTTTGGTATAGAGTACAAACTGTCTCAGACTACCGAAGAGCAAGCTCCAATTCTGTCTTCAGAGAGGAAGACAATAGTTATGTGGAATATGGAAGGTTTGAGGGTGTGTCTGTTACCACCACACATATGCTCCCAGGGTCCTGACTTCAGTTCTCCCTAATACCAGCACACTGACCCGCTGAAGTCTTTCAGAAACTGAACGCAGAGCTTTTACTGGTTTTCTATTGGCTTTCCCTACAACACTCAAGAGCTTACTTTCTTCACTTCCCATCTACTTTCAGAACTGTACTGAAAGCTCTCATCTCATGAAGCCTTCTCTGCTAGTCTCCTACCTCAGAGCTGAGCCCTTTCTCTTACTGCTGTATCTGTAGATGTTTCAGGACAATGCTGAACAGAACTTAGTGCATGCACTTCACCTGTCATCTTTAAAGAGGAGGCCCATTCACACCCTTCAACACTAAGAATAAAACACAACAAACAGCTGAATTAGCCTCTGAACCTCACTAGTCTTTCTTTTCTACATATAAAGTTGTGTCACTTTCAAATAGTATTTTTGTTCTTTCTCAATTGGCTAGAAAAGAATTTCAAAACAAAGAAAATATTTATTAAACTGTTTTATTCATCTTAGAAAAAGCATATTAAATAGTCTTATTTTGAAAGACCAATTGATCTTTATCAATTACTAAATACTAAAATAGTATCAGACATTTAATATAATCTCTCAAAACATTGGAGGAAATTTGTTTTACTGCATGGTAAAGTATATGTAAACATTTTGTATACTCCATATTTTCTCCTATCATTTGTATAATCTTTTTTAAAAACCATTTTACTGAGGTATAATTTATATATTATTAAATTCATCCATTTGAAATGTACAGTTTTGGTAAGTTACTTAGAGTTTTGGCAAGTTATTTAGAGTTTTAGTTTTAGTAAATTCATAGTTACAATCATGATTATACTCAATACTTAGCACACAGCCATCACCCCCAAAGCTTCCTTTGAGCCTGTATATTAGTCCAATTTTCATTACTATAAGGTAAAGTCTGGGCAGCTTTATAAAGGCAGGGGGGAGGGGTGGTTCTTATTTGTAGTTGGAAGGAGTAAGCCCATGTCTAGAGACAGCCTTCTTGTTGATAACCTCAAAGCAGCACAGAGCATCACATGGAAAGAAAGCAGGCTCATGTGTTATCCAAGTGTGGCTCTCCCTGTTCTTACAAAGTCACTAGGAGCCAAACATAGCCACTCCACCTGACTTTGTCTGATCCTAATAAAGTTCCCAAAGGTCCCACCTACAACAAACACAGTAGGATCACCTTCCCACTTTCCTAAGACTTCACAATTCAAATTAAATTTCAACACATGAAACCCTGTGAAGGAGGCTCAACAACAGCCTGTCTGCAGAAATCCCTGTTCCTAAGAGACATCAAAAGGCAACCACCGATCTGTTTTCTATCTTTGTACATTTCTAGAAATTTCCTATCCACAGAATTATGTAAAATTGCTCTCCTTGTATAAGTCCTTTCACTAGGCATATTATAGAGGTGTAATGCATCTGTTGATTCCGTTGTACAGAAAGAAGACACGGGATTAAGTATTCACCATTTGGGGTACATATGAACAGAACTGCTTGTTTTCATTTGCCTTGTAGGTACCCAGAAACACATAATCATGTGAAAAGCATGCATTTAATTTTTAATAAACCATCAAACAACTTTCAGCTTTCCATGCCAACCGATAGTTTCTGAATTCTCAGGTTTTTATACCTTTGCTTGCCAGAGTAGGTCTTTTTAATTTAGCTATTCTATTAGGGGTACAGTGGATCTTACTGAGGTTTTAATATGTACTTCCCTGATGAATAAGGTAAAGCATCTTTTCACGTCCCAACAGATTCATTTAGTCTTTGATAAAATGTCTGTTCAAGACTTTAACCATTATTTCAGTTATTTCTTAGTTCTTTGTATAAGTGATTTGAAATTTTCCAAAAATGTAGCTTTGCCTCTTCCCTCATATCTATTGAGATGGGGTCTTACTATGTTGTCCACTAGCCTCTAACTCCTAGGCATAAGCCATTCTTTTGCCTCCCAAGTAGCTGCGACTTAAACAACAAGTGTATGTGACAGCATCCTTTCTTTCACTAAATGATATGTTTCACTAAAAGCTTTTAATTTTTGTAAAACCCAGTGGATTGTTTTCTTTGTTACTAGGCCTGTGTATAGTGAGGTGCCACCAGCAGAATATGGAATAGGGAGAACAACTGCAAGAGCTTTCTTTCCTTCTCACCTTTTGTGTCCTAGCAATTGAACTCAGATTGTCAGGCAAAGCACCCGACTACCTGAGTCAGCTCCTGGACTCTTTAGGACTGTTGACGATATGCAAGGCCTCTCTAGGTAACCCTAGCTGGTCTTGAACTTACAATCCTCCTGCCTTGAGTGCTAGAATTTCAGGCATGCATCACTATATTTTTTTCTTTCATATGTGTTTATAAAAAGACTCTGCCAATTTAAAGGTGACAAGATTTCCTACAATTCCTCCTAAAAATTTATAGTTTAACCTCTTATTCTTAAATCTATAATCCACTTTTATATTATATAAAGTAAGAATAAAAGATCATTTTTATAGTTTATCCCCAACTGTTTTGGCACCATATACTGAAAAAGTCAGCAGTGTCCTAGTTAGCTTCCGTGTCAACTTGACACCTCAGTTGCCTAGAGTCCTCCGAGGAAGTCTCACCTGAAGGACTAGCCAGAGATCCTCAGCCCTGTCTTAACTGATGACTTATATGGAGGGTCCAGTCCACGCTAGGTTGTGGTGGGCCTGAAGCTTTGTAAGAGAGCTAGCTGCACACTATGACCCTGTGAGCAAGCCAGTGAGCGGAAAGCAGTGATACAGCTCCTGCCTTGTGTTCTTGTCCTGGTTTCCTTCAGTCGTGATCTCAAAGTGAAAGCCAAATAAACCTTCTCTCCTCCACATGTTGCTTTTGGTCAATGTTTTTATCACAAAAAAAAAAACAAAAAAAAAAAAAAAAAAACAAACTAAAATGATGAGCATCTTTGTTAAAAATCAATTTATAACAGAGCATAGTTAGCTTACACCTGTCCCATCATCACTGTCAAGGCTGAGGCAGGAGGATTATGAATTCAAAGACAGCTGAAACTACCTAAAAAGGCCTACCTAGGTTACATAATAAGACTCTTGTATCAAGAGATGAAAATCATATGGTGGTTCACAACCATCTGTAACTCCAGCTCCAAGGAAGCCAATGCTTTCTTCTGGCCTTCGTGGGTATCAGGCACACATGTAGTGTAAATACATACAAGTGGGCAAAACATCCACACATATAAATAAATAAATAAATAAATAAATAAATAAATAAATAAGCAAGCAAGCAAATAAATAAATCTAAGATTTTTTTAACAAAGAGGTAGGAATTTATTTCTATATTTTTCTTTTCTGTCCTATCAATTTATCAATCATGCCAATACAATATTATTTCCCTATTTTGTTTACTATAGATTCAAACTAAATTTTAACATCAAATTATATAAGTCTTCCAAATTTGACTTTTTGAAGTTTATTTTTAATATTCCACATTCTTTGCAATCCATATACATTTCAGAGCCAGCTCCTTAGTTTCTACCAAAAACAGGTGACTGGAATCTTGAAGGCATATTATTAAAATATACAGAGAAAAAAGGGATATTTTAACAATAATGAATCTTCTAGATCATGAATGAGCTCTGCTGCTCAATTTATCTGAACCCTCTCTAACATTTCAGATAAACAATGTATAGTTTTAGGATGTAAGCATTACATTTTCCATACAAAACTCATGCCTAAGTATTTTTTATCTTCTATTATATACTGATTAGAATTTTTTTTTTAAGCTTTACTTATCTGGGGCTGGATTTACTTAACTGGCTTAGCGGTTAAGAGCACTGACTGCTCTTCCAGAGGTCCTGAGTTTAATCCCCAGTAACCACATGGTGGCTCACAACCATCTGTATTGTAATAGGATCTGATGCCCTCTTCTGGTGTGTCTGAATTTACAGTGTACTCATATAAATAAAATAAATAAATAAATCTTTAAAAAAAAAGATTTACTTATTTGTATGTGTGTGAGTGTATGTGTCTGTGTACAAACCTACAGGCCAGAAGAGAGCATGAGATCTCCAGGGCTAGAGTTACAGGCATTGTTTGCTGGATATGTCATGGGAGTAGTAAGAATCAGAACTCCAGGTCTTCCCAAAGCAAACTTAACTGCCGAGTTCTCTCTCCAGCCCACTTCTTTGGCTTTTCTGATATAGGATCTTACTGTCGACAACACACTCATGGCAGTCTTCCTGCCTTTGCCTCTCAAATGCTGGGATATTTTCTTAATTTTGCTTGCACATTGTTATAGCTAATACTTGGAAACTTGAGTGATTCTTGTACACTGACCTTATATCCAAAGACCTTGCCAAACTTACCTGTTAGTAATTTTTTATAGGTTTCCTAGAATTTCCTAACTATGTGATTAGGTCAATAAAACAGACAATTTCCATTTCTTTCCTACTTGGTGTCTTTTCATTCTTTTCTTGCCTTATAGCACGGGCTAGGATCCATGATTACATAAATGTATGAAAATCGGTATTCTTGCTTTTTCCCTGACTATGGGGAGAGTGGTTTTTATCCATTAAGGGTGACATTTGTTGTAGGCTTTTTTCTAGCCTTTAGTAAGTTGAGGAAACTACTTTTAACCCTTATTTCATCATTACAATGCAAAGAATTTTGTCAAGTGTTTTTACTGTGTCTATTGAGATCACATGGTTTGATTCTTTATTCCATTAGATACATTAGTTTATTTCAAATGTTAAAGTCAATGTTGTACGGAAGTAAAGTATTGTACACCTTTAATCCAGAGCCTAGGAGGCAAAGGCAGGAGGATTACTGCAAATGTGAGGCCAGGCTGGTCAAATTATTGAGTTCCAGGCTAGTGAGACCTGTCTAAAACCCCACATAAAAGATAAAAGTACTTTCCTATATAAACAGTATTCAACCACAGTAGATAAACCATTGTTTGTTGCTAAAATGATGGTGTTAATACTTTGTTAAGAACTTTCATTCCTCTGTTCACAATTTGTTTTCCCACATCTAACTAGTTTAGGTGTCAAGGTAATCCTAGCCCTTGGGAGGCTGGGCAGTGGACACCAGCCTGCACCACTCATGCCACACAGCAACATCTCATCTCACATCCTTACACACAGAGTTCTTTCTCAGTTCTCTTCAGAACATAAGTTCTGAGTAAAACTCATTTACAGGTTGTGACTCCATCTACACACTCCACTGCAATCACACTGGGATACTTGCCTGCTCATTAAAAATAGTCTTATACTTCTGTTAACACTTCTCCCCTGTGTTCAACATCTTCCAAAATGTCTTAAACCAGCAAGTCAGTAGGAGTTTACCAAAGAGTTATTTCCATTTTTTCCATCCAAGATTAATGTATCATTTTTAAAGCTGTTTAAAATTTAGATTATTTTATGTGTCAAAAGAGGGTGTCAGATTAGATTGTGTTATGTGTTATGAGTGTTTTGTCTGCATGTGTGCACGTGTACCATGTAAATACTTCCATGCCCACAGAGGTCAAAAGAGATTGCCAGATCCCCTGGAACTGGAGTTACTGAGGGTGTGAGCTACCACATGGACACTAGGAACAGAACCCAATCCTCTGGAAGAGCATAAGTTAGGTGCTCTTAACTGTCTCTCCAGTGCCCTTTAAACATTTAAACTATACTTTTATAAATGCACTTTAAAAATTTTTTAACATTTCATTTATTATTTTTATTTTTGTTTGTTTGTTTAACCAAACTAAGTATCTTTTTGAAAACAATCTTAGTTTTCTCCCACTATCCTGAACATGAAGGCAGAAACTGCCTTTTTTCTTTTTCAGGACATTCTAAAAAAATTTAAGGTCTGTTTTTTCATATATTTTTTTACCATGTCTTTCCCCTAACTCTTCCCAGATCCTACCCCACCTACCAACGTAAAGTGTTTTTTACATTGGCCCCACTATTCCTGTGTCCCAACATTCTTAATATTTACTACTAGTGTGACACATTAGCTGTGACACTTCCACTAAATAAACACACTTTAAGGAGCGTTAGGTAATGACCCTAACAGAGAACAATGGAGGGGTCAATTCTGTGGAGCAACAACAGGCAAAGCAAGATGCTCTGGGAACAGACACAGGTAAGAATCCCTGCCTTTGAGCCCTAGGCATACACACGGGTCAACAAGGAACTCTGACAGAGTGCACTGCAAGGCATATGTTAAGAGGCATGGAAATGAGAGGTAAGAAAATCCAAAGGATGACAGGAGGTGTCTTATTCTGCAACAGGAAGTAAAATCCTTTGAAAGACTAGGAAACCAAAACCTGAACAAAACACATGCATCTTTAGGGATCACAAGGCTAGAGGTCACAAAACAATATCTAATTTCCCAATCCAGCCATTTCTATTACACTACTGATATGGCTTAGCAGCTCACAGAAGAATAAACAAGACCATTACAAAATGAAATCTGGAGGGGCTATTCACCTGAACCCCATCCTCAACTAATGAAAGGGAGGACTGTACAACATTGTAAAGGTAGTTGTGTCCTGTTTAGCTCAAACAACCTTTTATGTGACTGGCTTATAAAGAAATGTTTCCTGAGAATTGGTTAAATATCAAAGACATTTAGAGGTCTAATCTGATCAGTGTAACTTAGATAAGTAAAACACTTTTATGTTGTACTTACCCATGTTTTTAAAGTGTTGGAAAAGGTCTGCACCAAATCTTTTCAAGAGTCCTAATCTAAGAATGTACTGGTATTTAGAAATGATTTCCAAGGCAGAGATCCTAAATCTAAATTTACATTCTTTTCTTTGGGCTTTTCCTCAAGGCAACTCAGCAACTACTCAATAACCAATCTGCACGGACACCAGTGTTTCTCTTTCCCATATGGTGACTTAGATACTAAAACCTAACCCTCCCCTCCACTATTACAAATTAACCAACAGTTTTCAGTTATTTGGTTAACATAAAGAAACTGAAAATGGTACTCAGTCCCTTAAGTAACTGAAAAACTTGAAGACTTGCCTCTAAACCAGGAATTAAAAATATATATACTATATACTATATACATCTACATATGTGGGGAGCCAAGGGCTAGATGTAGGTCAAATATAAATTTTATTTGGCTTGCATAGTGGCAATGATGATTATGAGGAGAAGGAGGAGGACAAAGAAGACAAAGAAGAAAAAGAGAGGAAGAGGATTGCTACCCCCTTAAAAATGTGGCTATTTCTTTGTCAAATGTGTTTATTTTCAGCTTCTCTCCAATAAAGGTCTGGCAATACTGGATCTGAATTGTCATACGGTAAAAAACTCACCAGAAATAAGAAGCCACCCCCATTTCTCTGGGGCATTTGCTGCTGCGTTCACACACATATCAACTGTTCTCTATCACTACTCATGCACTGCTGGCTTCCTTATAAAACTCGAAGGGTAAAAGAATGCATACTTGGTGGACAGATGCATATTTTAAAGAAGTATGATCCTCTCTTCTCTTTAAAGCAGTAACAAAGCTAGAATCAAAGAAATCAATTTACCTTAATCTGAGTCTGTTCGATTGACTTTTCCCATATCTGCTGATCATATGCTCCAATCTGAAATAAGGAGGCTTTTTAAATGATGCAAAGGCAATCTTTTTCTCTAAGTCAAACTTCGCAAAGCCATGAATGAATTAAATATGGTATCTGGAAAGTGGGTTTCTATCATAGTAAGTTAATACTCCCCGGGGACATTTCAAAAAAAAAAAACAAAAAACAAAAAACCTCAATCTAAAAAGTAAAAAAAGCAACACTCCAAATATTTTACACTGAAGATCGCCTAAAATTCCACTCCCTAAAGAAAACATCCACAGGAATATCAGAGAGGAATAAGAGATAAGGAACAGCTCAATCAGACAATAGTAGCAATCTGAGCCATGCAGATAAGGATTTCATTCTTGTCTTTATTTTAAAAAAAAGTGAAAAGACTGATAATTTGCAAAGCAAAGCATTGTAGTAGTTCGTGTATGCTGCCTAGAGAAAGGTGACTTACATACAGCTCACTTCCTGGAACCTAAAACTGGGATTATAATGACTTTGCACATCATTTTTTACAGTTATGTTGAGATATTATATAATACCATGTGATATTACCAAACTTAAGGAAAGTTGACAATACTATTTAAGGGAGTTTTCTGCAGGAAGTATGGTTTACAAATAAAAACTACTGTTGTTACCTTCTTCTGATACCATGATATAGCATCTCTCTCATTTGAGGCCATCTGTGTCTCCAGCCAGAGAGTGAGATCTCACTGAAAACGAAGGAAATGTGTCGATAAGTCCGGTTGTTTCAGGTCATTGTCCCGTTAGGGTTTTGGCTTAAAATCTGCTTCTCTCGTCCTCTCCATGAACTGCTCTTTCTCGGGGTGTTCACCAGGAAGAGGTGGGGGGAGGGGGAAAATGGGCGCAGCAGCAACCGAGAAGCCTCTGCACCATCCAGCACAAGTGTGGGTGCGGGGACACCAAGTACCCGAGCTAGCCTCCCGCTCCCTCCGCCTCCCTGCGGCCGGCTCACCTGGTGCCCGCTGCCAGGCAGGCTGCCGGCCGGGCCCCCGCTCCTCAGTGACCCCCGCCGGACCGAGAGGCCGGGGGCGAGGCGGCGGGCCGGGCAGGCCGCATCTTCCCCCAGAGGCCCGGCCGCCGGCGGGGCCGTTACCATGGAGACCGCGGCGGCCGGCCCAGCCCCGAAGGCAGCCGGCCGCCCTGCGCCCGCAGGGCGCAGTCACAGACGCCGGACCTAGGCGGCCACAGAACGGGCCATGAGAGAAGCCAGGAGCCAACTGGGAAATGAGCAGAAGGAAGCGGGAAAGGTGCCTTCGCCAGCCACCTCGACACCCGCAAGGGCTGGGGGCCCGGCTGGAAGCCGGCAGACAGCCCCGGGCAGGCAGCGGCGCGCGTCGTCCGTGAGGGACGAGCGGCGGCTCCACAAGCTCTTGACGCGACCAGCCGCTTCCGCCTTCCGGCTCCGCCCCTGGTCGCCTTCCCGCCGCTCTGGCTGCCAGGAGGCAGAAGCTGACAGTCGCCTCGCGGTAACCCTCGACGCTTAACGGAAAGTCACCTCAGAAACGACCCTCCCAGTACCCGTCGATTCCCGGGAGGCCGGTCTCGATGTTCCAGAGGTTCCTGTGCGGGTCTGTAGCATTTAGCGTGGTGTTTACTTCATATTCTTGTCTCCTTTGGGTGGACGAGCTCACAAACTAGTGCGGGGTACGAGCCTTCCGCACGAGTTCTCCGTTCTTGTTGGATGGACAAATATTGGTGAATTTGCGCGGCCTGGAACGTGAACAGGCGGGCTGTGGCCTAGCGGTTCCTCCCTCAGCTCTCAGCAGCTCTGAGACAAAGGCTTTCTGCTGCCCACACAAGACTATGGGGATGCACAGAGCTCGGACCGCACTGCGACTTCCCCCAAATCGGAGAAAATGGCTGTTTTTAGTGATTCAAAGAGAGGTCTGGAGTAAGAGCAACTGCACTCTAACGTAAATATATAAATGTATACCCACAGGGTTTCTAAACTGTTCTTCATACACCCTTAGTGTGTGCACCCTTAGTGGCTTGTTTCCAAGGGCCACTGTCTTCAACTTACTTAGAGCTTTAAGTCCTTTCTGTCCTAGACACTAAGCATTTAGTTTATGTAAGCTAAAAATGGATGCTATCACTTAGGCAGTCCCCGGCTTATAGGCATTTTTATAAGCCATTAAAACCCCGTCAAATGAAACTTGTCCATACTGTAACACATTGACTAAGATGTAACACCCATAGGAATAATTTTTTTTTAAATTACTTCACCCATATATCGGCAATGGTCCCCACTGCTTTTACCTCTTAACTGTTAAGAGTTAAACAAAAAGCTGTTATGACAGTGCAGGGCTGGAGAGATGGCTCAGCCTTTAAAGGCTAGGCTCACAACCAAAAATATGACTTAACAGTCCCTTCAGTGCTGCTGAACAGTGTAACTCAAGGCAACAACCAATTAATTTTGGCAAATGACCAAAAAAACAACAAAAAAAAAAAAATACTTTAAGCCCTAAATTTAACACTACTAATGAAAGTGTTTGACTTCACTGCTGAACACCCAAAAGAGGTTTTTCTGGGCTGTGGACAGTACTTTCAGGAAGAGAATTAGTCGTACAGTTGTAAATTATTTTCCAGGAACCCTGTTAAAATGTTTCAGTGTTTTAACAGGATGCTGCTGTGTAAGGCAGAGCTTTGAACCCAAAAAAGCATTCAGGCTCCAGCTCCCAATAATGAACTGCCATTTTAGAAAATTGATTTAGCCAATCTGTTTTCTCTCCTATCTGTGAGAACTGATGAAATACCCCGAGATGCCTTCTAAAACCTAAATGCTGTCAGGACAGGCACTTTAACTACAGAGTTCACCCAAAGCGTAGTAAGGAAAAGAATGCATCCTCTTGTATTCCATACTCTATCCACATCTGAAAGTAAGCGCCATCTTCATTGTTAAGCCATGTGTTTTCACAAGCCTCTGGTGCTCTAACGACACATAACCAATTTTAAGCAGCAATAAGGACAACTATCACAAAAGCTTCGTTTTTCTTCTAAACTAGTTGTACCTCAACCTGGGTATCTCTAACCCTTTAGAAAAGTCCAAGGTTTTCTTCAAAAGCTTAAAAATAAAATGGTACAAAGAAGGTGGGCAGATGTATGTGTGTGAGTGTGTGAAAAGATTAGTACTCTACAAACAGGGTGCAAGCAATGAGAACTCCCATTGCTATTCATTTTGAAACATCAGTAAAGGACAAATCAGACTTTGTTTATTAAAAAAATACTTTACAGGAAAAAAAAAACCTATGCATTCCATTGTCCTACTTTACAAAGAAATAGCTTAACAATTTAACACACTCAGACAGCTACAAAAAGCACTGTGTTAAAAGAATTATTATTCACACAAATTTAGATTTAAGACTATTCATTAAAAACCTTTTTAAACACTTGTTAATGTCAATAAACAAACTAAGGCCACACAAACGCAAATAGTCCGCCAGGCAAATTAAACATTTCTATATGCAAAGACCTCTTAGATAAATTAAAGCCACAGGAAAAAAAGTCTTAGCTGCCAATCAAAATGAAGTTTAGTCACAGAAAACACTATTACATGAAAATTTACAACGTGTGATAGTAGTACATAAGTATTTCTTCAGAGAGAATTGAAAAGTGCTATATTTTAAGAGACAGTGGTCTCAACTACATGCACAAGTGGATCCTAAAAAATTTATGAAGATTTTTTAAATGGAAGGCCATAATAATTATGGATACTTGCTTTTAAAGCAACAGACTTTCAGGATGAGGATAAGTCCTTTATGCACTTAAGAAAAACACTGGTGTTGTGTATCTCCTCTACTTGCATGACCAGTAAGTACGGCTACAGACTGTCTTGAAAACACAAAACTTAGCACAAATGTGAACCTCTGGCATGTGCTACTGAAAGGATGGAACTGATTTATTAGAAAAACAAACAGTAATTCTAATTATCCTTAATGATGCAAATAAATTTAAAAGGCAAATACAGATGAAAAAATAATGGGTTAATATTAATGATAAAGGATATATTCACTAGGAACATATTTTTGTGGATTTTGAAGTCTTGTTCCTATATTAACTTTCCTTCTAGACAATATTTATACAGGGGGGGAAGCAATAAGCAAAAGTTTCTCAAGTCATTAGGTGAGATCTTTATGCCTGTTAAGACTGATACATCGTTTCCTAAAGTTTAGCAAATGATTTCAAATAAGCTCCTTTCCCCATACAAGAGCTTGTAGTATTTGTGAACTGATAGTCCAACTGTTTCTGAGGGTACAGGGCACTTTCCAAAAGTCTTACAATAAAAATAATGTACCAATAAAATTTGTAAGTACTGAATAAGCAAAGTACAATTAAGCCTAAGAGTTCATTTTTCAAGAGTTAAACTTTGGAAGAGGGAACCAATATACAGGTTATTATTGCTTTATGAATTTGGGACACCTCTCAGAATCGTAACCCTAACTCCTATCCTATCCTGATTATTATAGAATGACCTCTGGGACAGGGGAAGACATTTATCCTTTTAACAGTTACCATAAAAATCATTCTATTTGCTGCTAGGAATAATAATTTATTAGGTCCTTTCGATTAGCATATTTTTAAAATATCCCTCTGATCCACAAAGTACTAAAATGTATAGCCACATTCTGCAAGTAATCTCAAGGGTTGGCACAACAGATAACATACCAGAAAGGAAGATCAGCTTCCATTGCAGTTACAACTTCAATGCCACCGCTACTTTTCAAACCAGAGGATGCCAGGCTGTTGCATGCCTCACCCCACCAACCAGATAGTTTAATGATTTAGAAAAGTTGCCATCATTTGTATCACTCAACTAGGACATAGTTTTGAAAGCAGCAAGAAACTCAAAGCTTCTGCTTTTATATTCATCAGTCTTTAAAGCATGCTATCAAAATCTAATACTCACATAGGACATTCAGGGTTTCCAGATACATTACTAGCTAAATGTTTCTTTCCATTCTATTGCAATCTAATATACAATGACTTCATTAGTACATGATTTTCAACATTTTTATATTCTTTTAATATGTTTATACTGGAGGTGAGGGTAGAATGTTTTGTAAAAGGAAAATGGAGATTTGCGTTTGATTGTAGGTCTTTGCAGATCCGCTGGTTCCTGAGTGATTACACAGTGCTGGCTGTCAGGAGACAGTCTCCTTGTTTATTAGTAATGACCAGCTTAGATGACAGGATGGCATCTGCTGGATGGCAAGTGGGAGATGGGGAAATCGGATCTTGGAAGACAAGAAAAACAAAATAAAACTTTTTGCGTTAACAACTTTTTCTCTTCATGATTATTTTTAAAAGCAAATGTTGCCTGAGAAGAATTTTTTCTTTGCACAGCCTGGTAAAGCTTTATGAAATTCTTCTGGACAGAAAAAAATAAAAATAAGAAATAACCCAAACCCATTCGTTTTGTGATATACCCCTTTTCTCCACAAAATAACAAAAATACCCTCAAAGGTCCCTTAAAAACTAGTTTGATAAACTAGAATTTACCCTAGAATTTATACACAGGATTTAAAAACACCCCTGTAATAATCACATTACCTTTCATACCATTCTAATTACCTTATTTACAAAGATAACTAAAAGCAACATCACTTCCAATTCATAAATGGTTTACATTGAAGTGTTTCCCTATTTATTTGTCTTCATCCTTTGTAACAGAGAATACATACATATACATATATATAAGGAATAATACAGATTCTAACTAATCACTGTAGTATTTGCTGATGGTTACTTTTCTATCGGTTTACACAGTGACCTCTATACTTTGCTAATATGCATTTAACTACACAACAATATTGCACAAAGTAATATTTATATAAGATTTAACCTATTTCAGAATATTTTAGAGAAAATTCATATTTGATATTTCCAAAGATGCAGCTAAGTTTCCATGGTGACAGACATAATAAAGCAGCATCTTTTTCTTTTGCCTATGTTAATGCAAATATTTCAAATCTCACCATCCAGGAAAAAAAAATCAAATTGCACTGTAACCAGGTAGATACAAGAATCTGGTCTTAGGTGTGGAGAGTACTCTTCCTTTAGTAAACAAAAGGCCTACTGAGTTGTTAACTAAGAGAAAGTATAAGGCATAGCACATGAACATTACAAAGTAAGAGATCACACTACTTGGATGAAGGAGGCCTGTTTGAAGAAGGGAAAACAAAATAAATATCCAGACACTAAGTTTCAGCCTACCTGAAACTATAGGATGGAAGTCTAATGCCTGTTACTAGAAAACAGCAACATGGAATAACTGTGACCAAACCCAGGTATCAGCCAGATAAAACTGTAAATTGTTTCAAAAGTAGATGCCAAGTCACAAGAATAGTTGCTCCTAAGTTTGATGCTCAGCTGTGGCAGCCCTCATCAGTAAGACTGATGCAATTCTCTAACTTTGATATGAGGATACTAGGAAGCAGAACAGGTCAACATTATCTCTTTTGCTCAAAATAGCCACTATAGTTACCATATATCCTAGAAAAGATGAACCATGGATAATGAATGGCCAATCTTTAGATTTTTGTTTGTCATCTTTAGAGTTTTGTTTAATTGAAATATCCACTGGGTTTTAAATAACAGACACAAAAAGACGGCCTGGATCCGAAAGTGCTGTGCTTCCTCTTCTGCTAAAAACCAGAGAGCCACTCAGTTTTCTTTAGAGACCATGTCTTCTTTGTGGTTAGAACTAAGCAACTCACTTGTCCACGTACCAGATGCAGGAGCCTTTCCTGCAACCAATACCATTTTACAGTGGAAACTAATGGGGTGCCATGAAGACACAAGTACTAAACCATAAATCTGCTTTCTGCCACATAAACAAGTATGGCAAGAGACAAGGAAAGATAGAATCAAGGGAAGTAAATACTTTACCAAGTAAGAACCTGCTATTCCAGAGAATTCTTGTTCTGATTTGAAGAAGAGATTGAATTGTAACCTCACACCTTAAAACAGAAAGTAGCAGCAGACCCACTATTACATACTGTACTAACGGGATAAGATACAACTCTTAGCTTTGCATAATCTGTGTAAAAAAGATATGCTTGACATTTGTGGAATGTCATTTCTCTTTATAGAATTATAGGCAAGATTTCTCCAATAAAACTTAACTTAAGCCAGTTATAAAACTATAACTTCACATCAAAATTTAAAAAAGTTAAAAAATGTGTTTGAATATGTACATAATCACACAGGAGTGCTTGGATGTGCCTGCAGACTGTGTTGTTGGTCAGAGTCCAGTCTGCTCTCCACCTTGAAAACTGGAATAGGCTGGGTCTTCAGATCCTGTAGATGAAGTTCTGATTGAAGTGGGAAAGACGATGAAGCAGTTGTCAAAAGCTGCATCTCTGTGCATCTCTCCTCAGATTCAGTTTTTATTCTCACACACTGGGAGTCAACTTCTAACCCACAGTCCATGTTGGAATTGCTCTCTGTGTTTTGAGCGGTTTCCACAACAGGGTGGTATTGTTTAAGCCTTATATGCCAGGCTAAGCTGCACACTGCTGACACTGTTTTGAACTGATGAATGACATTTCTAGGGATGAAGTAGATGTCATTGTCACAAAGCTGAATTCTAGCATAGCGAATGCCTTCTCGCCTCATTTGGTTTAGTTTTGCTTCATCCACCCACTGAACACACTAAAAAAAGGCAAAAAATTACATAAAGCATTAAAACCTGTAATAATTCAAACAAAATATTCCAATACACACAGAAAAAGAATGGTAAACTAGGTTCAAATAAATCAAAGTTAGACAGTTTGAGAGAACACAGTAACTGCTGGAAAGTCTTTTTCTACATATTTTACACTTCGCAGTCATAAAATACTGTTGATGGCCTATGGAATCAGTACATTCTTGAAAACTGCAGCTAAGTATCAGTATCTTTACCACACATAAAGGCAGCATTTACTCTTCTCCTTCACATCTTCTGACATTTTGCAGCCTAGGCCACAGTACAGTGAGGTTACCAAGTGAGATTGATTATAGCCAGAAGTGAGCAGCTGTGTCCTTAACCATCCTCGGCTCACCCACCATCCACAAGATTTGAACTCTAGAACCATCCTCTAACACACACAGAGTTTAATACAAATAAAGTTCAATTTATTGTCCATGAAACCAATTATAAAATAATGGATCTAGATGCAGCTTCCAATATCTCACTCACAGGGTAATGAGAGCCCGAGATTATTACCTGGGAAACTGGAGGTTCGTGAAGGTCCAACTGAAGTCTCTGTACAACATCAGTAAAATCCTCAGCATGAAAACAAATCACATCTTTGGTTATGCGAGGCTGATCGCTCCTAATATTAATAAAACAAATTTAGGGACGAGATCACAATGGAAGATGACAATTTCAGTTTTCCTGTTTCTAGAATGCTACCATTAGCAAATAAGTAAATAAAATGCCTATCTCCTAAGGAAAAGATTGTACTTGCTTCATAATCAGTTTTTAAAAAATAAAAGCAAATCAATAAAATGATTTTTAAACAAAACTCAGGGCTGGAGAGATGGCTCAGCAATTTCAAGCAGCAGCTGCTCTTCCAGAGGTCCTGGGTTCAATTCCTAGCACCCATACATGGAAGCTCCCACCTGCAGCTCCAGTTTCGGGGGACCTGGCACCCTCACAGAGATACTTGCAGGAAACTATCAATGCACATAAATCTGTTTTTCTAAAAATCAGGTCAGTTATTAGAAATTGAAATAATAATGACTAAAATGAATAGTTTTTGCTAGCCTTGCAGCAACCTTTCATCCTGGTGCACAACCTACTCCCAGCAACTTGGGAAGCTGAGGCCAAGACGAGGATCCTTAGTTTGAGAGACCAGCCTGACCTTGACTAACAAGTTCAAGGCTGAACTGCATAGTGAAACCCTGGATCAGAAGATTTTGTTTTTGTTATTGTTGTTGTTGAAGTTTTATTCTAAATGTAATACATTTGCTTGTTGTCTTATTGGAGCTTTGAGCTTTGTTATTATAAAGCCAGGCTCCAAAGGAGTGTAGAATGGTGCCACTACAGAAAAGAACACAGCAGCTACTCAAAATAATAAAACAGAACAGCCATAGAATCCAGCAACTACAATAGGTATTGAACACTAAGGACTAGAGAGATATCTATATATCCATGAGCCAAAGGTAGAAGTAACCCAAATACCTATTTAGTGTACTAATTTATGTATATGTCTGTGTGCATGTGCAAGTACATGTGTGCAAAATGAACTATTCTTGGCCTTAAAAGGAAATAAAATCTGATACTTGTTATAACACAGGTAAACTCTAAGGGACATTATTATAATAGAAATGGCTGAGTCAGAAAAAAAAATTGGAACTCCCAACATGCCTTAGTGAGTAATGGTGCTTGCTACCAAGCCTGAGTTCAATCCTCAAGACCCAGGTGAAGAGAAGCAACTCCCAGAAGTTGTCTATACCTTCATACACAATTGCTATGGCACGCATTTCACACCCACAAAAAAATAAGTGTGATAAAAATAATTCCCTTTTGCCACTATGATTAATTTTATATTACATTTATTTTTTATGTATGTGCATGGACATGTGTGTATACCAGTATGTGGTCAGGTCTAACAGCAAGCACCTTTAATCCCCTGAGCCATAATCGCCCACTAGGATTACTTTTTTAAATGGATAAGAGGGGAGAGAGTATGTTTCCATTTCTATGAGACGGAAATGGCAAGAGAATACACAGTGAGGATTCCCATGATCTAGGGATGAGGGGAAAGTGAACTGTGACAGCAAGTTTCAGTTTCACAAGAAAAAAAAAAATGCTAGAGCACTGTTTCATCAAAGTGTGGCTACACTTATACCATTAAAATGTTTAGATGATAAACTATGTTATAAATATTTCATTACAACTTAAAAATTGATCCCCAATCTTCTAAACAGAATCTATATTTTCTTGGACATTACTTAACCCTATATTTGATTCCTTGAACTTACCATTCACCAAACTGTACAGCCTTCAAAACCCCAACAGCAGCCGTACTCTGCCAGTCAAACCCCTGACCTACATGATCAGCATGAGCTCTTGTCCTATCTTCAAAGAGGACTTCTCGGGGTTCACTTGTCCGAGGTAGGTACTGGAGATTTTTAATTTCATTCATTGATCTATAGTTGATTTGGTTGTAAAACAAAGGAAAGTATAAGGAAATAAACAGCAGTAAGGTAAAAGGGCAAATCTATAATATTAGGCTTAAATGAGTGCAATGATTTTGATCATTAGCATTGAACTTATTATTAAAATGGATAATATGACTTCTATTTCCCTGTAGACTATACAAGTGAAGAATCTGAATGCATAAAATGTCTCTAGACAAGGACAACATAATTCAAGGCTTAAAGCTATGTGCTTCTTTATCTTTAGCTCAGTCAAATACCCCATTTACAACTCTCAAAACATTCTACCAGGACTTCCAAGTTGCTGATTCAGGCAGCAAACTGCGCATACAGCTGATCTCCTTCCACACTAAATGGAACTAATATGGACAGGAGAAGGGAAGATAGGAATGGACAGAAATATACATGAAACATTCGGCATGGATAGCTATTGATTAAAAAAAATGGTGGGAGTTTATTATACTCTGCTTTTTATGTGTTCAAACATTTCTAAATTTAGCAATCTAATGGTGATACTAAAGGAAATGAATTAGTGAATTAGATGATAACAAACTTTTGCTGAACAGAGAATGTCAAAGGACTACACTATTCAATAAGAGTCAACAGGGAAAAAGGCAACAGACCTTGGAGAAGCTCAGGTCAAAGGAGGGCAGAGGCATAGTAATGATATGGACAAAACTTAACTGAAACTGAGAAAGGGAGGGTAATGGCTGTGGTGGCTGGATGATGGGCTCATATATTTGAATACCTGTTTCTTAGTTGGTGAGACTGATTTGGGAAGGATTAGAAGGGGCTCCCTTGTTGGAGAAGGTGTGTCACAGGAATGTTCAAAAGATCATCCCAGCCAGGGCTGCCTTTCTGTCTGTCTGTCTGTCTGTTTGCCCCCCTACCCCATCTCTCTCTAGCTCTATGCCTCTAACCTTGCAACTCAGGAATGTATACAGATCAAGATGTAATGCATTCCTCTCAATTTTCTTCAAAGTCCCTGAGTTTTCATCTGACATCAGACCATTCTCTATGTGATCTGATCTCTATGCTCTAGATAGAGCTGGATGAGTCTGTGACGTTACAGTAGGCTCATTCCAACTCTCAAAACATTCCAAACCAGTTCAAAAAGAGGCATAAACGTGCTTAGGAGTCCTCTGGAAATTTTCCTAACTCATAAGAAAAGTTTCTTCTATTAAATATAACCAGGTTCAATATAATGTCTAGAACTTCTAGAACCATCTAATAAACACAAAGCTAATATGAGCACAAAAGCCTAGGCAAAAAGAATGATTAGCAGTGAATGGAAATAATCTGGCTCTTTGAGGCTGGTATTTAGCTACTGAGCATATGGTACCAGAGCTTCCTTCCCAGACTTCTTGAAACATGGGGAAACATTTTTTTTAATCTTGTTAATCACACTTGAGTCAAAATTCTTTATAGCCATAACCATTCTCATAAAATTTCAGCTAGAGGGAGGGAGGGAGAAAGGGAGGGAGGATAAAGGGAGGCAGGCAGGGAACCTTCTTTTCACATTGACTTTGCCATCAGAATAGCACAACTCTAGATAACTGGACATCCCATTCAATGCCTCCTTTTGTGCCTACTCACTCTAATGTGAAGCCTGTCTACTGCTAGGCTGAAATCTCCAATAAGTGTAAAGATGTACTCAAGTATGAATGGGTCGCCAAAGAATAACCAAATTCCTGCAGATCACATACTGACATCCAAAATTCACAATGATGACATTTAAAAACCCAAAAGTTAGAAGATAAAATGTCATGTGAATGTTTCCAAATAAAACCAAAGAAGGTCTGTACTGTTATTAACTAAAGGCACTTAAAAACTGAAGAGATTGTCAGCAGTTAATAGTAATGCTGCTCTTCCGGAGGACTTGGGTTCAATTTCTAGCACACACATGGCAGCTCAGTTCCAGGGGATCTGACACTCTCACATAGATATGAATTCAGGCAAAGCACTAATTCATGTAAAATTTAAAAATTAAATAAATATATATTTAAAAGTTAGATACCCAATATTGAAAGGATATAATAATAATAATAGTAAGTTGGATAGTGATGGCACACTCCTTTAATCCTAGCAATTGAGAGGCAGAGGCAGGCAGATCTCTTGAGTTCAAGGCCAGCATGGTCTTCAGAGCAAGTTCCAGGACAGACAGTACTACAGAGAAACTCTTGTCTTGAAAACAAAAAAAAAAAGAGAAGAAAGAAAACAAACACCAAAAGAAAAGAAATGGCACTTAAATCAAGAGTGCTATTCTTTCGTGAATAGAAGACAATAGTATAGAGGGAGGGAAAAAGGGGTGGGAGGGGGCAGGAAACACAACACTTAACAGGGGAAATTAAGCATGTTAAAACTTCCATAAATGAAAACAAACAAGAATCATTAAAAGGGCCTATCCAGTGACAATAGTTAGAAAATGCATCTCCATACTCTAACTAAATTATCAAATTTAATGACAGAAAAAAGAAAAATTTAGAATATACTGACTCAGTAAAATCCTCAATTTCTTAGACTAATTCTTGAAAATGTGTTTGAGTAAATAAAGGAAATAAACCTAGGAAAATAGACACCAGTTGATGGAGTACAGCATTGGCTGTTAAGTATTGAGTTTACAGAGCCTTCCATGAAGAGCTGAACACAGATCCCCAAAGGTGCTCAGGACATAAATAGTAAATACACGAAAGCTTAAAGTTCATCTTACAGCCCAGAGAAGCAGTAGTCACTAGAGGCAGGAAAGGTTAGCAGAAGGGGAAAGAGAGACTGGAAAGTAGAAACTATCAGAATTAGAAAAGAATAATTCTACAGGTAGATTACAAGAGTAAATAAAACATTCTGAAGACTTTTATAGTATAGTAAAGCAAGTTACAAAATATACATTTTTCGAAGTTTTCTACATTAAATATAAAATGTTTGAGGGGATGGAAAGGCCAATTACTCTGATTATCACACTGAACCTCATAATTACTATGAGTTTATTAAAAATAAAACCAATTAATATATTATAGAAACTCTAGAAAAATGTGATGATGGGGAAGAAAGATGGCTCTGGAGGTAAGAGTGCTTGCTATGTAAGCATGAAGACATGAGTTCTAATCTCAGCATCCATATAAACAGTCATGCATGGCCACACTTATACATTTAACCCAGTGAGTGCTATGAGGGTGAAGAAAGGAGGATCACTGGAGCTTACTAGCCACTAGCAACTTTGTTCACTGAGACCATGCCTCAAAGGAATAAGGTAGAGAGAAAGCGGCATTAAACATCCTTCTGTCGCCAATGCTCATGCACATATGCATGCACCCACAAATATATGTACAAATACCATACATGTACAACACACATATAAAGAGAAAAAAAGAAAAGAAAATACATGCTGAACAAGTATTCTATCAACTGAGTCACATCCCCAAATCTCATGTAGTTTTTAACCAAGGGTTTTCATGGGTCATCTTAAGTACCTAAAACTATTTTCTGCTTAGGTAGCATTCTCCTGTGAGCTTTAAGTTAAAGTTAACTGTTTCTTTTTTAATTATTTATTTTGAAACAAGATCTCAACATATAGCCCCCATAGTATGGAAGACCAGGGTGGCCTCAAATCCAGAGATCCACCTTCCTCAGCCTCTGGAGTTCTTAGGTTAAAGGTGTACAACACCATGCTCAGCTTACTTTTGAATTGCTATTCCTATTTTGAGTCTCATTTAACAGCATTTTCCAAAATGAAATCCATGTTTGTTTTAGGTGTATGACAGAGAAAGGAGCACATGATTTATCACAGCTTTATGCAATAGCAAAATAGTACATGCTGCACTCAGCAAACCATGTTTTCCTGTGTGTCATAATGACATATAAATAAAACAGTCCCCAGTCTCAAGGAGGTCAAAATTTATTAAGAAACAAAAATAGTTAAAAAAAAAAAATCATCAAGGAACCATGTTGTAAGGCCAGAGATAGAACCAATTAACTTGTTCTATGCTCCACAAAGATGATTCAAGGTACATCTAGAAGCTTTACTAAAAACCTCCTAGGCAGAGAGGAAGGTGGGAGACAGGGTATTCCAAATAAAAAGAACAGTGCAAGAGCAAAAGGCAATGGAAGACAATAGTTTGGAAATTGAATTTTGTAGCTAGGAGAGACTGAAAGGTGACTCCGTTTTATTATAAAAGTTGTGTATAGACCACACTAAGAAGAATTTGATAGTTTATCCTACAGGTAGTTAGAAGATACAAGTTTTATGAAAAATCAATTTTTCAGGATACTACTCACTATGTAATAGGTTATCTGAACTAAGAAACTGAAAACTTAAATTTTACTAAAGGAACATTTCAAAAATCTAGACAAGTTTTAAAATCATGTTCAGAGATCAATCGTTTTTATAAACCATGAGAGTGGTTTTGCTTGTTTGAGCAAAATTAATGTTTACCGTCGTCTTTTGAAGGGTGACTTTGGCATATCTGCTGTAGGGATCATCTGCTCTCCTGGCCTCACCCACATTATAGGCCCATCATCACTCTGAGACCTACATTGTAGTTGGAGGCTGGAAAGTGTACCCCAGGGCAAAGTCATCTAGAAACCAAAGAAATTAAGTTACATTTAAAAGATTTTAGACTGTTTACATATTATCTCTCATCCAAATAAAACTACTAAAAGCCATTTCACATGTGTCTGTGAAGAAATAAAAGTCATATTGCAGAGTAACATATAAAAAATAACTGAAGTAGTATTCAATAACAATATTTTCTAAACATTTCTACAGAAACTACTGTATAAAACTTAATTTTAGTATAAGCAAGACTAACTGAATATTCTAAGTAGCTACTGAAATAATGACATACTGAAATACTACTAAAAGTGTCAACTGAAAAAAGGTTAATATAATAGTCTAAAGAAACACTCACTTTCAGAAATGGTGATTCTTCTAACATATCTAGGAACTCTGGGAAATAATCACCAACTTCTTCATCTACTGCTCCAACAAGACTTATCTGTCGCATAGGACCTGCTCGGTAGGTACCACAGCAATATGTCCTGTTGACCTGAGATACAATGAAAGAGAGGGGAAAGGGTTGAAGTTCACTATAAAGAAGGAGAACCGAGAATTGTTTCTAGTATTAGTATTTCATCTACATACTAAGGATTCAATGGTCAGTTCTTTGGACAAAGTTAACCAGTCATCCAAACATTGTAATGTCAGTCACAAACAAATATTTCAATGTATAAGTCAGCCCACTAGATCAATACTTCAAAGGAAGGCATTAAGACAGATTTCTCTAATAATTACTTATTTTTGAAAATACTTTATTTCTAAAAGACAGGATAAGTAGTAAAAGTGGCAGGGCAAAGGGGGAAAACTGCCATAGCCATAGTGATCCTTTGTGAGATACATATATGATTATATATATATATATATATATACATATATATATATAATATGTATGAATGTGTGTATGTGTGTATATATATATATATTCCTTATCTTAATCTTCACTTTAAGACAGATACCAAGCTATCGCACTACTCTTAAATTTACCTCATTCAAATATCACAATATTAACAGCACCCAACTGACAACTCAAAAAATATAGGTATCTAGGCTAATTGATGTGATGTGAATAAAAATAAAGTACCTCTTCCTGTTTGAAAAGGAAAAGAAAGAAAACCTAAAGGGAAGATGGAGGAAAGAAAGACAAAGGGAGCATAAGTCTAACAAAGTTTATTTTCATCCACAGAGAAAAAGTCTTGCCTTATCAGGACCTTCACATCTTATAAGGTTCACACTTTTGTAAGTACTAATACTGTCTTCAAATAAACAGCCAAAAATTAGTATTGTTAGAATTTTACTGAGTGGTATAACCATTATCAAGTAAATAAACAGGCTATAAAATTCAAGTACTAGATTTTGAGGCTGTCATGTTTAGTCTCTTTGGAAAACGATAATTAAGAACACCCACTTTCATCCCTTTACTTACACTGAAGAAGGCCCCTGGCTTTCCTTTACCTATGCTTATTTCTGAGTCTCAGCCCCCTTCTTGTTTTCAGTTTCTTCCAGATCTAGCTTAGACAGACCTCATGGTTTACCCCTCATTGGTATTCTATCCTACCTTGCACCAGCTGCCTACAAGCCCCAAGCACAAAACATTCAAACCATCAGTTTACCTCGGAACATTCCCAATCATAAGCCAACAAACTCCTCATCCCTTAAGCTTAACTGTAATTGAGAATCCTACCAACTTGCTACCAGATGTACCCAGACATGCAAACGTTTTCCACATAGGAAACTACTTCAATAATATCTGTCTCTAGTTCCTGTGTTTATCAATTCACCTCACTTTTTATTGACTTTTCATGTCACTGCAACACCAAAACAAATCAGTAATGGCCTCCTACAGACAAATCAGAAATGTTTTCTAGTAATCTGTTGTCTTAGCTTCCTTCCAGACACTTTCTTCTAGGTGCGGATTGGCCTGTTTTTCATTCAACATATTATCTATGGATGTTTTAAATTATAATGCGAATTTATTACACATACCCTGCTACATTCTGTGTATCTAATTCTCTAAATGAAAATGGTTCCTCAGAGTCAGATCTGTAAGTAAAACTCCTCTCAGTCAGGCTACAGACACTCAAACGCAGTGCTTACTACACCAAGCACATTACATTCTCTTCTAATCTCTCTTTCTACTCCTAAACTTTATTGTTGTGATACTTTTGTATTGTTTCACAAGGCAATGCTAATCATTTTCTCAATTCCCTTGTTAGGAATTTATAAGCATTTTCCTCATCCTTTAAATAACAAATATTATCTCTCTAAGTAGTGCCTTAATGCAAGAAATAATCATTTCTTATCTGATTGTAAAAGAAAACCCTCAAAATCACTGTCCTTGCATGAGGATTCCCCATGGACCATCTTACATAGTGCCTAAGGATCTCCTAAGGAAAAATACTTTACCATTCAATTTCCCTTTTCTAAATAGTTCAAGTGGTTCCATTAAGCTTAAAATCATCATGGCTAATCAAGCTCCTTCTGATCTATTATTCCAAAAGAACTATATGATTTGCCACATTTTAACATACACACACTTCAATCTTTGTTGGCTTCCAATTTTCACATGCTGTTATTGTTGAGCATTATAATTTCAACTTAACCAATCTAGGTAACTAAATAGGTCAAAGGGAAAACAGATCTAAACAGGTTTCCATATAAAGAAACCAAGTCTATGGAAATCACAGGTCATACGCAAGTTGGATTTGAAGTTATAACTAAATTAAAATAATAGTAACAGTAAGGGTTTGGGAATATAGCTGAGAGACAAGAGCACTTGACTGGCATAAATGAGATCCTAGGTTCAATCCCAGGATTTAACAACAAAAAATTAAAGACATTCCAACCTCCTTGCCCAGACAGATTCTACATATCCTCCATCAAGGTCTATCCAGTGAGTCTGCCTGGTCTTCCCCTCAGTGAACCCTCAGCAAACCCCACTATCTAGACCTGGTTGTATATCCAGTACTCCAGCCTTGTCTGGCCACCCATACTGGGGCCTCCGCCTCCAGGTTCTGATCAAGACATTATCTCACTCACACAATCCCCCAGGCCCTTCATAAGATCTATTCAAACCTGTCTGCCCAGCCAGAGCCTGCTGCACATCTTGCACCAGGGTCTTGCCAGGTAAATCCGCCTGATCCTCCCCTCTATACACTTTTCCCAAACCCCAGATTTATCCCCAAATCCAGACTTGGACCAGGACACACATCCTGGATGCACCCCAAACACCTTTGTGCACCTGACTTCAACTCGCCTAAGCCATACCCAACTTTTAGGACCAACCTAACCTACATATCCTGTTTTGCTCCAAGCTGCTCTGTTCCTATCACAGAACAAAAGAGGTCCACGTGCCCAGACCTCACAGCAAAAATACAAACAATATGAAAGATCAAGGCAATATTCCTTCCCTCCCACCAAAATCCACCTGTCCTGTAGAAATGTTTACCAGTGAAAATTTCTTTAATGAACACCAGGACACAGAATTTAAAAGACCAATTTTAAACTTCAAAAAATTCAAGGATTTAAAGAAGACAAAAAGACAGTTCAATGAACTTAAAAAGAAAATAAATGCCTAAGTGATACACAAAAAACACAATATTGTGCTCAAAGCACTAGCTGGAACAATGAGCCAAGAGAATGAAATTAAAGGGAGACAAACAGAAAAGGAAAATAATCTATCCCTATTTGCTAATGATAGGATAAGAGGCATAAGAGATCCTAAAATTTCTACCAGAAAACTTCTAGAAATAATTGATCATTTCAGCAATGTGGCAGGATACATAATCAACCTTCAAAAATGAATAGTTCTAGATCAAAAACTCAGGTGACAACAGATGCTGGCGAGGATGTAGAGAAAGAGGAACACTCCTCCATTGTTGGTGGGATTGCAAACTGGCACAACCACTCTGGAAACCAGTCTGGAGTTTCCTCAAAAAAACTGGACATTGCACTACCTGAGGACCCAGCTATACCTCTCCTTGGCATATACCCAAATGATGCTCCAACATGTAACAAAGACACATGCTCCACTATGTTCATAGCAGCCTTATTTATAATAGCCAGAAGCTGGAAAGAACCCAGATGCCCTTCAACAGAGGAATAGATACAGAAAATGTGGTACAGCTATACAATGGAGTACTATTCAGTGACTTCATGAAATTCATAGGCAAATGGAACTAGAAAATATCATCCTGAGTGAGGTAACCCAATCACAGAAAATCACACATGGTATGCACTCACTGAGAAGTGGATATTAGCCCAAAAGCTCGAATTACCCAAGATACAATCCACAGAGCACATGAAGCTCAAGAAGGACGACCAAAGTGCATACATATGCTTCAGTCCTTCCTAAAAGGGGGAACAAAAATATTCACAGGAGGAGATATGGAAGCAAAGTTTAAAGTAAAGGAATGGCCATTCAGAGCCTGCCCCACATATATAATGGATAGATAGATAGATTGGAGATAGATATATATCTCCACCAAAACTAGATAAGATTGATGAAGCTAAGAAGTGCACGCTGACAGGGGCCGGACATAGCTGTCTCCTGAGAGGCACAACCAAAGCATGTCAAATACAGAAGCAAATGCTAGCAGCAAACCATTGAACTGAGAACGGGACCCCCATTGGAGGAATTAGAGAAAGGACTGAAAGAGCTGAAGGGGCTTGCAACCAACCAGGGCTCCCAGGGACTAAACTACTACCCAAAGACTATATATGGACTGACCCATGGCTCCAGCTACGTATGTAGCAGAGGATGGCCTTGTTGGGCACCAATGAAAGAAGAAGCCCTAGGTCTTACCAAGGCTGGACCCCCCAACCCCCAGTGTAGGGGAATGTCAGGGGATGGGGGGGTCGGGAAAAAGGGGTGGTTGGGGAGAGGAACACCCTTATAGAAGAAGGGGAGAGGGATAGGATAGGAGGCTTATGTCTGGGGAACCGGGAAAGGGAATAACATTTGAAATGTAAATAAAAAATATCCAATGGGAAAAAAAGGAAAATTATTAATGACTTACATGAGATCTAACCACCTAATTTTGTGAAAAATCCATTCCCTGAAAAACCTTAAAGCATATTCCTTATATAACAATAAATACGTTATTTTTAAATTATAAAAAATTAATATACACCAACAACAAACATACAGAGAAAAAGATCATGGACACATTGCCATTTATAACAGCCTCAAGAAGATGAAAGTGCCTAGGAATAAACCTAACAAGGAAGTACAGGACCTGTACAATACAAACGTCAAACCTGTGCAGGTAAGTAGAGAAAGATACTCCATGCTTATGGGTTGGTAAAATTAATACTGTGAAAAATGAACATCCTATTAAAAGCCATTTACAGATTCAATTCAATCCCATCAAAATCCCCATCTCATTCTTCATAAAACTTAAAAAAAACTCCTAAAATTAAATGGAACCACAAAGGACTCTAGATAGCCAAAACAATCCTAAGCAAAAAGAACAATGCTGAGGGGCTTATCATTCTAAGACCTCAAGATCTATTACAAAGCTATAGTAATAAAAACAACATGGTATGGTCACAAAAACAGATATGTAGACGAATAGACCCAAACACGAGTACATATATCTACATATTATCTGATATTCAACAACACTGCCAAAAACTTATATTGGAGAAAATACAGCATCTTCAATAAATGGTGCTGGGAAAACTAGATGTCCACATGTTTCCAATTAAGTTAGATCTATATCTATAAACTTGCACAAATATGACACCTGATGTACTAACACTACAACAAGAAAATATAGACAGCACCCTACAGGATATGGGTATAAGGAAGAACACTAAACGGAATAACACATCATTTGCCTGGAAACGGAGACCAGCAATTGACAAATAGGACCTCTTCAAACTAAAAAGCTTCTGCATAGCTAAAGAAACAATCAAATGAAGAGGAACCTTACAGAATGGAAAAGCATGTTGCCAGCTGAACTAAAAAAATAAAACAGAATTTTTAAAAAAAGACCCATTTAAAAAGTGGCCTTGGGATCTCTAAACAGAGTTCTTAAAAGAAAAAAAAAGGCTTTTAAAAAAAAACTCAAAAAATGTTCATTGTTCCTAACAGTTAAGAAAATGCAACTCAAAACAACTTTGAGATTTCTTCTTACCCAAGTCAGCATGGCAAACATCAGCACAACAACCAGCAATAAATGCTGGAGAGAATGTAAGGAAGAGGGAACCCTCATTCATTGTTGGTGGTACTGTAAACTGGCAGACACTCTGGAAATCAGTTTGGAGACTCTGCAAAAACTAAAATTGAATGTATCATATGACCTAGCTGTAACATTCCTTATTATATACCTAAAGGACTAGACACCTTACACCACAGATACTTGCTCAGACACACTCATTGTCACTCTGTTCACAACAGCTAGGAAGGAAATGACTTAAACATCCCTCCATTGATGAATGGATAATACAAATGTGGTACATACAGACTATGGAATACTCTTCCCCTGTAAAGAAAAGTGCAATACGAAGTCATGAAACTTGTGGGTAAATGGATAGAACTAGAAAAGGCACAGTGAATGAGGTAACCCAGACATCGTCTGTGGTTCTTAGCTTCAAATGTTCAGATATGCGTACTATTATAGTCTGATTAAGAATGGCCCCTATAGGTTCATATACTTATATGCTCAGCCATGAGAAAGTGGCCTTACTTGGGAGGGACCAGGCCACTGGGACTAATGGCCTTGTTGGAGAAAGTGTGTCACTGGGGGTAGGCTTTGAGTTTTCAAAAGCTCATTTTAAGCCCAGAGGATCCTGCTCCCTGAGGATCAAGACTAAGAACTCTCAACAACTTCTCCAGCACCATGAATGCCTGCATGCTTCCCTGCTCCCCACTATGGTAAGAATAAACTTCTGAAACTATAAGCAAGCCATGCTTTCTTTTATAAGAGTTGCCATGGCTACGGTCTCTTCACAGCAACGGAACACAGACTAAGACACATACATAACCTCAAATAACTACAGAAGCCAGAAAAATAAAACTTAGATTGGGAAAAAGACAACAGAGTACTGCATAATAGGGTAAAAGTGATTTGAAGGGGGAAATGGGGAAAGGAGTGCTTTAAATAGGAACAGGAAGAACGATAAATACAGATTGGAAGAGAAGGGTAAAATAGCAGTAAGGATGTCTGGAAAACTCATAAGTCATCATTATCTGCCTAAAATTACATATAATATGTGTGCTAATATATATTATATATGATAATATAGTATATTTTATATATATAAATATAATTACTTATATATGTTTACATATATAATTTAAATTAAAATTTCCATCTGGGCTGACAATGCTGCTTCCAAGAGCCATAAACTGTGCAACAAAACCTCAAAGATCAGGCAAGACCCCTTCTGAATTGCTGGTCAGAGCTGTCTAAGATTCCTGAAACATTATAGGCTATTGTTGTTGCCCGTAGTTACCTCCCAGAAGTAGAGGATAAATTCTTATGGCTGGACAGCATGCACTCTAGGCATAGATCCTAGAAAGCCTCCTGCATGTTACTAGAAGGCTCCATGGAAGATTCCAAAGGAGGGCAGCAACCAACAGTCCTACCCAGTTATGACCTATGAACTACAATAACCAGTATGGCACAATATCCGTAAGGGTGCAATAGTGGCACACATCTTGTCAGCAGCCATCAACTGTGGGCTTAGACTTCTTAAAACTTATTTTTAATAAGGGTTTTTAAATGTTTTCACACCCCTTTTAGCCCACTGTCCAAAGATAGGAGAGAAAACACAGTAAATAGGACAAGGGGATGTGGACCTATTTAGAAGTACAGTAGTTCCTTGGGGTGATTTCAATCTCCATTTGTCAGGATACCAGTAGTTCAGTTCAGTAGTGTAAGAATAACAAACACAAATCAGCAGCAATGGCATGATCCAGCAGAAACAGCCAGGCCTCCACTGAATGGGATGGGTCATTGGGAGTGACCAGGACCAGCCAGGCCACCAGAAGTTCTCTGTTATGGCTCTCTCAATGAAGTGAAGATCAACAAAGTGCTAAAAAGCTAGCTATACAAGTGCTCCATCATTGTCCATTGGGTTCTATTTATACTTTCTCCAAACATTACACGTCCTTCCATAAATCTTGCCTCAGCAAAATACCTGTGAGTCAGTCTCACCACATTGAGTCTGTATCAACTCACATATCCAGAAACATCTATTACAATCAACTCTCTAGTTGGAATTAAGGTCTGTTCAAAAAGAGTAAAGTCGGGGTTGGGGATTTAGCTCAGTGGTAGAGCGCTTGCCTAGGAAGCGCAAGGCCCTGGGTTCGGTCCCCAGCTCCGGAAAAAAAAAAGAAAAAAAAAAAAAAAAGAACCAAAAAGAGTAAAGTCATGCCTCGTACTAGACACCTAGACAACTTTATGGGGCTAATGAAAGCATGGATCATGGAGAACCTACAATAACCACTTTACTAAACCAGCATAAACCCTAAATGCATTCTAAATATCTTTATTCTCATTCTTACAGATAAGAATAAGTCTTGTTCCTCAATAAATGTCTCCTTGCAACAGATGGAGAACATGATAGAAAACCATAACCAATTAAAATGCAGAGAACAAGTGACAATGTGGTACTTAGCTCCAACCTATATATCAACAACACAGTTCCTGCACTTAAGGCTCGGGGATCATAGCACAAGCAGGGAAGGAAAGAATGGGAAGTCTGCTGTGATAATGTGCCTCCTAGAAATGTCAGACAAGCCACACCTATGAAATATTACCAACATGGCTACCTAAGACTAAAAAAGGACAACACTAATAGACAGGCTCACATGGAAGGAGGGAAGGAGGGAATGTAATCTGTAATCCCTACACCAGAGGACTACAGGCAACAAAGAATGCTGACAGCAGGAGAAAACGGTTTTCCCAGGAGAGACCAATACCAAGTGATCAAACCTGAAATCACACACACACACACACACACACACACACACACACACACACACACACAACAGTAATATGAATTGAGGAGGTTGAATTTATATATTTAGGAATATATGTGTGTTTATATGTAAAACAGTTGGATAGAGGTCATGAATTTAAGAGACAGCTAAGGGGGTACTTGAGAAGTATTGGAGGGAGGAAAGAGAAGGGGGAAATGATGTAATTATATTTTAATGGCAAAAACAAGGCAGGCTACAACTCTCTATAGCTCTCTGTAATGAGGATGACACACCCATTTCAGACAACTACGCAGGCATCAGGCATACACAATAGCACACACACATACATGCAGGTAAAACCACTAGTATTGTCTAGAAAGTCTAATTTTACAGTTACTAAGACTTAAAAAACTATAGAGAAACAAAGGTCCAAAAATTAGAGTTACAAATATTTGAGGAAAGTAAGTAAATAATCTGTCAAACTAAAAAACAGCTGAGACAGGAGGGCCACACAGAGAAAGGGAAAAAAGAGCACAAGTAAGCCACAGCAAGAAAACAACTACAATAACTTAAGAATAACATTTCAAACAACGGTCAAGAATATTAGGTTTGAGAAAAGAAGAAAAATGACCAAGAATGCATCCTTATAGAACACTGGTTAAAGAAGTTAGCCAATGATTGATAAGGAAAGAAACATAAGCTGATAATTTAGACCGGACATTGACAAACTGACAGACCAAACCCAGGACTGCCAAACTGGACTGGAAAACATCCTACCGATTCACTTCTACTCACACAGTGGCAGAATTAAGCAGAAAGTACTTGAGGTAGAAGTGGATACTATGCAGTCTTTTGTATTAAAAGTTTATCCACCCCAATTTAGAGACCGTATGCTCCTAAAATACTATGCAGACCTCAGTAGAAAAAAAAATTTACCAGCTGGGCATGGTGGTGAATGTTTTTAGTTCCAAACACTGAAGACAGAGGCAGATAGACCTCTGAGTGCAAGGCCAGTCTGCTCTACAGAGTAGTTCTAGGACAGCCAGGGCTACACAGAAAACCCCTGTCTCAAAAACCAAAAAAGAAAAGATTTACCTACCCCAAATTAAAGAACTCAATGGAAAAAAAAGCAACATGTTTAAATATAAAGGCTATCATTCACTGCAGTGTATCTGCAATACAATATGCCTCATGTAAATACTTGCTGAATTTATGTATGTTAAGGGTAGAAACATAATAATCAGCCATTATACTCTGGCCAAGAGAGAGAAAAAGAAGAGCTATTGATCAACACTGTCACTTGCATTAAAACTTCTAATAAATGCAAATTTTTGTTAGTTATTTAAATAATTAGTAATACAAGCCAGACTGTGAACAGCATTTATAAGCACAGTAACATGTACTAACTGAGTGAATCTGATGCCAAAAGCAAACCACTAATTATTCCTAAGTATTCTGTCTTTCTTCTTTGTAGTGAGAATTTCCTGGGCATATGGCCAGTGAGCTAGGATCCCTGGCAACTAAATATACCCTGTGATTAAGTTATAGCCAGAAGGACGGGAAGTTTAAAGTGCAATTTTCATAAGGAACCATCTTGTCTTTCATTTCCTCTTTCTTTGCTAGCAGAACCCTGAGTGCTATAGAGCCAGGCCCATCCAAGCATATAAGAAGAAAGGAATTGACAAACTTAAAAGACAGAGGAACAAGGCTCCTGGGTAACGTAAAGCAATGCTGCTAAACTTTGGATTGTCATAGAAGGAAGACATCCTTTCTGAGCCACCATATTTGGATTCTCTGTCATGATCATTTTGATAGCACAGATGGCACTGGCACACTATAGCCTGACCTGGACTTAAGGGAGAAAAATACTAAAGAAGAAAAAAATACACCCAAGAGAATTATAATGATTAGATACTTGCAAACCAGACAAGTGAGAAGTACAAGTTAAAAGTATATTTTAAATATTGATAAAAGATTAAAAGAGAACACAACAGTCTTTAAATACTTTGAGGATATTTGTCCCCCAAAGAGTGCTGAAAAGCTCAGTCTTAGTGTGGTGTTGCTGGCATATGGTGGAACTTAGTGGGAAATAATTAAGACACTGGGCATCACCTCAGTAAGAGAGTACCAGTCACAGAAGGTTGACACATAGAACACAAAACATTCCTAAGAAACTGAAAAATGAGCTGGTATCTCTCCTGAACCCATCTGCCACATGGTCACCGACTGTACTCTCCCAGAATGGAGCCAAATGTATGCCAGTGACAGGCCCTTGAATCCCCAGAACAATGAACTATAAATCCCTTTATCTTTATAATGTAACTGGCCTTTACTAGTTTGTGACAGAAACAGAAAACAGACTAAGAATTTTAAAGAAGTAGATTTATATATCCTTGGACAAATAATAAGAATTATAAAAAATTATATAAAATTATAAAAAACCCAAACCATTCATCATTTACTATAAATTTATATTATGCCAGGACTGTCCTCAACACAGAAACAACAAACCAAACCTATTCCTGACTCCTTAAAGCTTATAGTCTAGTGGGGAAAGACAACTAATCTAAAGCATTTCATTGTAAACTGTGAGGTCTTCAAAATAGAAAATGGGACTATGATACAGAGTATAAAATGTCCTTTAAAGCAACATTAAGCAGGGGGTTGGGGATTTAGCTCAGTGGTAGAGCGCTTGCCTAGCAAGCACAAGGCCCTGGGTTCAGTCCCCAGCTCCGGAGGGGGGGGAAGCAACATTAAGCTAAAATTTGAGAACAAGTTTAAAGTGGGAGAAAAATCTAAGAACTATTAGCACTAGCTCTGGGTTTGAGACCAGCCTGGTCTACAGAGTGAGTTCAAGGGCAGTCAGGGAAACACAGAGAAACCCTGACTCAAATGAATGAATGAATGAATAAATGAGAGAGAGAGAGAGAGAGAGAGAGAGAGAGGAAGAAGAAGAAGAAGAAGAAGAAGAAGGAGGAAGAGGAGGAGGAGGAGGAGGAGGGGAGGAGGAGGAGGGAGGAGGAGGAGGAGGAGGAGGAGGAGGAGGAGGAGGGAGGGGAGAGGGAGGGAGGGAGGGAAGGAAAGAAGGAAGGAAGGAAGGAAGGAAGGAAGGAAGGAAGGAAGGAAGGAAGGAAGGAAGGAAAAAGAAACGAAACCCATTTTGGTTTAAAGAGGAAGCCTCCCAAGTCTTTTAGAGTGGTGGTCTTAATGTATGTTCAGACTGGCCTCAAACTCTAGAGCTCAAGAGATCTTACCTCAACATTCCACGTGTCTTCACAGCAAGCCATATTTGTCTCTGTCAGTTTTTAAGGCAGGGTCTCATGTAACCCAAAATGTCCTGGAACTCATACTATGTAGTTGAAAATGACCTTGAACTTCTGGTCCTCCTGCCTCCACCTCCCTAGTACTGAGATTACAGGGTATACCACCATGTCTGGTTTACATTGTGCTGGCATCCAACCCAGAGTACTTTTATTTGTTTAATGTTCAGAGAAACAGGGAAAAAAGACCAATTAGAAGGATTCTATAAAAGTCCAAGTAGGTGCCTAGCAAACGCAAGGCCCTGGGTTCGGCCCTCAGCTCCGAAAAAAAAGAAAAAAAAAAAAAAAAAAAAAGTCCAAGTAGGAAATTGCTCAAAGGCAGTGAACTTATTTTAAAAGGGGTAGGAAGAAAATATATATATGGAAGGTATCAAGATGATTAAACTAGCAGGGCTTAGAGAAACACTGGATCTGACAGGAAACAAGAAAATGTATCAAGAATTATTACCAACTTGTATCCTTTACAATTAGAAAATATTATTCATTCTCTTTTCTGGAAGAGGAGTTTGGGTAGGAAGGTGGTATCTGTTTTGGACACCATGAATTTGAAGCATGGAACAGGAGTAAAGACCCCAAGGATGTGCAGTTCTAAATTCCCAGAATCTATTAATGTTACCTTATCCAAAAGAAGGACTGTGCAAGTATGAATAAATAAGGATACCAAGATGGATTATACAATTAGACACCAAAGTAATTCCACACTTCTTTGTCTCTCTTCCACAGCTAAGCTACAAGTCTGAAAAGAGAGATGTAACATATTCTAAGTCCCTGGCAAAATGTAATGAATGGTTCTTAGCAATAGAAATTAAAAGCCCCAGAGTAAAAACACTGATAGTTAGAGCTTTACTCACAACACTGTGGATTCCTTATTGAGTCACAAACTGTTAAGTCCCACCAATGTGACTACAGGGTTTTTGACCAGTTTTATGGTAACTCCTGTTTAAATATGAACAGAACACCAGATTACTTTTGAAGAAAACCTATAACATAAATAAAACACTAAGACAAACACATTTTGTAGAGACAAAACATAAAAGAGAATCTGATTAACTTAATTAAAATAATTTCACCCATGACAGAGTAACAAAATTATTTTAAAAGCAACAGCAAACAAGAATGAAACTTTTCAACCCATTTTAGCTAAAATTCATCTACAGCAGAAAAAGGAAACAGCAGAACAAAAAGAAAAATAGGTAATTTAAAAAAAAAAAAAAAAATCGAGGACCAACCTGAGCCCAAGAGATTAAAAATAACCACAGCATATAATAAATAGACCTCTAAAAGGAAATTAAGGCCAAAAGGTTGTTCCAAGGGTAAAGGCATTTGTCACCAGGCCTAATGGGTTGAGTTCAATGCCCAGAACCCACTCAAATAGAAGGAAAAAAAATTCTTTTAAGTTGTCCTTTGACCTACACATGTGCATGCTATGTATATGTGTATGCATATAACCACTGTAATAAAAATAAGATGAAAAAATTAAGTAAATTAGACCACCACCACTTGGGAGAACTGACATACAAAAAGATTTTTTGAAGAAAAAGGAGAAGAGGAAGAGGAATAATAAAAAGTGAGAGAAGGAAATAGCAAAGAAATATAACTAGAAAAAGCTAGAAATATAACTCAGTGGTAGAACACTTGTCTAACATGCCTAAGAGTCTGGATTCAATCCCCAGAAAGAAAGAAAAAGAAAAAGAAAAACAGAAGAGGAAGGAAGGGAGGGAGGGAGAAAGACAAGAGGTAAATGAGTGGGAAGATAAGGAAGGGGAAAGAAGAGAAAGAAAAAAGAAATAGAAATGTACTCAAAGAATATATATTTCCATATAGAAAAGGCAGAGAGGGGAAAATTTCTTGAACAAAACACCAATGGCTTATGCTCTAAGATCAAGAATTGACAAATGGGGACCAGCGGAGGATCCCTGCCT